>NW_006290031.1:4349201-4357786 GCF_000327345.1 Myotis davidii | reverse complement strand
ATGCTTCCATAGATGAGTAGCTAGTGATGAGTCTCTATCCTCTGGGGGTGGCCAGTCTCCTTTGTATGTTCAATACATATCGGTTGTCCCTCTGTGCGATGAGCTGGGGCTTTCTTATGCTTCTCCAAAACACTGCGACCTGGCGCTAGAGGAAAAAAAGCTAGCATCAACTGTATAGGCCGTAAGGCTATATTAAATTCTGAGGGTGCAGTGGTGGTATTAGAAACATGAACCATTTCCGTATTGCCCTGTCCCTCCCTAGCAGAGTGCTTTGCACAGATTAGGCCCTTGAGGAATGTGTTTTTAATTCATAATTAGCCCTCTTTGGTATCCTCATGTTAATATGATTCCACTCTAATTTGAAGACGTTTTAAATCCTTCTGAAATTTTAGAAGTTGGCAAAGTTTAGAAGGAAGCAAAAGGTGCATTCTTAACAACTAATAAAGATTTTAAATGACCCAAACCAGATCTCGTTTTTCAAGAAGTGTCCAGTTCTATAGAAAGTTTGGCATTCAGTTAGAATGACTTCTTTATTCAAGCAGTTCTACAATAATTTGAAAATGAAAACCAGCCAGCATTTAGCGATGATAGTCTACAGAAGTTTCACGAAAACATTACTTCATCACAAACAATGAAACTATTCATTGCCTGTTCGGCATCGTCTCAACATCTGTCCACTATTGACTTGTCCACTTTTATATTGTTGTAGAATATGATGTAAATTAAAAATTTATTGTTTTCTTTTTCATTTAAAATAGTATTTGGCCCCATTGTATTTGGCCCAGAAGTGTGATAAATATGTGTGAAAAAACCTTTTCATAATATGTTTATACTTTTTTTTGTTGCTCTGTTAGTTGTCTAAGACTTGATAATGGTTTTAAAATTGGAATGTAATATTTGTCTTTAGAATAAAATAATGCTGTAACAGAGGTTTTAGCTACACATATTTGGAAGGACCATGGGTATCAATATCCAGGTAGCCGCCGCAGATGCGAAGGCCTACTCTTGCACGAATTTTGTGCATTGGGCCTCTAATACATATATATGTGTATGTGTATGTGTATGTGTATGTGTGTATAATATTTTGAAAAAGTCCCTGACTTCAAAGAGTGGTTCTTCAGATCACTTCCCCAGATGGATAGCTGGTGATGGGATCACTTTACTTCGTTATATATTAGGAAGTCTCAGGGATGGCTTAGTATTGTAAAGGAGACCTGTTGTTTCTATAATATGACTTCCATGCATCTCTACTTTTTGCAGAAGGCAGCCGATTGATGTTTCTCTCTCATCGATGTTTCTAACTCTCTATCCCTTCCCCTTCCTCTCTGTAAAAAATCAATAAAAATATGTGGTTTTTTTTTTTTTAAAGAGTCAACCACTGAATGCATAAGTAAGTGGAACAAATTTCTCTCTCTCTCTCTCTCTCAAATCAATAAATAAAAATTTGAAAAAATATTTAATGACTGAAAAGATTCAGACGAATGATAAGTAATTTACCTTTTGGATGAACTGTGGCATTTGAGAATTTGCAAAGCAATCATTATAGATTTGACCCAGAGGTCTCAAAAAATGTTAGATAATCAGTCATCCTTTCTTTCAGATTGAATTCAATTTTAATCATCATAGGCACATAGATGTCTATGCTGTTACTCAGCAGATCTTTTAAAATTGTAACTTATAAGTTGCCCTAGACATCCTTGGGGAATGAATGAGCAAATAAATAATAATTCTCTCTAATCAACTGAAGTTAAAATTAATAGAATTTTTATTTTTGAGGGACTTTTTATTAATGAACATTTTCTATTTGTAGCATTCAACATATATTTTATCTTCTTTTAGATACAGTTTATGCAGAAAGAAATAACTAAGAAGTGTTGATGTTATATGTAAATATAATCAAGGTTCAAAATTAAACACATGGGCTCTCTTATTCTCGTTGTCCAAGTGAACTGTGATTAGGTCTTTGCTGATGGAATAGTGAGCTAATTATCACGTCCTTTTCTTATCCAATGTAGAGGAATCGTGTGTGCCAAGTAGGGGAAGAGAGTCTTGGGGCCGTAGAAACAGGGAAGGAGTTCCCCTCTCAGTCCCCTGAGGCCAGTTAAGGAGAGAAATTAAACCGCAGTCTAGAGGTCAGAGGCTGCAGCTGGGAAATTAGTGTGAAGCCTCAAATCCCACAGGAAAATGTGTGTGGACTTCAGAGTGAAGAAAAGATTGGGCGATGGGAGAGTAACGAGGGAACTAATGGGAACAATTAGGCAAGAGGGAAAACAAATCTAAAGTTTAGGTTTTAACTTGACCAGAGTCCTGGATCAATCCCGGCATCTTAAAGGAACTGCTCACAGCAGTGTTCTTAGAGTGGTTTCTGAGACTTTCTGAATCTTGGGATTCAGAGAAGTGGGAGAAAATCAAATAGTTTAGCTCTAACTCTAGATTTATATCATGGCTGCCTTTCCTAAAATCCACAGATTTTTTTTTTCAGCTTGATAGGCATAGAAAGAAATTTAGTACAGCCTCTACTTATTAATTTCTATAATTCACTTTTCCCAAATAATTCCCTGCATATCATCAACAATTTATATTTTTATCTTATGTAGGTTTAGAGGAGCTTCCCATGGTGTACCGATACTGATAAGAGGGTTAAAGACCTTTTAAAAGAAATATCAATTTCTGAGCAAATGATTTATAAATGCAGTTATTAGTTTTCTAATCCTAAAACATATGTATTTCTTACAATAAAATTAAATAGCTTCTATGATGTCTATTAGAGTTGGTTAGCTACTAGTATAACAGAATGTTCGCAGAGTACTCTCAGTAAATCCATAGCCTCCCCATACAAAAGATAGTGAAAATAGAAAACCCTTTATCCACCTCATTACAGAATGCAGTCCAGGTCTGATTCCAAATGCATTTAGGTAAATGGGAAGGAAACATTGATCCTGGTGTGGATATGTTGGAAGAGTTGTCACAGGTGTGGTTTGAATCTCTGCTCCTTTTTACCAGCATTATGCTCCTGGTCAAGTTCCTTCACTTTTCTTATCAATGAAATGGGGAAACCACATGTAGAGTTTTGTAAAGGTGAGAGGATGTAACTGATATTGCACATAAAAGGATGCCTTTAATAGTACAGGTAAAATGTATTACATCTTTATCGCATTGGTTTCTGGTGATCTGGAGAGGATGGTTCATGTTTCCCACCTCTGCTAATCAATGGACTCAAGTGAATTGGAATGGGTAGGGCTTTATGGGAGAGGAAAAAACAACTGATAATTTCAGTGATGATGAGGAAGGTGATTTCCAGATCCTCTAGCAGGGCCATTGACACTTCGCCTAACTGAAGTATAGAAGCACGGATAGTCTCTTCCCCCACCCTTGCCCCAATATGTTTGTGTTAGAGGGTCTTCTCTATTCCAGCTGCAGCCTTGATTGACATACTAATATCCTAAGAGTCGCAGCCCGCTGCTTGGATCATGTTTTGTTTTCTGTCAGCAGTGTATCACAAGCATTTTCCTCAGTGGGCTGAGCAGACCCCGAGTGGGAGGCTGATCTCCATGCATCACTTTGAATGATTTCAAAGAGAAAGAGAAGCAGCTGTGACCGTGTTCACAGGAGCCACGCGGGGTGGTCCCATCTTTGTAGCCTAGCAATAATAGTACACCCTGGCTCGCATTCCTCAGCTTGGGAAGTGCAAAGGCGCCCAAGAGTCATACATTTTTATTCCCTGACATGTCTTAACATTGGATCCGTGATAAAGGAAAGGACATCGTTACCTCCCAGGGTAATTTGTCCTCAAAGTAAAAGTACAGAAGTGCTGTTTATGGATTTATTGCACGTCTAAATAAATATTTATCTTATACAGATTCTTGAACTAATATGTAACAGATTGGTACTTACATAAGCAATCAGACTTTTTTTAAAACTTGGCTAAAGGGATAGGAAAAGAGGAAAAAAAGTTACATGTGCAGATCATCATCTTAACAATATTCTGCTCTAAAATTGTACACCTATTTTTTTTTTTGCAATTTTATAGGTCGTGAGCCATGCTTACATATTTGAAAATATCTTATGTGATCGTTATTTTCAAAAGTGACTGTATAATACAAGTGATAATGTAAATAGGATATAGTTAAACTAGAGAATGTTTGTAAAGCACTTTTTAAATGGCTGGGATAATTGATCATCAGTGTGCTCAATTCGAAAAGTCGGGGATCTGAGCATCTGTACATAAAAAGAAACATTAAGACCTCAGGTATCGCAGGCAATTGTAGAGTAAAATGCTACATTTGTTCCTAGCGATTAAATATGTCTGAATAAGATATTCTTAATTCCAGTTTTATGATGAATTTAGGCAGACCTACAATCCCCTGATCTATAATAAAAATTGTCATTTGTGCTCTAGTTGGTTTGTCTCAGTGCTTAGAGCATCTGCCTGCGGACTGAAGGGTCTTGGGTTTGATTCCAGTCAAGGGCACATGCCACCTGGGTTGCAGGCTCGATCCCCAGTAGGGGCCATTCAGGAGGCAGCTGATCAATGATTCTCTCTCATCATTGATGTTTCTATCTCTCCTTCTCCCTTCCTCTCTGAAATCAATTAAAAAATAGTTTTAAAAAATTGTCATTTGCTTATTTGATACAATTTCCTACAGTGCCCCCAAAGACCTACAAAACAAGATCTGGGATAGATTTACATTTTAACCCAGAAAATTTTTGACCTTTAAGTAGTGATCACAAATCAAGAGCATGAAATGGAATTTTAATAGAAATTATTTTGCTAATATGCCCGCTAGCACTTAGCTAAATAAAATATATTTAACATTCCAATTGTATTTGATAACTTGAGGTTTTCACACAAAGACATAGGAGATGTTATTTTACTGCTCATTCTTATGGATTTCACTCCTTTCACTAAAGAGAAACAAACTATTTTATCTCCTCATTGCAGTCCTGATTTATAGTGTAACAACTAAAGCATAAGTTGTTGAACATGGCTGGCATGTGCTCTACTGAGGTTTGAGTCAAGGGACTTGACAAAGAGCTCAGACCCTCTCCTGGGGGCTCATTGACCAGAGATGCTTTGTAGGAAATGGCCTCAGAGCACCTCTCCATGGTCACATCCTATCAGTTAATGAATTTTTCCCCTTCACTTATGAAAGGAATCGCTCACCACTGCATGGAGCTGTAAGGTTAATTCCTTTTGCCCTTTGGTATCAGTTTCTTTTATAGTTATTTAATCCTGAATTGCATAAATCCAAGCAGGGTTCTCAGTTGACTGATATTAATTAGCCTTTTGTTGTTGTTGTTGTTGTTAAAAGAAAACTTTTGCCTCTATATTTTGAACTAATTGGGTCGAATAGACAGACAAGTGACTTGGTATGATATATATGATTTTGCTATTATTGTTTCTATTCCACATATTCTGTCTTTGGTGAGGATTTAGGAGCCCCAAATTGTATCTGTTAGAAGAAAGAAGGCAACTAGAAGTGGAAAGTATGACCACTTACATTGTACTTTCATTAGAATCCACCTTTTATATAAACCATACACACTTATTCTCTATACAAACACAATTATTTTACCTTTATGAAGGAAGAAGCTAACTGTACATGTAAATCACATCGCCATTGCTGATTGGCCTGTGTTGACTTATGATCAGACTTAGTAGCTGAATGTTGAGCAAATAATAGAAACAGCAGCAGGAACATCTATGTAGCTTGGGTGGGTTCTGCTTTAGCACTTTGACACATGGTGACACTTTTCATGCCCCCAACAGTCCTGGGAGGCAGGTCCCGCTGCTGTCTCCATTTTTCTGATGAGAATGTGTCATAGGCAGGTGAAGGTAACCCATTCAATAGCAATAAGGCCAAATGAAAAAATCTTACTGTGGTGGATTTGGTTTTTTGTTAAGTACTCTTGGTTTTGAGGATATAATTATTTTCCTAGTAAGTGAGTTATCTGTATTAGAATGCTAAGCTGACAATACATGACAAAGGCCAATATATTCCAAAAACATATTGTGTTCATATGTCTTTGCTAAATGGTACATTTTTAGACAACAATGTACCTACGTATTCAAATGCAAATAATCTTTTTCACTATGACCTGTCTCAATGTTATACTCAAGAAATTGACGGATGAGCAGTATAAAATGTATCAGTCTTAAAAACAACTATGTGATCATTATTTATAATCTATTATTGTCTAATTTTTCTTTTAAATAAAACACATGTACCTTCTTGTTGGTATTGGTATAGTGATCCAAAAGAAAATTAGAAGTTTCCAAGGGAAAACTGAAATAGTGGAGAGTAACCATCAGAGGAAAACCATACTTGCATATACTATATAATAAAAGGTTAATATGCAAATAGACTGAATGGTAGAACAACTGAACAGCCAATCACAGCATAATATGCTAATGATATGCTAAGGCTGCTCAACTCCTCACTATGATATGCACTGACCACCAGGGTTCAGATGCTCCTACTGATAGGTTAGCTTGCTGCTGGGGTCTGGCTGATTGGGACTGAGCGAGATGAGCTAGACATGCCCTGGAGCCTTCACCTGGTCCCTCCCCAGCTGGCCAACCTCCCACATCCCTCCCTAGCCTTGATCATGCACCTGTGGGGTCCCTCAGCCTGGCCTGCACCCTCTCACAATCTGGAAGATGTTGGAGAGCTGGTTTCAGCCCAATCCCACAGGCCACTCCCCTTGGGAGGGTGCCAGATGTAGGGATCATGGCTGGGGAGGGCTGCTGTGGCAGTGCGAGCCTCTCCCGATCAGGACTGATTGGGCACGAGCCCACGGCAGGCACAGTGGGGCCGGGATGAGTGAGAGCAGCAGGTAAGAGCTGCAGGCAGCATTGAACTGCAGGTTTTGGCCCAATCCTTGCAGGCCACCCAGAGGGACCCCACCCATGCACAAATTCGTGCACCGGGCCTCTAGTTGTAATATAACTGTGATACCAACACTCAGGAAATGAATGTTTTGAGTTTCATGGGAGTTTTTTTGTTTTGTTTTGTTTGTTTTATTTCCTTGTTTGCTTATCTTTCTGTTACTCATAGGCCCTAGCCTGGACCTCTGGGGAGAGATAATTCCAAAATATATACTCCTGACATTATTCCCAAAACCAACAATAGTTATTGACTCTTGGAGTTGACCCACCCACATTCCCTAGGTGGATCTTCACACAACATTGTGCAATGCCTTAAATTTAGGTGTCCTAAAGTCCTCTCTTTCTGACCCTTCTCCTGTCACCTTTTCATCAGTTTCTCCACTCTGTTAGCTTATTTTTTATGCTCTTCTCTTAACCCTCACACAGTGTAAAAGCCCTTCCCAGTGTTTCTCGTGCACACAATACCAGCACCAGCCCTTCCATCGTAGGGAATTATCACCTCCTTCCCTTCCCTAACCAGTGAGAGATCTGGAGGCACGATGTCTGTCTTCACATCCCACTTTCGCAATTCACTGGCTTGTGACCTTAGCAAGCCAGTGAACTTCATTGAGCTTTCTCCACCTTGAAAACTTGGATAATAGCACTTCCCTCTTAGGCTTGTAAGGAGGATAGAATCAGCTCATGAATACAGCATTCTGAGCAGAGAGCCTGACAGAGATCACATGTTAGCTGTTATTTTTGCTCGCTCAGTACAACCACACTATTAGGTCATTATTTCTCATTCAGTTAACAAATTCAGGAACTTTTAAATCAAACCTCTATGTCCAAGGACCCGAGGAAACAGTTACTGTCCTCAGGTTGCTCACAGTCTAGTAGGGCTGGCTGACCAGCTGAGGGATCATTTAATGCAATTGTACCATTTGCATTGAAAAAACAATACATATGCACTTAATTGTGGTCACCACCCACCCTGCCAGTACTTGCAAAACTCAACATACCTTTGGGGTAGGGGGATGGATTTCAGATATAATCTGAGAGGTATTGTCATCTTTACTTCATTAAAACTTCAATTTACTGAAGTAAGGATTATAAACATGTAAAATATGGTTTTGCTTAATTCTGGGATAAATATTTGTGGATATGAGTACACTAATGTGTATTGTTTCACATACTTTTTATTAAAGTCAGTGTCAAATTGCTGGTTACTGGATAGGCTGAACATTGCATTTTTCCCCCCATGGGGCAAAGTTTAATTCAATTAGTTGCAATGAATATGTATTAGACCTCAACTCTCTCAGAGAGGTACTGTGATAGATGTTGGAAGGAATTCAAAAATAATTTTTAAAAAAGTGTCTGTGTTCTTTGGGAGTTCAGTCAATTATTAGCGAAGCACATGACGCTGTTACACACACAAAGCAGTTCAGTACAACATGTAGGATGCAATAGATAAAACAAGGTACAGTGGGAGTAAAGGGAGTGAGATCCATCAAACTGTGGTGACAGGGAAGACATCCCGAGGGAGATGGCATTTGGCAGAGTAAACAAAGGAGGATGCACTTTCAACATTTAATGAGGAGTAGGGGCCTGCTTACCCATGAGAGGTTTGGGAAATATGAAGTCATTGTCTTTGTTTTAAACTTAGGATGGTGTGCAGGCAGGCGGTAATACTGGGAGGTGACCTAACAAGTTCATTGGA
>NW_006290031.1:4341290-4349170 GCF_000327345.1 Myotis davidii | reverse complement strand
TGCTGAACTTTGCCCTAATAAGGAGGACAAGCAGCTAAATGGTTGATTTTAAAATTGTGATATTGCAAACTTTGGGATATCATAAGCTACAAAAGCCACCTAGAGAAGGCCTTATTCACCCTATTGGTCCAACAGGATTGGACTGGGAAGGCACTGTTTGCAGTAGAGTTCGGGGAGGTAAAAGTAGGATGTGGGCAGTTGAGAACATCCATATAGAAAGGTGATCATTTTCTCTTGTAGTGGTGGCTGAGCCCCTGTCCTTCTGTGTCCTACATTAGTCATGAGCTCCATTCATTCATCCTCACACACAAGCCCAGACTGTCTTAGGATGAACTGCATCACCCATGAAGCACAGGGACTCCCATGAGCCATGAGAGAAAAGGACTGTTAGCTTCACATAAGACTTCGACTGCTTGGGTGGAATATCTGTTGCCCTGTTTACTTTGTGTTTTACGTTTTGTTATCTTCCTGGTGGATTTGGGACCAGGCCTCCCCGCTGAAGGACCTCTGCAGTTTTCCGATACCCAGTCGTCGTTGCTGTTATCTGGGTTGTTGCATGGCTTTGGATTCATGACTTCCTCACAATACCACAGAGATACCTTTCCTTGTTCTCACTCCCTCTTGTACCAAGATTCCAATTCTCTCTCTCTCTTGCTCTCTCTCTCTCTCTATCTCTCCTAGCCTCCTTCCTGCTACAAGGTAATGGAGGTCGTCTCAGTGACCTTTTTCTGGACTCCCTCGCCTCTCTCTACACTGCCTCCTTAGCAGTCTCCTGGTGGCAGCTGTCACATTTATGTATTTATGTGGAACACTTTTGTAGGGTTTTTTTTGCCTTTCTTTTCTTCAGCATCACTTTCCAACTATTTTCTGGGAATTTCTACCTGGTTATTTAGCCGACAAACCTGTTCAAGTCCACCCTGTCCATTGAAAAAAAAGTTATTAGCTAGATGTTTCAATAAATTATGATGAGTGTATGAGAAGGAAAACAAGAGGCACTTTAAGGCTATATTGGAAGGGAACCAAAACTAGACCATGGGTCACTAAAGGTGTCACTATGGAAGTGATATTTAAACTGCAGGTTGAAGGATCCGTTGAAATTAATTAGGCAAAGTTCAGTGGTCAGGAGCCAGTGCTCCAAGCAGAAAGAATAGCTTACAAAAATGCCTCGAGGTGGGGGTGCCTGACTCTGAGTAACCGGAAAAAAGTTTATGGAGTTAGCACTTGAGTGCTGAAAGGAGAGAAGTGAGCCAGGACTCTGGAGACATAGCCGGGTGCGTGTGTGAGGAACCCCAGAGTGAGCGGCAGTGTTTGGGATTTCTCATACCAAAAGGATTAGTCATTGAAGACTTTTCATCAAATGATTGATCTGATCATCTTTATGTTTTTCTAAAAAGCCTTTGAGCTGACTGCAACCCTGAGTGGATGCAAAGAGACCCGTTAGACGTTGGAGGCATCGCGGGCTGAGTAGTTCACGCAGGGAACATGGAGCCCGGAGGCGGGGGTGGCAGCGAGGTCGGGGACCGGGCACTGATTTCAGCTGCGTGGCGAGGTGGTACTGGTGTTTCTCAGTGAATTGCATGTGAGTGTGGAGGCTGGTGGAAGTAGCAAGATGCTGACTCTGTTTCTGCCTTGCAAGGCTAAGTGGGTGGTGAGCAGGCAGCAGTGAAGGAGGGGCAGTCACAGGGAGGCAGGGCGTGTGGTTGGGGCCTGTTCCATGTGAGGACACCCCGAGACACCCAGCAGACGTGTCAGGCCGTTGATGTTTTCATCCGGAGCACAACACTGTGGTCCAGGTTAGGATTTAGATCTGAAGTTCAACATCAGGAAAGTAGGCATGAGAGCGGACGGAAATCCAAAGTGTGCTCTCTTTTGATGGGAAATGCCGTCTCTGCCGCTGGAAACCTCACCTGTGCCTTTGAACCCCCTCTCTCTTTCTTTCCTGCTCCCTGTGTGTAAATCAATCATTAAGACTTGCCAGTTTTGTTTCTATTTTCTTTCTTGTTTATATCATATTTCTATTTCCAATAGTTTAATTAGGTTCTTTTTTATTTCCCACCAGAACTGTTACAGATTTGAGGGCAGCAGAGTGGGTGCCAGGAGATTCGTAGACTATAGCTGTAAGTTAGGAGAGATATGACTGTCATTTAGCAAGGGTAGTAGCTGTGGGGATGGAGGAAAATAGGTAAAGTTCAATATAGGCTACAGGAAGTGGGAATAGAAAATAAATATTTGATTAAAACTAGTAAGGGAGACATTAGAAATACAAAGTGAGTCACGTTCAGTGAGAGATGGTTGAAATGAAAAAGGTGTTTGTTTTTTTGTGGGATATATTTGAGGGTGACCATTACCATCTATAATCAGACATCTACAACATTCATGTTTCCTTAAGGTACTACATACAGAGCTACTGCTAACTAGTACATACAGAAATCAGGTCAGGCCCTAACCAGTTTGGCTCAGTGGATAGAGCGTCGGCCTGCGGACTCAAAGGTCCCAGGTTCGATTCCAGTCAAGGGCATGTACCTTGGTTGTGGGCACATCCCCAGTGGGGAATGTGCAGGAGGCAGCTGATCGATGTTTCTCTCTCATCGATGTTCCTAACTCTCTATCCCTCTCCCTTCCTCTCTGTAAAAAATCAATAAAATATATATTTTTAAAAAAAATCAGGTCAGTGCCTCCGTATGCGTGTGTGGAAATTCCACACTGTCTCAGGTAGGTGGATATTATGAACAAAAGGGAAAAGGCAATTTCCTACCTGATGGTGTGGAACTCTCTAAATCTGCCAGTCCAGCTTTCCCCCCCTTCTGTTTTACGTTTTATATGACCTAAATAGTCAATTTAGTATTTGTTACTAGTTTGGAGATTATTTTTTCTGGAGCCAGTATGAGGTGTTAAGTATTTATAGACAGAAACTTTGGCAAAGACTATAGAGAATCTCGAAATGGCCTTTCACTGTGGCAGAAGAGCCCGGACACATTCAAGTGCAAATCCAGATTTGGAGAGAGTAAGTGTGGGTTTGTGGAAGTTAAGTGTGAGATGAAAAAAAAATCACTTTTTCCAGTATGACTTAGTGATTATTAAATAGCTGTGTTTTTTTCATCTGAATCGCTTGGAGGGAAGTGCCATAGCTTTAGTAGTAAACAATTTATGCAGTTAAAATATGATAAAGACAAAGAAAAGCAAACTAAAAAGACGTTTTAGAGTAGAATGGGAATTGAGCCAATGAGCCCGACTGGTAGAGTCTTTGGAGGGAAGCCAGGATGTCTGTGATATTTCTCTAGTTAGGATATATATGGTATTCGATTTTAAAAAAAATGTTAACTCTTTCCATTGAATTTGAGACTTTCCTGATTCTGAAACTCAAACTGAATGCTAATTAAGAGTTTTTAAAAGTGTGATTAAAAATGCACACGTGACATTTGGCAATGCCTTGGATCTCTCTAAAAATGTCAAGATAGGAAAATATCCAAAACTTTTTCTTTTAGAAAAGAGGAAAGTTGGATTCTAGCCAAATGCCTGCTGAGGAATTCTTCTGAGAATTTCTGGAAACTGTGCTTGTGAAGGTAATCCTGTTCTCCATGCTTACATGGGCCCCAATGTCACTCGAGTGAATGGAAAGCCTCATCTGTCTGTGGCTTGTTGTTGTATATCCTGAAGACTGCGGTGGTCAAGTTTCACGTTGGCGAGGTGACAAAAGAATACATTGTGTTTGGCACTACACAATCCTAGAATACTTTAAGGACAAATATGCCAAGAGAACCATATTATATAGCTTGAGTTATTTTTTTCATGTGTGATATGTATATCTCCTTATGTTAGACAAACCTATGGCAGTTTTTTGCTTTTTTATTAAGATAAATACACATCAGATACCTGACATACATATGCTATGGTTGAAGGGTGTAAGTGAGTTTATCAGTTTTTACTGAGCCAAACCAGTCAGAGCAACATAGGTTTATATATATATATATATATATTTTCACTGATTTTACAGAGAGATGAAGGGAGAGTGATAGAGAAACATTGATGAGAAGGAAATATCAATGGGCTGCCTCCTACACACCCCCTACAGGGGATCGAGCCCACAACCTGGGCATATGCAGTCTCCTGTAACCCAACCTGTGACTTCTTGGTTCATGGGTCAATGCGCAACATAATTTTTTAAGAGAGAGGGAACAACTGTCTACATACAGTCAGAAAGGACCAAGAAGAAAATGCTTAACTTTCCTGCAACAATTTGGGATATTACCATCTCCTCTACTCATTAATTCAGTCTGTTGTTTAATATAGTGAAAATGTTTAGTGTTATTTTTTTAAGGGTACAGGTCTGTCACCACCATCTATCTCCAGAACTGACACTCTTTAGCCATCAAACACTAACTCTCCATTTCCCCTCGCCCCTAGCCCCTGGCAGCACCATTCTGCTTTCTTTCTCTATGAATCTGACTGCATTAGGCACCTGAGATAAGCAGAATCATACAAGAGTTTTCTTTTTGTGACTGGCTTCTTTCACTTAGCTTAACGTCTTCAATGTCCATCCATGTTGTAACATGTCAGAATTTCCTTCCTATTTTAAGGCTGAATAATATTTCATTGTATGTATTAGCACCTTTTTTTAAATCCATTCACCCACTGATGGACACTTAGGTTGCTTCCATCTTTTTGCATTGATTTTTATTATTAGATGATCCTTCAAAAAGGGACTAGGGAGACAGAAGTGAATAAGATGAACAATGTCTCCCTTTGGGAGGATCAATTGTGGGGAGAAATGAAAGAGAATTAGACAAATGTACACCTGGGATCATTATGGATGGTGAAATATTTTATGAATAAAATGAACTGTAGTGTTGTAATGGACAATGAGGGAGGTATATGGAGACTCCCCTTTACAGGGTCATTTAGGCAATGCCTCCCGAAGAAGGGAACGTCATACATGGTAATCTTGCCTCTAGTCTACTTAATCTGGGTCAGAATCCTATTTTCCTTGTTGGCTCGTGCGTCCATGGTGCCTCCCACTAAATGTTTGTTGAATGTGAGGAGAGAGAAGTAGAGTAGCAGAGAACAGGTCTTCTCCATGTGAAGGAGTCGTCTCCTGCTCTCACAGTTCCTCCCACCTCGCCTGCTCTCTGCCTTCCTTTCCTGCAGTTCCCCAGGCAGCTGGGGAAAGTAGTAGGCTCAGGGTTTGACCGAGGGGAGATAAATAAATACTGTGTTAATAAGGAAAAAAGAAGAATGATGGGTCAACAAAAGTGATGTCAATAGTAATAATACTGATAACAAAGCACAGCATGACAGTGCTTGTTATTTTTTCTACTTATTGTTACTAGAGGCCCCACGCACAAAATTCATGCAAGGGGCTCAGCCCTCGCAGTCTCAGCTGCCTTGGCCCTCGCAGCCCAGGCTTCATCCAGAAGGTCTTCTGGACGGTTGTTCTTCTGTTCGGTCTAATTAGCATATTATATAGGATTTTCTTTTTATTGAATTTATTGGGGTGACACTGGAATATTATACAGGTTTCAGGTGCACAATTCTGCACTACATCATCTGTACACTGTATGGTGTGTTCACCACCCCAGTCAAGTCTGTACATCACCATTTATCCCCCCTTGAAACCTCCCCCCAGCAATCACCACACTGTTGTCCGTGTGTATGAGTTTTTTCTTCTTTCTTTTTGTTTTTGCTCAATCCCTCTACCTCTACCCCCACCCCCCCACACACACACACAAAAACCTATGTGCAAGGTCCTTTTATTATCTCCAGTTATTGATAAAGAAACAGGGGCACATGCAGGTTAAATGATTTTTCCAAAATCCTGTGGGGTGAAAATGACAACACAGGATTTAAACCCACTAACAGGGCTATAGCACTCCATGCCTTCCTTTAGGAATTAATTGAGGGCAAGGAACAACCCTTGTTTAATATCTAATTTCAGACACCATCCAGATGAAGATAATAAATATATTGGAAAAGAATAGAGACTATAGACCAGTGATGGCGAACCTATGACAATGGTGAACTCATTTTTTTGGTTGATTTTTCTTTGTTAAATGGCATTTAAATATATAAAATAAATATCAAAAATATACATCTTTGTTTTACTATGGTTGCAAATATCAAAAAATTTCTATATGTGACACGGCACCAGAGTTAAGTTAGGGTTTTTCAAAATGCTGACACGCCGAGCTCAAAAGGTTCACCATCACTGCTACAGACATTTGATTTTAGACTTTGATTTCCACTTAAAAGTAAATGGGGTATTTGCTAAAGGGTGAAATGTTAGGAAAAATCTCAGTTCCAGGCACAGACCCCTACTAGCCCTCAAACAGTGCTCACTCTTTGGCCTCATATTTTTTATTCAAAGGAATCAGACGAGACGATCTTTATCAATTGAAAAATTCTGTTTATCACCGACCATATTACACTTGATGGTCCGTTAGTCCTACAGAGTAGTGGTGGCTTCAGTACTCTCTGTGTTTCAATTGCACCTTTCCTTGTAAAAGGAAAAATGAGTGTCCTGCAAGAATGTAAACTTATGGTTACATTTGCTTATCTTCGAAGTTCTTGCAGTATTTCAGAAGTTTACTGACAAGCCCCTGTTTTCAAAGTGATGAAGCATCAGTGTAAACTGGTGAGCTTGACAATCTTTCCAAACAAATTACCAAAAACATTCTTTGGGAAAAATCAGCAATGGAGATGCTATTTAAAGAAGCCATGCCAACTTCGGTACAAATACAGGACATGCAGTAAGCATCACTTCCTTATTCCACAGACGTACTGATTTCAAAAGGCCGCTTACCAATTTGTTAAGAGCTTTAGCAAGATATACCTTACATACCATAATGCTCACTGTTTTAAAGGGTACATTCGGTGGTTTTTAGTAAATGCATAGAACTGTCCAGATCCACCTGTCAGGAGCATCTATCTCAGTAGCGCCAGAACTAGCATCCCATCAATTTGCTGCATAAACCACTTACGGGGTAGAGAAATGGCATCCAGGGAATCCAGGCTAACCCCAATTGAAATCACTTGTAAAAACACAAGGGATGCCCTAACCAGTTTGGCTCAGTGGCTAAAGCGTCAGCCTGTGGACTGAAGGGTCCCAGGTTTGATTCTGGTCAGGGGCATGTACCTTGGTTGCAGGCACATCCCCAGTAGGGGGTGTGCAAGAGGCAGCTGATCGATGTTTCTCTCTCATCAATGTTTCTGACTCTCTATCCCTTCCCTTCCTCTCTGTGAAAAACCAATAAAATATATTTAAAAATTGTGATCCTCTTTCTAACTTTGTATTAGAAAATAGATTGTGATAGTTACAACAGTTATTTAGAGAGAATCTTTAATGAGAAAAATTAAAAGTTAACTGGAGGGAATCTCCAACATGGTCTTCAGCAAGCATGTGACATAGCAGAGGGTGCATGTGTGCATCGTGGGGTTATGAGTTCAGTGGTCACGTTGGTTACAGTTCCGTTGAACCAAATTATTGGTCGGATCTCCAGTGACTTCAGATGTATTTTCTTTCTCACCAAATCTACTTTAGCCCAAAACTTGTCAATTGCACCTTTTCAAATTCTCTCAATCTATCCCCACTTTTCAGTGCACTGCCATTGTTTTAGACAGATCCTCATCATTTCTCCTTTGGACTATAGAAATAGTCTTCTAATAGGTCTGCTCCCCATCAGCATTATCTGGTTTATGTCCCACACATCACTAGAATGATCTTGGTAACAGAAAAATCTACTCATTAAAGTTCTTTAATGTGTCCGCACAACAGGAAAATTTCAAATCCTTAACCAAAGTGTAACATTGCTTCTGATTTGGTCTCTGCCAGCCGCACTAGACTCACTTCTTGTTCTCCACCCCCCATGCCATGTCCCTCCCTTCCC
>NW_006290031.1:4333609-4341196 GCF_000327345.1 Myotis davidii | reverse complement strand
TGTTTTCATTTTCCAATAGATGTCTTTGTAACTTGGCTCAAAAGATTTTCCTGACTTCTGATGCCATCCAGAAAAACATTTTAAGAAACAACTTAATTACAATTTTTAGCCAATTACAAGTTTTTATAACAAACATTTCAGGGTGTGATGATTTGTACTTAACATTTCATTTCAATAAGTAATTACTTAGATTTACAACTACCTGCACTACATTAATACAAAGCCTATCTTTCTGATCACTGTATCTTTGCCTGACACTATGCAAAGCTGCATCCTTTGCATTTGGGAGCCCCGTCTTATAGATGAAGAGGTGGTGGTTTAGAAAAGGTGGTAGATGATTGGATAATGACATCATGACTCGAACTTAAGTCACATAGAGGTAGGTAGGCACCTGTGTGCTCATACAGGACTTATTTGTAGCAAAACATCCTCTGTCATATCCAATTATTGCTATTAATTTGAATTGTATTGGGTTTGCATTTAATATGCAAACTGTTATTGCTTTATCATTTATATAAGAACTTACACTTACAAGATGTTTACCAAGTTTATATTTTTACATAGTCCAGCAT
The DNA here is from genome assembly GCF_000327345.1 of Myotis davidii. Lineage (NCBI taxonomy): Eukaryota > Metazoa > Chordata > Mammalia > Chiroptera > Vespertilionidae > Myotis > Myotis davidii. The sequence continues at coordinate 4,340,624 of NW_006290031.1, read as the reverse complement.
ATATTGTTTCTACTCCAGATCATGCTGCTTCCTCACCTTTATATTTTTCTGCTTTACAATTAATATTATTTCTAAAACTAGACCTAAAACAAGTTAATTTTAGTTTTTCCAAAATTTCTAGTTCTTCTAAATACAAGTTCTAGAAACTCTTAAATATATTATTTTATTCATTTTAACAAGTACATACTTGAGTGGTTATTTATTCTTTTGTTACATATGTTCTGAGAAATCAAACACACCTTAAAAGACAAGCTATTAACCCAATTAAACTTTTAAATTTTGGATTTTTATAGTTAACATTTGCTTTATCTACAGAAATTTAGAGCATTAAACTTCTAAGAATTAAAATCTACTCTAATCATGAACGAACAGATTCGAAGATGTTAGCAAACTCTCACAAACCAAAGCAAAACTGAGACATTTTAATTGATTTTGGTATTACCTTAACAAATATAAAATAAGAACTTAAATGTTTTCAAAATATCCATTAAAAGTAGAGAAAACTTGCCCGGCCAGCATGCTCAGTGGTTGAGTGTTGACCTATGAACCAGTAGGTCAGAGTTCAATTCCAGGTCAGGGCACATGCCTGGGTTGTAAACTCAATCCCCAGTGTGGTGCGTGCAGGAGGAAGCTGATCAATGATTCTCTCTCATCTCTCTATCTCCCTCTCCCTTCCTCTCTGAAATAAATAAAAAATATTTTTTAAAAAAGTAGAGAAAACCTTGTTTGTTTATTCACATAACTATTCTTTCTCGTACCTGAGTGAAAATTATATGTTGTTAGTTACTTTCATAAACAGTTTGCTCAAGCAGAAAATCTGAAAGAATTTGCAGGTATACACAGGGTTGTAATAATTTATTGAGACTTGGAAGACAAGACATGATCACTGTTCTACTCAAACTCTTATAATTTAGAAAATTTTATAGACATAGCAGAGATATTACCAGATTAAAACTATGCCAACTCTGTCTCACAAGACTTGTAACAAAAGCCAACTAGTTGCATTTACTGGTTGCATATATTGGAATAAGTTGGACAAATAGACCAATGCATTATGGACTATAGTGTTTAAACTATATATTCTGGCCTCTAAGAATGTTATACTTATCTTCTAGTCTTTGGTTTTGCAAACGTATTTTTTAAAATATTTTAAAAATATATTTTTTATTTATTTCAGAGAGGAGGGTAGACAGAGAGAGAGGTAGAAGCATCAATGATGAGAGAGAATCATTGACCAGCTGCCTCCTGCATGCCCTACCCTGGGGATTGAACCCAGGCATATGCCCTGACCAGGAATCAAACCATGACCTCCTGGTTCATAGGTTGATACTCAACCACTGAGCAATGCTAGCAGGGCAAACTTATTTTTTCATATGGCTAAATAAATATTTATTGTTATTCCTGTGTCCAAATGTGCAATTCAACTTCTTAAATAGATATGCTATATCTTCTAAATTTAACAACATTCAAAACACTATCCAATAAACCAAGAGAAAATTTTCATGTTCAGTATTCACCATTATAATATAACTTATATTACTTTCTCAATTGATACTATGAAAATTTAAAATGTAAGAGTGAAATAAACTAATATTAAGTTTTTCTAAAGGAGAGTTTCATTGATTATGGAGTAACTAGAGACTGTATCCTTTGTTGTAAAATGTTTATGAACATTGCTTGATTTGCAACCTCACTGGTTGTATTGAAAGTTCATTCTATACAAAAAATGATGCATCTTGTGAACAAGAAATGTGTTTACACAATGGTCAACAGAAAACCCTTGATTAAATGAAGTATAAAAATTGATTAGATTAGAGGCTCATTCCATTTATTTTAGTTTTCAGTTGTGTGGAAGCATAAAGCTTTAGTTTTGCTGAAGAATATGCTTTAAAAAATAGAACAAATTTTCTTTTATTGACATAATTAAAACCATGTTTTTAAAGAGAATGAAAAACATTAACATGCTAAGCTAACTTTTGAAGAGTGAAAGTAATAGGTTGTAGAACTCTAAAAGAAACACATTGGTATTTTCTAGTAAATGAATTGTTTGCATTTAATCTTTCTCTCCAAAGTTTGAACTTATTTTGTACTGCTATGTTTTAAAGAACTAAATTTCTAGCTTGGACTTTTGATGCTTTTATGAAGTTTATTCTTAGGGAAATTAGGTGGGTGAAGATGGTTATCTACTAAAAATACATAAATTAAAAGAGCTAAACTTTGGCTGCTTTGAAACTTATTAATACAATGAAATAGTAATATTGATCTGCAAAGTCAAGCCCGTTTTGTCACATGAAGTCTATGTTGAGTTGAGAAAATACTTTAAAAAATAAGGACCAATACAAAGTAATGTACAAACTTTTGGTACCTTAGGTGGAATTTCACGTGAAAATTTGCATAGTGTTTTTTCATAAATAATATTAGAATATTTAAAATTGCCAATAAAAACAAGTTGATAATGCTTAATCACTTTTAAATATTAATTAACAAGTTAATGAAAACTATTAAAACTGTAGTTTATTCTCATATTAAAAATCTATTCTCTGATTAACTGCACAAACAATCACGGGCTCTAATATCTAAATATAACCACAAGAGGAAAGGGATAGATTTCCTGTAACATTTATTAACATATGCAGCCTGTGAGAATTCTATTAGTCCAGACAGGAGAACTGCAATGTTTCTTTTGTCTTCCTTATTAATTTTGACAGATTTGAAGTGCTTGCATTTCTGGTTTCCATGAATTCCCTACTCAGCAACAGTTTAATTTTGCATACTTATTAGGTGCTTTAAAAATGCTATACTTTTTAAAATAGAGGTGCAGAAAAAACTAATGAGAAATAGGTCACACAAAACATTTTCTTTCTTTTTCATTTCAGTGAAGAGAATCTATCTTTGAAAAATAAAATCAAAGCATCCATTAAATTGATATCATTCCACTCATAGTTATATAGTCACAAATTGAGGACTGTGAATGTAATGGACTAAATAATGCAACCATGCTATTTTCTGTTTTATGGAGATGGTGGGTATAGTAAGTTATAAGGGACATGTCTTTTTAAATATTCTTAAGTCTTATCTCATAAATTTCATAACAAGTTAATGAAGACTATTTTGTCATATTTTGCACAATTTTTTTCTTTCTATTGGGAAAAGAAAAATATTTATTTTTATTAAATATTTTTTATTGATTTCAGAGAAAGGGAGAGGGAGAAAGAGATAAAAACATCAATAATCAGAGAGAATCATTGATTGTCCATCTCCTACATGGCCCCACACTGGGGATCAAGCCTGCAACCCTGGTATGTGCCCTGACCGGGAATCAAACCGTGACCTCCTAGTTCATAAGTTGATGCTCAACCTCTGAGCCACACTGGCTGGGCTGGGGAAATACCTTTATGTAGCAGTTCAGATATATATTGAGTTATTTTTTTAATTGGTTGTTTCTTTTGATACTGTTATATCACTCAAAAACTTTGGTACTTTGACTTTGATGATGAGAAAGAGTAGTTGAACAGCCTTCCACACTGAAACATCTTTTTAAAGAAAATTTGTTTTGTCATTTATTTCTCTATTGTTTGACATTTAAAATTTCTTTCTCCTATTAATTAGTTTTACTTTGATAATCATCAAGGCTTCACTCTTAGGACCTTTTTACTCGATGTTATTATAATAGTTGATGGTTCACCAATTGTGTCATGTGCTCTTAATTTTGCATATAAAACACCATTCTCTTCATTTGAGTGTATGTAACAAAATGTGCTGCTACAATGAGCATGTTGGCTTTTAAGTCATTGAATAAATATATATAAATTGCCTCCTGTATGGTAGACACTAAACGTTCCACTGATGCTTAGAAGAGAGGCAGTCTTTCTGAGTTCATTGAAATAGGATGTCTAAATAATGATTAAATAAGTATTAAAGTACAGTGCACTGTGAAGTATTTTATTTTGAGAGAGCAAGACTTTCAGAAGAAATATTTTACATTTAACATCAAATCAAAACTATATTTTTATTTATTAATGAGCCAATTCTGTTTTATAAAAATGAGAATTGTTATAGTTTTGAGGTTAAAAAAAATTCAGTGTGGCACTGAGCAGCACAGATAGCCAAAATGCTATGAATGAAACATGGCTTTCTCTTTAAAAAAACAAACAAAACCCTAAAATGGGACTTTGACCTTACAGGTAAGGGTTGTTGTTTAAAATATATACAGAAGTATAAGTATTATACTAATAAGCAACTAAAATAAAATAGAATAGCTATAAGTCAAAACTTTGTTTTTTGTATCAAGTAATAGAAATTTCTTCCAAGGCGAAGACTGATGTGCAAAGGTGAGATGGGGCTGGGGATTACTTTGGCGTTGTAGTCATTCCATAACGAAGTTTAGCCAGGCCTCATCTGGGTACTCACAAGCTACAAAAGACAGAGTTGACTACGTGTCCAGGGGCTGCATCCTCTCTTATGGTGTGACATTATTATTCTCTTGTAGCATACCCGTTTCCCATAATTTCCTACTCTTTAGACAATCTGATTGACACAACCCAACATGAGTTTCTCCTCTTGGTTCAGGTGTTCCTACCCGCTTTTTCTAATCTTTTGTTTGTGGGAGGGACAAGGGGAACTTGAAGTTATGTCTTATTTTAAGTTGCCCTTGTAAAAAAAATAGGGGTATGGCATGTTAAGTGAGAATGGGAAGTTATACAGGGTAGGAAAATTTATTAATAGGTTCATAGTAATAAAACTTGTCTCTCCCTGGCCAGTGTGGCTCAGTTGGTTGGGCATCATCTCTCATGCATTGAAAGGTTGTAGGTTCAATTCTTAGGGCCCATGTCCTGGGTGGTGGATTGATGTTTGGCTTCTCTCTCTCTCTCCCCTCCCCCCATCTAAAAAATAAATCAATACAAATGTTTTTTTAAAAATAACTTATCTTCTCTCTCTTTCTCCCTCTCTCTCTCTTCCCCCCATCTAAAAAATAAATCAGTACAAATGTTTTTTTAAAAATAACTTATTTCACAGCACAGTGTATATCACAGATAGCAGTATACATAAGCTTACTTCCTTTTCTTTTTGCCTCTTATTTTAAACAGAACAGTAATCCATTATTTAGAACATGAAAATTAAGTAAAATATTCAACTGATGAGTCCATTGTCTTATCTTGTGTATCTGTTAACTATTGCCACAATGTTGTTGCAGAGAAATAGCCACAAAATCTCATATAAACTCCATCTTTAGTAGGAGGGACTGTGAGGTTGCTTGAGGCAGGGAGTGAAGAATTGGGGTCAATGATTCAATCCACCACTGCTTGTATCCTTAACATGAATCAAACTACTTTTCTATTTTTAATCAGTCTTAATAGAAGCCTTAGGTATTTTATAAAATTCAGTATCTATTGGGCAAAAGAAAAAGTGAATAAAAAATGGTAGACTATTTTTGTTTGTTTTATATTACACTTCCCTTTTGAGTGTGTCTACCATGTCCAGATTCACATCTACTGAAAACTATACCACAGGCTGCCTTCCAGAGTGTTTGTTTTGAAGGATAGTATAAAAATTCCCCTAAGTTTCATATGCAACCACACATATTTTAACTTGATCTTTTCTTCTGCATTTACTTTTGGGAGTCCTTAAGAATCTGTTAAAATGCAGAAATTATGCAGTATTGATTTCAGGAAAAGTTGAAGTGGTTACACATGATTGCCTTTGCCTTAAAAGAAATCCTTATTTGGTTCTAATTTGAACAATATTGAAAGCACAACAAAACTAGCTTTTTATTATGTCACCACACATTTAGTGAGTTATGGAAAGCATTTTGTTTCAAGAATGGAGTTAACTATGTCTTGTCCACACTTCCAGCCACTTCTGGCTGCTTTCCAAACTGCCTGTTACTCATGCATGTTTGTTTCCGAGTAAGAATAATGCATCGAAAACCTAGGAACATGCTTTGCTGACTGCTAGGAGAATTCCAGCTGTGAGAGATTCATGTAATTGCTTCTGTTTGAGAAATATAATTGGTCGCAACTGCATACATGTAGTTCATATGGAAATATGTTCTGTTTTAAAAATCATGTTTATTTTTACTTTGCTTTTAAAAATTAAAAAGAATCTAAAATGTGTATGTCTTCTTTTTTCCTCATGTTTCAGAATACTTGGAATAAAAACAGTACAAATTTGTGTGAGATACGTACACAGATATCTAAATTTACACATACTTTAAGTTTAAGATATAAAGGTTGAAATGCCAAAATACTGATTAGCCTAGAACTCCAAAAAGAATATTCCTATCCCAAAGTTAAATGTTGCTTCCTCAAATATTATCATTGCATCATGTTCCTTTTACTAAAGTGTTTTTATATAAAACAATATAGTAAAATAGTGTTCAGTATATAAAAGATACTTAATTGCTTGCCTTCTAGTAAAATGCAATGATTTTTCAAAAATTTTCTTGTCATTCTAAAAAAAAAAAACAAGTCCAAAACTTTAGCTAAATACATAGACTTACTTTGTAATGAACCCTGGACTTAGTAGGGTTTATTCCTATAACAGACCAGTGTGCCCAAGCATTCCTGGTTCCCTCTTTCATGCCACGGTGGCTGTTGGTTTTTCCTAATAGGTCACACCTAGCCCCTGCCAGGCTTTCCTAGTATGGTATCACAGGCCTTTTCTCCCAAGTTTGATGTCTCTCATTTTCTTTAAGAAATACCATCAACATGGGATAGCCACCACAGACTCCTTTGCATTCAGTCGGCTGTACATCATAAATAAACACCTAAAAGCATTGTTCACTGCGTATGATCAGACCTCGCACGCCTATGTAATCCAAATATAGCATTCCTGACATTTAGGACTTTTAAATGTAGACTGCTCTTTGCTAGGGCCTTCCCATAACTAAAATATGAGTCACTTGTAAACCATAATAGATTCTGGCTGTCCAGCATGATGAAGTGTTCTGGATGGGGTGAAACATTTCACCCAGACTCATGGCAGCAGAGTATCCACAGTGGTCACCCCAAATAGG
>NW_006290031.1:4328391-4333595 GCF_000327345.1 Myotis davidii | reverse complement strand
AAAGAAATGAAGAGGAAAGTTAAAGGAGCTATGCAATCCCTGGCACCCTCCTTTCGTGGCAATAGGGCTCCTTACTCCTGTGGCTAGAAATGCAAGTGCTTAGAGTGTAAACCCATAACTGACAGTACAAGTAGCCCGTTGAATTTTCTTTTTCCTGATGGCTAAATTTAACCTGAAGCTGTACATTTTAAAAAGGCATCAGTCATGTATTCTACCAAGTGAAATTATATGGTTAGTTCTAAACACACACACACACACACACACACACACACACCTAATGTAGAATATCAAACTTTCTGCTGAAATTTATCATTCAATTGGACCTGCTGCTATGGAACCGCAGTATATACCGACTTTGACATAAATTTACTAAATAAAGACTTGTTATTGGAAGCCTAAAAGTATGTAAAATGTGTCAATCCCAATGGAATTAACCGAATCCTGTAGGATCTGGCTTCCTTTGAAGAGAGCATGCAAAGCTATCGCCAAACATTTTAAGTACAAATGTGATCATTTCCTTGAGCCATGGTTTTAATATTTCTGTCCTGCTGCCTTCGTTTAGTCAGTGTTGCTCTTGATTCCCACGTTTAATGTCAAGCCACAGAGCGTCCCCTGTGCGCTCCACTCCGCGATGGGTTTCCAGGTGTCCCTCAGCACCAGCCGCCTCTGCCAGCCATGGGCTCAGCCAGCTCCAGACTGACGCCCCTCCCCGGCAGGAAAGGTGGAGTTTTCCTTTCCAGGGTCAAAGGAAGTGACCCCCGGGGGCGCAGTGGCTGCACCGATCCTGGTGCGGATTTCAATTGGGTTCATTTCCTTTCCGTTTCAACTCCTCACTTGAGCCTCCATACAGAAGTGTAAGGGTCAGTCTCAGCATCTCGTTTCACTCTGATGGAATAAAAATTGTTTTGAGTATAAGATTAGACGTTTTTTTCTCACCAAATTTCGGGAGAACCTACGCAATATAAACTGGGGCATCATTTAGCAAAGCGCTATTGGAGTGGCATCATAATGACGCGTGAAGGGCAGTGCCCATTTGAACAAGCTCAGTTATTCTTCCAGGTTTCCTCCTGTGCGTGACTCTCCTGGTGTTCAGTGTAACTGCTTCTGAAGCAGTGATGGGCATTACTTCGTCGCTTCTGTTCCAGTCTCCAAAGTGGGAGGTTTTTTCTGAAGCCCTTCATTTGAAGTCATCATTCGGAGTATAAAGTTATTGAATGATCACCAACTATGATTTCACATCATAAATTTCTTACATGGTGGCATGATGGGCACACATGAACTAGGAAATCAGTGGGACTGACTTGTTTCTAAATATCATTATAATATAGGACAACTTTGAGTAAGGCACTTGTTATAGACCAGTATCTATTTTATTTGCTGAACATGTGAATCTAGCACTTCCCTTTTCTTTCCCTCCTTTCCCCTCACCACCCCAGGCATGTTACCATTTGGCTTCCTCACTCCCAAGCTGCCAGGGCCCTTCCTACACCTCTATAACTTGTTGTTTCTAAATATCATTATAATATAGGACAACTTTGAGTAAGGCACTTGTTATAGACCAGTATCTATTTTATTTGCTGAACATGTGAATCTAGCACTTCCCTTTTCTTTCCCTCCTTTCCCCTCACCACCCCAGGCATGTTACCATTTAGCTTCCTCACTCCCAAGCTCCCAGGGCCCTTCCTATGCCTCTACAACTTGTTTTCCTAAGCATACTTTTCCTACAAATTACTTCTACCTCTTTGATTTTATAAATGAATGTTCTTATAAAAAATAAAAATAAACATGTACAAATAACCTGGCTTTCTTTTTTTTCCTACTCATTTTTACCCATGATTTATTTGTACTTCCCATAGTTTCTTTTAAACAAAGGTTTGTATTTTACAGGTTTTTTAAATGGGAAATTTGATTTACTTACTACTTTTTAAGTAGAAAACTGTATCTGTTAGAAACATTCTTTTCATTCTTTTTTTGCTTTGCAACCAACTTGGGAGAAGAGTTCTCATCTTCATGTTATTGTATTGAAATTTTCTTTCATTGACATATAGTACTTACAGTGTTATGGTAGTTTCATTTCATTTCCGGTGTACAACATGGTGGTTCTATATTTATATACGTTATGAGTGATCATCACGATAAGTCTAGTTACTTTCTGCCACCATGCAAAGTTACTGCAGTTTATAGTACCTATGCTATTTGTGACTCATTCTAAACTGGAAGTGTGTAGCCTTAATAATCTTAACCTATTTTTCCCACTTAGTCTGTTTCTGTTTTGTGTTGTTTGTTTTTTAGATTTCACAAAGAAGCAAAATTATACAGTATTTGTTTTTCTCTGACTACTTTCACTTAGCATAATACCCTCCAGGTCTATCCGTGTTGTCATAAATGGCAAGATTTCATTCTTTTATGTAGCTAATATTTCATAATTTATGGTATAGTATGTCTTCTTTATCCATTTATCTATCAATAGACAGGCTGCTTCCATATCTTGACTATTGTAAATACTGTAATGCTGCAAAGAACATAGGGGTGCATAAGTCTATTCATATTACTGTTTTTGTTTTCTTCAGAAAAGTGCCCAGAAGTGGCATTGTTGGGACCTGTGGTAGTTGTATTTTTATTTTTTCAAGGAATCTCCATACTGTTTCCCACAATGGCAATACCAGTGTATATTCCCACAAACAGTGCACTAGGCAGCCAAGTGTTGTTTTTCTTAAATAAATCACTTGACATTTTGACACCTTGCTTTTGATTCTCTCACACATAAAGGAGATGGACTTGATGATATTTATTTAAAATTCCTTCTAAAAATTTTAATACATCTACTTTAAAATAAATGGATTTTATAAACTTTTGGTGTACTATGAATTCTGCAATTTCCCAAAAGGAAAAAAAAAGTAGATTGTTTTTCATTCTTATTTATTAGAACCGTTATGTAGGGTTCAGGAAAGTAATGATGTTTAGATTTTTGTTTAGATTTTTTTTTTTCATTCTGATTCACTAAGAACCACTTAGCTTGTAGAGAGGTTATGAGTTTAAGAGTATGTTTTTAATTGTGGTTGAGATAGTGACCACAATGCAATTATCAGTTTATTAACTTAAGAACAGGCTTATAATGGACTTTTCTTCCCTTCCTCCCCCCCTTTTTTTTTAAATTTAAAGAGAAGAAGAAAGAGGGAGAAAGGGATAGAAGCATCAATGATGAGAATCATTGATCAATGATTGGCTGCTTCTTGCACATGCCCTGCTGGGGATTGAAGCCACAATCTCAGTATGTGCCCTAACCAGAAATTGAATCCTGATCCCATGGGTTGATGTCCAACCACTGATCCACACTGGCCAGGCTGGATTTTCTATTTTTAGTCAATTCCTTAGTTTGACTATAACATATCCTATATAATAAAGAGTATGCAAATTGACCATCACACCCTGGCGCAAGATAGCCACCCCCATGTGATTACAAGATGTCTGCCCCCATGTGGTCACACAATATGGCTGCCACAAGATGGCCAACAGGGGAGGGCAGTTGGGGGCGACCAGGTTAGCAGGGGAGGGTAGTTGGAGGTGACCGGGCCTGCAGGGGAGGGCAATTAGGGGTGACCAGGCCTGTAGGGGAGGGCAGTTAGGGGTGACCAGGCTGGCAGGGGAGGGCAGTTGGGGGCGATAAGGCCAGCAGGGGAGCAGTTAGGTGTCAATCAGGCTGGAAGGGAGTGGTTAGAGGGGGATCAGGCTGGCAGGCAGAAGCAGTTAGAGGCAATCAGGCTGGCAGGGGAGCAGTTGGGAGCCAGCAGTCCCAGATTGTGAGAGGGATGTCCGATCAGGCCTAAACTGGCAGTAGGACATCCCCTGAGGAGTCCCAGGTTGGAGAGGGTGCAAGCTTGGCTGAGGGACAACCTCCCCCCACCCAGTGCACAAATTTTGTGTACCAGGCCTCTTGTTACTTTCATAATATCAATTTAAATTGGTTTTATAGTTATATCTACATGTATATTATGATTTGATAATTGCTGTTGTTAATTTGCAATTGCTCATTGATTATGTAGTTGTATTCTGATTTATTTACTTTAAAAATTCAAAATAAATCTCTAAGATGTGATACCAATCTTGATGCAGTGCAGGATAAAAGTATAATTTGCATATTACAGAGTGATATTTAAAAGAGGAAAACATTGTACTCATTTCATAGCAACTATTTGCACAATACGATTTTGGGGTTTTAAACACCTGTGTAACTATTCAGCCAGGTGAATATCAAGGACTCTCTTCCTTCAGAATAAAGAAATTTGGGGACAATATTTAAAGCCATATTTTCAATTTAACATTCACCTTTTTTAAATTACCAAAAGACAATTTTTATTATTTTTATTTTTAATCTTTCTCTCTCCCTCTCTCTCTCTCTCTCTTTTAAATCTTTATTGTTGAGATTATTACAGATGTCCCTCCATTTCCCTCCACCCAGTTCCTGTCCCACCCCAGGCCCTCACCACCCTGCTGTCTGTGTCCATAGGTAATGCATACATGCATATAAGATCTTTGTCTACTCTCTTCCAGCCTCCTACACTCCCTTCCCTCTAAGAATCATCAGTCTGTTCCATTTCCGTGCCCCTGATTCTATTCCATTCACCAGTTTATTCTGTTTATCCAATTTTTTATTAGTTTGATTTTTAGATTCAATTGTTGATAGATATATATTTGTTGCCACTTTGTTGTTCATAATTTTTATCTTTACCTTTTTCTTCTTCCTCTTCTTAATGAATACTCTTCAGCATTTCATATAATACTGGTTTGGTGGTAATGAACTCCTTTATCTTTTTCTTGTATGTGAAGCTTTTTATCTGACCTTCAATTCTAAATAGCTTTGCTGGGTAGATTAATCATAGTTGTAGGTCCTTGCTATTCATAACTTTGAATAATTCTTGTCACTCCCTTCTAGCCTACATAATTACTGTTGAGAAATCAGCTGACAATCATATGGGTACTCCCTTGTAGGTAACTACTTTTTTATTTCTGCTTTTAAGATTCTCTCTTTGTCTTTTGCCCTTGGCATTTTAATTATGATGTATCTTGGTGTAGTCCTCTTTGGGTTCCTCTTGTTTGGGGTCCTCTGTGCTTCCTGGACTTGTAAGTCTATTTCTTTTACCAGGTAGGGGAAGTTTTCTGTCATTATTTCTTCAAATAGGTATATAATATCTTGCTCTCTCTCT
>NW_006290031.1:4325172-4328144 GCF_000327345.1 Myotis davidii | reverse complement strand
TTGTTTCTATGTATTTGGTAGAGCTGTTAAGTTTCCTTGTATTTGCCTTGTGTAGTAGATGTTCTATAGAGCCCAGTGACTAAGCCTCCCCAGTCACCTGAGGTGGACACTCTACATGCACCCCTTTGTGGGCTGTGTGCACAGTCTTGTTATAGTTGAGCTTTGATTGCTGTTGGTGTCACTGGGGGGAATTGGCCTGCGGGCCAATTGACTGTGAAGACCAGCTGCAACTACAGTAGGAGAGCTGCAGTGCAGGACATACCCTTATGGGGCAGGACTTACTTCAGTGGGGCTTTGGTGCTCACTGAGCCTGCCCCTTGAGTGTGTCACTTATGGATGTGTAGAGTTGTAATCTGGAATGGTCTGACACTGACCACTGGGTACACTGGCTTTTGGGTCTCCAGGGAGGTGCAAAGTCAGCCACTGTCTGGAGCAATGCAGCAGGTGCTACAGAGAGATCTGCAGATTTCTCCTCTTTGTATTGGGTTTGGAAGTGCCCAGATGAGGCCCAGCTGTGAAGCAAGGTAGGCTGATGCTGGTGCTGGGTCTGGGGCCTTTTATTGATAGGTTTGGGGCTTCTTGACCCAGCTGCAGCTTGTTTAACAGGTTTTAGCCCGAGTAAGGACAGGCCATTCATATGCAAAAGCTGCTGCTAACAGCTTTGGGTGGGGTTGTAAATTGGATGGGCGGGGTCTCAGGGAATCACCAGGGCAGAGCAAACATAAATGGCTGCCAGTCAACCCTGCAACCACGGAGGTCCCAGCATAGGAACAAAGATCTCTGCGAGCACCTTCATCTGGAAGAAAGCTGCCCCCGAGTTTCTGCTTCGTGCCAAACAGTCCAGTTTCTCCTCGTATGTGTCTGAGTCCCCCACAGCCTTGCCCAGCATTGGAGCTCAGAGGCAGTGGGAACTTGTAAGTTCAGTTTTTGCGCCAGCCTTGTAAGAGGAACAGCTGGGTCTCCAGTAGCCTCTGTTTCCCTGAACTCCAATCCCCAGTGGTTTTTACAGCCCATAATTCTTACTGCCAGAAATGACTTCTTTTCCCAGCTCTGGGACCCTGGGCTGGGCGTCTGGTGTGGGGTTGGGACCCTTGCTCCTCTGGGCGGCCTCCACAGAGACAATCTCCCCCCTGGTTAAGAAAGTGGCACCTTTGGGTGCTGGACCTGCCCATTGCTCCCCTCCTACCTCCTACCAGTCTCAGTATGCTGCCTTCTTTACTTCTCTAGTTGCGGTACTTCCATTCAGCCAGTTTTCTGGCAGTTCTGGATGATGGTTATTCTGTATTTTAGTTGTAATTTTGATGTGGTTGTGGGAGGCGGCGAGTACAGGCATTTGCCTATGCCACCATTTTGGTTCTTCCTCATAGACAACTTTTAAATTAATTGCTCACTAGCCCCCTTAATTTCAACCATATTTGTGTCCCTAAATATGATTCTTCATTCACCAGGGTTTCATTTCCTAGAGATCAGTTGTCTCAGCCAAGGAAGACATTATTCTGAAGGTCCCTAAGTGGTGACAGAGGTGATGGCCATGGGCAATACCTGTGGCTCAGCCATTAGCTACAATTGATGTTTTTGTTATGAATAAGTCAACCACAAAGCTACCAACTGCCAGTGTAATTGTAGCTGGTGAAACCACATATGTTCCTCTGAAGGGCACAGGTCAACGTTTGCTAGGCAGGCATAAAATATGCATGTGCCTTATCTTCCTGGTGTAAGGTTTCTTCCAGTTTGGAGGGTCAATTTTCACAAACTTTCAGAATTGATACTTTGAAAATTCCCTCTGCACTTAAATTATGGAAGCCGTTGGCAGCTTTTATTTGTTTTACTTAAATACAACCATTTGTGAGGGGGAGCTTCTGAATTCACAATGTGATTTTTTTTCCCAAAATTAAAATTTAAATGAAATTATTTTACTTATTTCAGGTCTAAACAAATGTAAAGATAAATATTACACACCAAAGGGGCAATGCTAGCACTAAAGCTAAGCAATGATTTTTGGTTTGTATTTTAAAAGAATGGAGTGTATTTTTCAACATATATATGTGTGTGTGTGTGTAAATATATATGGCGTAGGAATAATATGTGTGTGTATATGTATATATATGGCGTAGGAATATGTGTGTGTATATATATATATGGCGCATATATATATATATATATATATATGGCGTAGGAATATGTGTGTATATATATATATGGCATAGGAATAATATTGTAGACTAGTTTAAAATTTTGGCTTTATCTGTTTGTTTATTTATTTATTTTTATAGAAAAAGGTGGAAATTTATTGAGAAATGAGCACAGACTCCCGTGTGTGGAGGAGGAAAGAGTCCCCTAAAATTTTGGCATTTTAAAATAAATCAATAATAGCCAGTGTCTATATTATTTAAGGTGATCTCATTTGTAGAGAAAGAAAGGAGTTTTTAAAAATCATGTCTTAATTTTTGTTTCTAGATACCTTCTTTAAACTTACAGCGTTTGATTCCTGTGTTTTATATGATAACATTTCAAAATAAATCATACCAGTCTTAGTTCGAAGAGAGCATTGTAATGGATAGACCTAAGAGTGGGCCAAGCACATGTTAAGACCTAGAACTATCAGGCTGGTAATTGCCAAGGGCAAGATGTAAGGCAGTTCAAAGATTTTCCAATGTGTGTGGGACCCATATATGCATAGAAAATCCTCAAACACTTCCCTCTGTGCTAAGCATTTTTCTGACATCATCGAAATCTAGTCTTCATAAAGTGCTCTTATTATCCCAATATTAAGAAGAGAATGAGGTTAAGAAATTAAGTGCTCCCCTGACCAGTGTGACTCAGTGGTTGAGCATCGTACTATGAACCAGGAGGTTACAGTGCAATTCCCAGTCAGGTTACATGCCTGGGTTGTGGGCTCAATTCCCAGCAGGGGGCACACAGGAGGCAGCCAATCAATGATTCTCCCTCATTGATGTTTCTATTGCTTTCCC
>NW_006290031.1:4323090-4324601 GCF_000327345.1 Myotis davidii | reverse complement strand
AAGGCCAGCTTAGGAGTACCCTAATTAAGTTAATAACAATGTACCTACCTATATATATATATAGTTTAAGTTTAAAAAATTTGGCTCTCAAAAGAAACTTCAATCGTACTGTTGATATTTGGCTCTGTTGACTAATGAGTTTGCCAACCACTTCTTCAAAATAGACTCGCCCAGGCCGAAAACCGACTTCTGCACGTGGGCCACGAAGTTTCAATTGCACTGTGTGTGCACCTGCACGTGGTATTTTGTGGAAGAGCCACACTCAAGGGGCCAAAAAGCCGCATGTGGCTCATGAACCGCAGTTTGATGACCACAGCCCTAGACCAATCTGAGTCGTTGGTTATGATCCAAACCCTCCTATTTAGAGATGGATCTAAAGTTATAATAATTATTTAGAACTTAACTTTGTATACTGTTTTCTGGTTTTCTTTTTGTCAATTGCTCATCCATTTACATGTCTTGTTCTCCCTTCATCCCCCCCGATCCCCGGCCCTGCCCTCCTCTTGGGAAAGGAGAAATCAGAATCCTTTTGCTCTTTCCTCTTTGCTCAAATTCATCCTCATCATTCTTGGACCTGGTGGAGTTTTTACAATATAACTATAAAAGATGACATTTCATCCTCTGAGAAAAATGTCTTGGTTATATCCCAGCTAAATGGATGGGTGGATTTTTCATCATGACTTAATTTTGTGACCCAACTGGGAAAACTTTCACTTTTATTAGCAGCTGTCTTCTCTTTTCTTATCAGATATTCAGCTTTTAGCACATAGCTCAGAAGAGGAAACACATGGTTTGAAGTTATTATATGGACTTCACAAATCCTTCCAAACAGTTTTTCTTAGGTAGGGAAACAAACAAATGACTGCCTAAGATCTTTCAAAGAGAGCGGTAATATTTGCAATCTATATAAACAGGACATCTGAAAGGAATGCTTGCTTAGCTTTCGTCACATTGAGAAGTGCTGATAGGAGTGAAAATAGAAAGGAAGATGCTTGTATTTTTCCTTCCCCCGCAGGTTGAAGGTTGACTTTAAAAGGGAAAATGCTGAGTGTTTCTTAAAATGAAATGGGAACTTCTTTATTTCCCCCAGATATCAGTTGCCAATCTGTAAACATTTCAAGAGGAAATTGTACACCACTTCAACTGTGTGACAAGTGACATTTACTGGTTGGATGACAGACACACTGGTGCACAAATCTGGGGATTAAAATGACAGTTGATCAGCGAACCTTTTTTGTATAAACACCAAGGCGACCATTTAAAATCAGTTACTATCAACAAGTCAAATAATTTTTACTTGGATTTATTATTTACTCTATAAAGAGTTCACACTGCCTCTGGGCTATTTGCTGTTGTTCGGACGTTGTTTATGAAGGTTTTGGTTCCTTTCTGGAAGGCTTGATTGTCTCTCGTCTACATTTGCATCTGTATCTTGCAGACATGTAGATCATTCACACATTGTTCCTTTCTCTCCTTGTAGGTAGAAATAACACTTCAGGATATCAATGACA
>NW_006290031.1:4319443-4322942 GCF_000327345.1 Myotis davidii | reverse complement strand
AAATGTTTTATAAGAATGCAAATGTAGAGATTATGGAGAGGTAATTTTCCTTGGATCAGCAATTCACAACTCCATTTCTAGTTGCATTTTAGATTTCTTAGCCAAATTATTTTAATTCTTAGTAATAAAAATACCCCCATTTTATGCTTTTATTATTTCAATTTGCTATCTTATAGCAGCTAAGGATTGGTTTTTATTTGTAATACTAGAGACCCAGTGCACTAAATTTGTGCACTCGGAGGTGCAGGGGTGGGAGTCCCTCAGCCTGGCCTGTGCCTTCTCGCAGTCCAGGAGCCTTGCAATCAATTGCTCTTGCAGAGGGAGGCCCCACCCACCCACTGCAGCTCCACTGCCTGGGTGGCCTGGGCCTCCCTCTGCAGGGGTGATGGTGGGGTGATGGCGGAGCCCCCCAACCAACTACATCACACCCACTTTGGTAGGCGTGGCACCAGTGTGTGTCATAACGTGGTCTTCTGGATGGTCATCCGGACAGTCGTTCTGCTGTTCCGTGGTTCGGTTGATTTGCATATTATGCTTTTATTATTATAGATAAAAAAAAAATGGCCAGGTGGTTCAGTTAGTTGGAGTGTTGTCTTTACACCAAAAGGTTGCAGATTCCATTCCTGGTCAGGGCACATACCTAGGTTTCAGATTAGATACCCAGAATCAATAAAAACATGTCTTTGGGTGAGGATTTAAAACAAAGCAAATTATTTCAAATTTAAAAATGTTAAGGTTGTTGTATAATTTTTATTTAATATACATATTTATAAAACAAAATATATAATTCAGTAATAGCCTTATATATTAAGGAAATTATCTAGTCAACCTAATGACTTTTTCAATTTTGTTAAGAAACAGAAACTGCCTAATGGTGAATGTGAAATGTGGGGCATAACTTAGATTAATATGTTCTATATTTATATCTTAAGTTTAGCTATGTAATTATCATGCTCCAAATGTAATAGAAACTTATATAATTTGTAATTTATACTTTTCCCCATGAAGGAAGTCCATGGCCTGTTTTATCCTCCTTGCTAGGTAAAAGGGTCAATTCATGTTATGGTGTTTGAGAAAGAGGAATCACCTGTCCCGACACTAACATCCCCTTTCTCCTTAAACTAAGCCCAACACACATCCGAGAAATTAACCTTCTTACCTTAAGCTAAACTTCGGGAGTATTGGAAAACTTGATTTTATTGACCGAAGAATTTATTGACTGAAGCAAAAATACACTTAAGATAGTGAAACAAGGAAGGGCAGAGAAGAAGCAACAGGGGACCCTAGGCTGGCTGCTTTGGCTCACTGGGAAGTCAGAGAAAATGGGGCCTGGAGACAGGTTAGCTGGGGCGGGGGAGGGGGGAGGGGGGGGAGCCGCAGCTGCCCATTGTTCCCTTGGTTGCACGTCTTGTGTGATCCTTTGGACTTAGGAGAAGTGTGCTTATGGGGGGTGGAGAAGGAGATGGGGCGGGAGGGGGGAATGGCATGGGCATGCTCCCTGGAGGGAGAAGATGCTGGAAACCTTTGTTTTCAGGGGGTTTAAAGGCTAGGCATTAGGGGAGGTCTTGGGGAGGATCAATAGAATATCGATACATAGAGTGACCAGTGACTATTTGATGATGGATTCCACCATTTGCCCAGTGAAATGAGTCCCCGTGTTGTAACAGGAATGGCTTCATGTGTTAGGCCAGTGGGGTCACACTGGACCTGGGTTCAGCAACCTCAGAACTTGAGTTCTAGCTAGGAAAGAATTCAGAGCCAAGACCCAAGATATAAGAGAACATTTATTTGGTAAATCACAGAGGTAGAAAAATTAATTTCTAGGAGAAATGAGCTTAGGAAACAAGTTACAGAGGTAAAGGAAGGGCCCTTGGAGCTTGGGAGTGAGGAAGCTAATAATAATGAACCTGGGAGGGAAAGGGTAAGGGAAGAGAAAGAAAGGTTCAGGCGTGCTCCTGGGAGGGAGAGCACACTGGGTCCTTGGTCCTAAGGGTTTTAAGGGCGGAGAGCTTAGGAGAGGTCCCAGGAGAAGATCTCAATAGAATATTCAGCAGCTTTCCAGGTGTGTCCTTTCAGGGTCCAGCTCTCCATGGATTAATTGGTGGGTGCCAGGGCAAGGGGTCATTATTCAGTGAAGCTGGTCCTGACATCAGCCTTGGTGTTGCTTGTCTGGTTTTGCTGCTTTTCTGGGCTGGAGCTGAAATACAAATGAGGCCTAGATGTTATCTCTAAGAAGGAAAGGCCCTGGGGTCCCAACCATAGGACTAGTGATATGCTAAGGGAGGAACAGTACAGTTTCTCAGGGTGAGGTCCCACCCTACAATTGTCCTTTGCTTGGTGCCAGGTTTTTCCACCCTGATGACCCATCGTCTTTGCTCTGCTCATGTCTGTATAACTGCCTATCTTACCTTAGTCACTATGTAACTGGAATTCCCCAATCAGGAATTTTTTTTCCAATAACCATTTACCAACCATTAAGACTGTTGCTTTCCTGTAATCCCTTGTGAGAAAACTTACAAATAGTAACTAATATATATATATCCTTGAGATGGTGATATTTAGATACAGTCCAATTACCATATCTCAAATGAACCTAACAGAAGTGAGACATGACCTTGGGAGCCATGGAGTGATTTCCAGGGTTATATTTTGGACAGATAGAACATTTGCTATATACTCTGAGCTACAGTAGGAGAAGGTTTTCAGTAATGTTGTTTGCTCCATGAAATCATAAACATGTTAGCTCATGTACATGTTGAAGTATAGGTCATTGAGTCCCTATAAGTAAGATTGCTTTTCATTGGGTCCAAAACATATCAGTTTGTCCGGGTCAAAGGGTCCCACTTTCTGTTGCCATATCCTCTTCTCTTCTTCCGTCACTGTCCATTGGAACTGTGAAAGAGGGTCTTTTATTGACTTCATAGGAAGCAAGGAGTATTCCCAGGTCGGGGTAAATGATTGCTTAAGCAAAAGCTAAATGATTTCCTTTTGTTTCCATGGTGGCAGCATTAGAATGTCCAGGAATTTTGATGATTGCCAATTGTTTCAGTTACTGTAAGTCATCTAATAATTCTGCAACTTGTTTTCCGCTCTTTTTGGCAGGGGTGGGGAACCTTTTTTCTGCCAAGAGCCATTAGGATATTTATAACATCATTCGAGGGCCATACAAAATTAACAATTTAAAACTTAGCCTGCTATATTTGGCCAAACATTTAATTAACTCACCCCTAATGCCTTGGCGGGGTCAGAGCAAATGATATCTCGGGCTTTATATGGCCCACGGGCCAAAGGTTCCCTACCCCTGCTTTATGGGCTGCCCTGAAAAGGTTAAGAAGCCTTGCTGCTTCCACAACATTCCAAAGTCGTGAGCTACACCCAAAACAGCTACCATCAGTGTCAATATTGGCTATTTGATCTTTGGCCAATTGACAAGCTTAAGTTAGAGCAATTAATTCAGCTCACTGGGCAGATCTTATGCAAGTAAATAAGAATCTTCAAT
>NW_006290031.1:4316822-4319006 GCF_000327345.1 Myotis davidii | reverse complement strand
GGTCTCAGGGCTACAATTCTATAACACATCATCTGTGTATTGTGTTCTGTGTTCACCACCCCAAGTCAAGTCTCCTTCCATCATCATTGATACCCACTCTGTCCTCTTCTACCTCCTCTCACCTCCTTTCCCTCTGGTAATCACCATACTGTTGTCTGTGTCTATAAGGTTTCTGGGTTTTCTTCCTTAATCCCTTCACCTTTTTCATGCAACCCCCCTCTCCTCTGACAGATGATCTCTGTTTTTGAGTTAAAACTGCCAAAGCATTTCCTTTATTTTCATGTGTTAAGAGGAATTATAAACATGGCGTCCCAGAGCAGGATCTTTACATAATTCTTTCTTCGGAGCGTTTACGTGGGTGGACCAGGTCAATCTGATTTTAATCAGACATATAGAGGTTGAGCTATTAATGAAAAATTCGGAATCTAATTGTGACACTGTCTAGTCTAATACAGAATAAGCTGTTTTTTGTTTGTTTGTTTTTAGAAGAGGAAAGGATATTCCTCCGAGTTGCTCAGGGTTAATTCGTAGCCCATCTTTAGATATTAGACAACCAAGGTATTTACTTGAGGTAAACAGAGTCGAAGTTTGTCCTTTGAGACCCTATATTCCTCAATACAGAATAAGCTGTTTTTTGTTTGTTTGTTTGTTTTTAGAAGAGGAAAAGATATTCCTCTGAGTTGCTCAGGGTTAATTTGTAGCACATCTTTCAATATTAGATAACCAAGGTACTTACTTGAGGTAAACAGAATTGAAGTTTGTCCTTTGAGACCCTATATTCCTTTTATGGCTAGCTGTTGTAAAAGGTAAATTTCATCCTCTTGGGAGTCTAATATGTCCTAGGGAATAAAAGTAAATCATCCACATATTGTATTAGAGTGGAATTTCTGGGAAATTCAATATTACATCCTCTTGGGAGTCTAATATGTCCTAGGGAAATCATCCACATATTGTATTAGAGTGGATTTTCTGGGAAATTCAATACCATCCAAATCAATCTTTAATATCTAAGAGAAATAAGTGGGAATCTCATATATCCCTTGGCATAACTGTCCCAGTAAACCCCCTTCTTCCCAGGTGAAAACAAAGAGGTAGTTACTGCCTTTTAAAAAAAAATAAAATAAAAAATAAATAAAAAAACAGGAATACTGAAAAAGGCACTACATAAATCTATCACTGAAAAATATTAGCAGTCTATGGGATAGCTGATAATAGGGTACAGTGGATTTGGAGCCATGGGGTTTCTGTGAATAACTGTTTTATTTATAGCTCTGAGATTCTGTGCAAATCTCCATCATTTCCCATTGGGTTTTTTTACGGGGAGGACAAGAGAATTCTAGATGCTCATGTATGGAATTATAAGCCCCCCCCCCTTTAAAGTAACCTTATATAATGGGCTTAGTTTCAGTTTGTGCATCAGGTCTTAAAGGATATTGGTGAATATTAGGTAGAAGCAAAATACTGTAGTGGCTGAATTAGTTTTGCCAATATCTGTACCGGAAAAGGTCCCAAGTTGGATTGTAACATCCTGCAACAAACATTCTCTTGATTAGTTTGCTCTTGTGGAGGTTCCTTTGAAAATTATTATTTTCCCAACTGCTTTAGAATCTGATTCATTTAATTCTAAATACATTTCACCCTTCAGGGAAAAGGATATGTGAGCGTCAGTGGTTTCAAGAAAGTCTTATCCTATCTAGTGAATTGGGGAAGATTGGACTAGTAAAAATATATGTTGCCCATATGCCCATATCATTCCCTAGTTAGCAGGGAACAGGTTCTGATTAAAAAAACAGACATTGGTTGCCCTAGCCACTTTGCTCAGTGGATAGAGCATTGGCCTGTGGACCAAAGGGTCCCGGTTTGATTCCTCAATTGCATGGTTCCTCCCTGGCCTGGGCCCAGGTCGGGCTCGTGCAGGAGGCAACCAATTGTGTTTTTCTCACGTCGATATTTCTTTCTGTCTTTAGCCTCTCTCTTCCACTCTTTCTAAAAATCAATGTTTTCCTCGGGTGAGGATTAAAACAACAACAACAAAACAGACATTGGTAGATTAGATATCTCTACCATTTGTACAGAAGCTTTACTCTGAGGGAGAGGCCAACTTAGTGGGGTGTGGCTAAGAATAGATGAAGTAGCTCCAGTATGTGCAAGGGCCTTAGTAATTCCTCCTTTATGGTAACTTTA
>NW_006290031.1:4312845-4315618 GCF_000327345.1 Myotis davidii | reverse complement strand
ACCAAGCAGGTGGCTGGAGAGAGGGTCAAGGAAATCTGTAGGTAGATTCCTTAATTCTGTTCTAGTCCAAGGGACGAACACATTCGCTGGCTACCCTTTGCCTAAGAATGGCTTTTCCCCAAAGGCAGCTGCCAGAATCTGTGTTTGTTTTTCTTAGTCTATCTTGGTCTGTTTTTCTATTCTGAGCGTCCCCTAGGTCAGTAAGGAGCTATGGTGTAGAAGAGAGAGAGAGAGAAGGAGGAGAAAGAAAGGAGAATTAGTCTGGACAAGGAAGTAAAGGGTGCAGCGGGCCATTGGAGAAAGAGGTAAAAATGGGGTATGGACATTGAGCTTCAGAAACCTACTTAGGCTCAGAGACAGTCTTTAAAATTTGCTTACTAACTTCTGGGCAGAAGAAGTTCTCTCTGTGCTCCATTTCAAGGGCTTCTGCTTACCAATTGAGGTAAGCCTCTCATTCATTTGGTTTGATTTTAGAGCTAGCATTTATTTCCTCTATGGTGCATGTAAAAAAAAATTAATTTAGGTGTCAAAAGAGCTTCATTTTAGACATCATTAGTTGATACCACTTCCAGTTAAACCTTCCCATTTCTGTAAGGACTTGCAAGTAAAAGCTCCCCATGAATTGTATATCTGCAGGAGTGTTAGTGGGGGCTGGAGTCTGGGGTCAGTGTTAACCTGAAAATTAAAAGCCAAAGTGAGATGCTACAAGCCTTTGAGATAAAAAAAAAAAAAAAAAAGCAATCCGGGAGCACAGATGCAGGCAGAAACCCAAATGATGTTCTGATCATGGTGGGAAGGCAAGGAGTTTTAATGAGAAAAGGAAAGGAAATAATTACCTGAATAGAAGAGAGGAATTTCTGTTGTTGCTAACAGGCTAGGTTACCCGTTAGCTATGCATGGCTGGCGATGGAGTGTAAAAAACATTCGGAACATCGGTCCTTGTGGGCAGGCGGGCTGCTATCCTGGTCACTTTGTAACAGTTTGTAAGACAGAGTTGGTTTGGCCCATCCACAGGTTACTTTCCCCGGTTCAAACATCCCAAATATTCCCAGAGTAAGACTCGAAAGGCAGTTTTTCCGGGATGGCAGCCCCTACACCCTTTAGAAATGGCTCCATTCATAGCCTTTTTCACATCAGCATTAAATTGTTACACAGCTACCCAGATGGTGGATTGATTTTGAGAAATTAATGGAATTCTTTAAAACGCTAGGATTATGTAGGCCATCAGTAAATTGTGTCGATATATTTTTTTTGTTATTTGTACATTTTTTCTTAATAATGAAACCAAACAGAAAAGTATTGTATTAGTATGTTAGAGACACTCTAGTCGGGCACTGGAGAATAATGCTTGGGTCAGGGATTCAGCTTTAGAAAGCAACATGCACATGTTAAACTTAATTTAAATATCATCTGAAACATGTGCTGGCTCAAGATACACATCTTTCAGAAGCACGTGACTTTTTGAGTCTCCTGTTTCC
Organism: Myotis davidii; assembly: GCF_000327345.1. Taxonomy (NCBI): domain Eukaryota; kingdom Metazoa; phylum Chordata; class Mammalia; order Chiroptera; family Vespertilionidae; genus Myotis; species Myotis davidii. The sequence continues at coordinate 4,314,140 of NW_006290031.1, read as the reverse complement.
TTCCATAAACAGAATTATTATGCCTGTAATGGGCCAGGATACTCAAGCTTTGTTTCATGGTTCCATACTTGTTTTTGAAACTGCTTGAGGATGTGAAATGGATTTGCAATTTATAGCTATTTACTTTCAGAATTCCTTTCACGTGCTTTTGTCTCTGAGGTTCCTCAGGAGAGTAAAATATTTTTAAACAGCATTATTTCCACTATGCTGAAGCTGAAATATGATATTTGTTTCTTGTGGTATTGCCGATACCACATATTTGGGATATTAAGTAAATAAATAGGCTTTTCAAAAGACCTAATTAAATCATGCCTCTTGGCCAGACATTTTCAGATACTCACTAGAACTACTAATTCACCACATCATCTGATTTTGAGTAGGAAAAAAAGGTTGTTTCATCAATAGAGCCTGATATCTTCGCTTCAGTTCAGAAGAATTATCATAACTTTAGGAGACAGAACATTTCTAAATTTTAGATCATGTGTGTAATAGCTTTTAATGTATATTTGTTTCTTTGCTTTCCCTTAATTTCCAAATACCATCTCAAGAAGTGAGAACTGAAAATAGCTCTTTCCTTACCTGGACTGCTGTATGGGAATAATGAAACTCCTTGTGAAATATAGAACCGGATGTGGTCAGATTAGAAGACTCAAATTCTTATTTGTTTCTGTTAATTCTGATGGAACGAATGTATAAAACTGTGATTGTTGTCATCTCTTGTCAGATCAGCCTTCTCTATTCCTACACACCCTGAATGTGTGTTCTTCCTAACATCTTTCTCAAGAGTTTTTAGCTGCCTATATAATAACTAAATTTCTAGAGGTTAACAACAGTAAAGGATATATTTGTCTCATGTGAGTATATTTAAATCAAAGTGTAATTTTTGAAGTCAACAGTTTTAACATTACTTATACGTCAATGTCAAGACTTAATATTTATGTAGAATAGAAAATCAGGGAACATATTTTCCTTGGGATATATAGCAACCCTAATTGTAGTTGGATTTACTCATTTGCAGACATTTTAGTCGTCAAGTATACTTGACACACTATATTTACTTATAAGAAAATATTAAAAATAGGAATAAATATAATTAACATTGTCATATTCTTAGCTGTTTCTCAGAGATTATCCTCTGTTCTTCACATGTATTAACTCAGTCCTCACAACAGCCCTGTGGGGTGTGGTGAGGAATATTATCATCCCGATAGTTCAGGCAAAGAAATGGGCTCATAGAGGTTAAGTAGTGGCCCAATGACACACAACCGGTATGTAGTCAAGCAGAAAATCAGCTC
>NW_006290031.1:4302461-4312551 GCF_000327345.1 Myotis davidii | reverse complement strand
TTTCCCTCTGGTTATCACCACACTGTTTTCTGTGTCTATGTGTTTTATATACATATATGTCTGTTCCTTCTTTCCACTCTTAAAACGACGTTACACAGCTGTTTATATTTAGTCCTTACACTGCTGTTCCTTTATCTAACCTAATTAGATTCTCAACACATCTGTGATTTTCACTGTCATGTACACATATTGACCTGCAGTTATTTTTGCAAAGCTTTTCTCAACTCTTTGATTGCCACATTTCTATGACGCTATCCTTCAGTCTCTTAAACATGCCATATAGCACTGCATAGTTTCTCCTGCACCAAAACAGATCTTATCCTTAGCTAGAGTCGTCTTTTAATTCCTAGCTAAAGTAATTTGGTGTTAATTATTTTTCTTTTCTTTCACTTTTACCTGTCACATAACCTTGTTAAAAGAAGGGCATGAGACTATGGGAATGCTGAGCAAATGAGAGTATTGTTACTGTTATTTCTATATCCAATAACCTATCAGATATCACTGATTTGTCCTGTGTATTATGCCACGTGATGATTTAGAGACTAAGTTCTGGAGAAAGAGGCCAGGGTTTCAATTCCTGTCTCAGACTCTTTATCATCAAAATGGGGATAGTAATAGTTCATATCTAAGGGGATTGCCTTTAAGGATTAAGTCATTTAGTGCCCATGAAGTGATATGCTCAGAGCAGTGCTTAGCACGTAATAAACACTTAATGAATGTGCTCTTTTTCTCAACTTTCCATTCCTTCTGCCAACTTCCTAGTTCATACTTTAAAGTTTCTGAGGGCCATGGTTCAAAAACTTGGGAGAACCCAAGAAATCATCCCTGCTTTCATTTTATAGAAAGGGGACTTGGAACCTGCAAAGAATACAGAGTGCAAACAGTTTTGCCTTGAGGAAATGAAGCTCCAGTCTTTAGGGCTCAAACTCCTCACTATCTCTCTTCTTGTCCTCCCCCAACTCTTGTCCATTCTACTCTATCAATAGCCTTAAAAGACTGTTTCCAACTCACAAATTCAGTGGTTTCTTGGCCATAGAATTCAAGCTAATGTGTGCTATGATTGTGATTCTCCAACATAGACCCATAACAGTATTTTAGCTTGACTTTCTTCTTTTGTTTGATGTTTTCCATACAACTAACCTGCTCAACGGTGAGTAAGCCAAACACGTCATTCTTCCCTTTGCACTTTTGCTCATACTCAAACGTTTTCTCATGTTCTTTGCTTTAAAAATATTTCTTCAAAATCCAGTCCAGCTCTGCACATTCTCCATTATATCTTCCCTAATAAATCAACTGAAAATAATCTCTCTTCTCCTTGGTTCTTATGGTGCTTTTTTGTGAACCTCTTCCATGTAGCCCTTGCCTCACTTAGGTACCTTTCCCTGCTGAATGAGAAGGAACACAGAGCTCAGTCAGGAAGACTTGGGTTTGAAATCCTCACTGGCACTTATGTGTGACGATGTGTACATTAGCTAGTGTCACAGAACCCCGCGTCTTCCTTTGAGAACGTATATCTCATAGTGTTGTAACAGGGCCTGGCAAAGGGCAAGCCTTTAGCACACCATCTCCAGTGACAGCTTTACTCCTTTCCACATGTATATTTTATAAATTAAAAAATATAATTAATCCTGAAGATTGAGATTTTCTATATTATTTAATGAGTGAATGGTGAAAGGCTGGCTAGGTAACCTACTACACTAGCCTGTACCTTTTTTAATCTTATAGCATCGTATGAAATTAAGTCCAGAGCCTCTCACTGTCAAACACATACTCAGCCTAAGGAGAAGTACCCTAACTGTTCCACTTCTGACAGTTCAGATGCTGGTCTTTCTTTCTTAGGGTGCAAATGCTCTCGTCACATACACCATCATTAGTGGAGCTGATGACAGTTTCCGCATTGACCCTGAATCCGGAGATCTGATAGCGACCAAGAGGTTGGACAGAGAACGCCGTTCCAAATACTCCTTGCTGGTCCGTGCCGATGACGGTCTCCAGTCCTCTGATATGAGAATCAACATCACTGTCAGTGACGTGAATGACCACTCGCCCAAGTTCTCCAGGCCTGTGTACTCTTTCGACATCCCAGAAGACACAACCCCAGGTAGGGGCACGCCCTTAGGTGTATTTTGCAAGGATCACATTTGACTCCAGTTATGGACTGTGTTTTAACTGCCCCTCATTAGTGACTAGTTTTTACCATCTGCTACTAGGTATAAAAATATATATGCTGGATTTTCAAGTTTTTTATTAGCCATTTTTGCTATAATTCCTAAGCAAATTGCTAGACTTTTCAGAGCAAATGAGGTTAGTCCTTCATCTGATTACTAGTTACTGATATTTCTGTTTCTAAAAGTACTTGTGACATGGGTTATTAATTTTTTGGGCAGCCGCACTTTCAATTTTGTTTTTCCACTTTAGAAATGTCAATTGTGATTATGCTGCTGTGTATAGAAAGAGCAAAGAGAAAGCATAAGGAAACCTGTGAAAAGTGGTTCTAACCCTCGCTAGTTATGTGACCAAGGACAAGTTAATTCATTTCTCTAAGCTTCAATTCCTCCTGCTGTAAAATGGAAACAGTAACTCCCATTAGATTTAGGGTGAAGGTTAATTAGAATGTGTATTTGAGTTTACTAAAGTGGGGCTTGAAAAGTAGCAGGTGCTCAATAAAGAGAGTAGAATAAGAATCCTGAATTATTATTTTGCCTCTTGGAACATATGATGCTGTGATTGTGGAGTTTGAATATGCAGTATCTATGTGTTTGCTTCATTCCCATTATTGGAAATTCTTACCTAAAACTGAAATTTTATTCTGAGTCACATTTAGAGTGTGTTTGCCTAGTAAGGCATATTTTTGGAAACTCATTTGACAAGGAAAGAAGCATTTATAGAAGACTCTTCACTTCCTCACAGCAGTTTTCCCCTCACTCCCCAGATGAGCCTGTTCTTCATGAAACTCCCATCACATTTACTCCTTGCTTAATTATAGCAGTGGCCATCTGAGCTGCCAAGTGGTATCTCCTTGGCATACGTCTGTATTATTTCTTGGAATGCCCAGTCTTGACACTAGCAATGACCCTCATTCATGTCCCCTAAATTCATCAATATGTGGTCATGAATTGGTAGTGCCAGATAGCAAAATAATGTCAGAAGTGGTATTAGTACCAGAATATTTTTTTTTAATTTATCTTTTTGTTGAAAGTATTACAGATGTCAGCTTTGTTTTTTTTCCCATTGACTCCCTCCATCCTACACCCGCCCTTTCCAGGCCTTCAGTACACTACTGCCTGTGTCCATGAATACACAGAATATTTACACTACAGCATAAGATCTACTGGATATTGACTATGACATATGTTAATATTTGGGAATGTTGGTATCAGTGTTAATATAGAAATCAGCTGAATGTTGTGTTCATTATATTTTCATAGTAATTCTCTAGTTAAAATATTCCATTGTACAAATAATTTTTTGGTTTTGTGTGTGTATTTTCTTAGTAATATCCATGCCCCATTAATGTGGACTATTGATTTATTCTTTTTGATAGGTTCTTTGGTAGCAGCTATTTTAGCTACAGATGATGACTCTGGTGTGAATGGAGAAATTACATATAGTGTGAATGAAGATGATGAAGATGGCATATTTTTCCTGAATCCAGTTACTGGAGTCTTTAATTTGACTCGAATATTAGATTATGAAGCACAGCAATATTATATCCTCACTGTTCGAGCTGAAGACGGTGGGGGACAATTTACTACCATCAGGGTTTATTTCAATATACTAGATGTAAATGACAACCCACCTATTTTCAGCTCGAGTTCATATAGCACATCTTTAATGGAGAATCTACCTCTAGGATCTACTGTTCTTGTGTTTAATGTTACCGACGCAGATGATGGTATGTACTTTGTTTTATATACTTAAAAAACTTTATTAAAAATATTATTGGGTTTATGTTATATTTATTTACATTGTTCAGCTGTCACAAAATTGCATTTTGTGAATATAGGTTCAAAGTTAAGAAATAGATGTATAGTTTATTTATACAGGATGAAACAAGTTAAATAATTTTTCAGTTAAATTCTTATTTATGACAGGCAGCATGCATTGTTATTGTCTTATAAACTTTATCATCTTTATTTTCCCCACCCCCCAAAGAAGTGTGGCAGTATTGCAGTTTTGTAACGTAGAAATCATAAAACAACATTTTGGTATGTTTTTGTCAGATAAATAAAAATCGTTACTTACATATATTATGTTAATGTAAAAAGAATAAAATTTGGAAGCAAAAGTAAAACCAAAGTCTTCAAAAAATACTTAGGAATGTATGTTTAGTTTTGTATTTCTACCTGAAAACTGCTAAAAATATTTGGGCAAGCTTTCATGCTTTAACTCAAAGGACAGTCTCAGAGCTTTAGGCTATAAAATCAAATTGAGATTTTTCGCTAAATCTAGACTTTCCATGTATTTGATTTTTATTCATTACAAAAGCATTTGATAAGCTTTTTTAAAAAACAAAACAAAAAAAAAACCATATGACCCCCCTGACCTTCCTTCTAAAACCTGCTTTGTAAGGACATATGTCAGATAACTTATTGTTAGTGATAACATTGTGCAGGTTATCAGTCATTAACTAAACTGTTGGGAAAGTCGTTACCTTGTTTTCCCTGCATTGGATGCAGCTAAATGTCCAGTCAGTAGGGAAAACAAGGGACAGTCCTTTGAAGAAGAAATAGGTCCCTAGCCCGAGGATATGCCTAGTGACACAGGCATATCGATCTTAATTTAGAATTTCCTGATTCTCCCTAACTTGATTTATGTAATTGCAGAATATCACTGTGTTTCAACCTTCTGCTCTATACTTAGTTCCCTTTCAGGAGTGTCTAGAAATATCCTTTACAGAGATGGAGGGCGGGGGGACAAAAAGTATCAGTATTTTATATGTTTCAATCCACAAAATTGGAAATGATTTCTTTAAAATTTGTTTGAAGTCCTTTCTAAAGTTTTCTCCTCTTATTCAAGCACAATTAATATTGAACTCATGATTACCTCTTTGATAGAAAATAAAAGATAGAAAGTAAAAAAACAAAACAAAAGGAAAAAGACATGATAGAAGTGGCTGTAATACTAGTACCACGGCTATTACTAGTCATACGAACAATAACCACCGCTCATCGAGTGCAGTGCTCAGTTGGCACGGTCCTGGCCTAGGAACGCTGCAGACTCTGCTTCCTTCCTGGACATCAGCCCCACTCTGTGGATTGGCTCCAAATAGACATTTATAAACAAGTGAGGTTAGTCTCTATTTTAGAAGCTCATCTCTCTATTATAGCCTTAATTAGTTTACCTGCTCCCTGGATATGAATATTGTCTTATTTGTCCTTGTGACTGATTGGTCCATTCTGTTCTGTAGTGAAGAATTTTGTGCCATGTTTCTTGGTGATTTATTTCTTACGGGTTAGGGAGGGCCCATTGTTTCCTAGGATTGTGTGCTCTTCTGGGATACAGTTCATTTATCCTCATGCCTTAAAATGTAGGAAACTGGGAAAATAACAAATAAGAAACTTTCTTTATGAAAATATGCTGGGATAGGCCATGCACATGTACACACAGACATCCATTAACCACTGACTTCAAGTTGCTTTTCATAGACTCCCCACTCCTTCCCCCTTTAATTGTGTTGGATTAAAAAAAATTCAAGCTACATTTCCCCATTGTTTTAGTTTTGAATACTTTTATCAGTGTAATTTCCTGTACCTTGACCTAAAATATAGGACACAGTTCCTATTCTCTCTGAATTTCAAGGATAATGATAAGACTGTACAAGGGTAACCTTGTTTGCTTAAAATTGCCAACTCAGTTACATTAAATAGTTCTCAAAGTGTTTTGCAAACAGTATTGTGTAGACTTTCTAAAATTAATAAATTTATTTTACTCTCTGTCAAAATGTTCCTGAGGAGGTAATATTGTCATCTTCTTAGATGAATACGTTTTATATGATAATAAATATAAAATATTTTGTTATCATTATCTAAATTCTCCAAGAGGTTAACTTAAAATTTTAGGTTACATGATCGTTTAATAAAAATAAAGCAAATATTTTATTGTTTTCACAAGGTAAGTAGAGTATGTACTGATCTCAAGGCTTCCTTGCACACAGTTTAAAAAGTACTATTTTGAGTCAAGCTATTATAAATTGAAACTTTATGGAAATATGATGGCTTTGATAATTATGTATTACTTTAGGAACAAACCTTATAGTCTTCAAAATCTTGGGGAGTCATAGGCTATTTTGAGAATAAAATGATTGTAATTATTGCCTCATAAATTCACCTCTATATGTATGCTGCTCAGTGGAGGTCATTTGACCTGTGAATGGTTTTCATATTGTGAATACGTGTACACATTTTATAACAGAACTATATATCTGTAGTTACGTGCTACGTTTTCTGGAACTAAGTTATTCGTGAGACTGAAATAAAAAATAAAAATCCCCCAAAACGCAATACAACCACACATACACAATAAAACTGCCAGAAAGAATCATGTAACCAAACCATTTCAGAATATTGAACACAAATGTTAGAAATTTGGACTGTTTTAAATTTGAGGATCTGATGGGCTGTAAAAGCCCACTAGATTCAAGTCTCAGTGCTTTGGATAAATTATGGAATTTAAAATAATGTATTTACTGTTTCATGATTCTAATATTTGATGCAAAGAGCAGAGAGCGAGAAATGGCCTGAGCTCTTTTTCGGATGCTACAAATGTTCAGGGAGAGTTTTGAGTTTCCATATGTCCACGTGAATTTTGTGGATGGAGAGCACATGCCCCGCGCCACGTAGACTTGTCAGGAGTGGAAAGGCCTTTTCTTTTCAGCAAAGTCACTGTAGAGGCTTCCCTGGCCTGATGGAGGCAGTGAGGGTCCAGCCCCGGAGCTGAGACCTGCTTCTTAGATGGTGCTGCCATATCTTGTGCAGCAGTAGTTATATTCTTCTATTTATTTTCTCAAAGGTAATGATAATTATCCTCAGTTTATTTTTAATAGTATTACCTAATGTATTTGTCATGATGAATTTGACTATGTAATCAAATTTTTCTTTTTCATAATTCTAAAGTTAAACTTACTCCATCAACCTCCTCTACCAAACTCTATCCCTGAAAATGAGGCTTTTCTGCTGTTTGCTGCTTGGCTATGTAATCTCAGTATCAGGTTCTCTGGTTGCCTCTGTGATTTCGTTGTTTACTCAAGGAAGCAGCATACACACGGACGTTCCAGTTGATTTATTTCATGTAGACATGCTAGACCATCACTTGGTGGCCATGTGTCATTTTGTTGGTATTTTTCATTTTGATCTTGGGCATGAAAGATTTTATAGGCTTGCATAGAACTAAATTTTATATCTCTGCTTGTTTGTATTATTTTTATCCAGATGTTTTCACACATATATATCTCTAAGGATATGTATATATCTAAGGATATATCTAAGGATATGTATATATATCTAAGGATATATATGTATATATCCTTAGAAAGTAATTTTGGGGGACCCTGCTATGACCTGCATGGCAGGGTTCAGGATCTGAAGGAGGGGCGGATGCACAAATGAAAATGCTATAAAAGAAATATGAATTTAGAAGGCATTAGGGGTCAGAGAATGTCTCTTTTGTGAAGAACACACTGACTTCTGGTCCAGTCCACATTTTATTTACTTGAATACACAAGTAAATACATGCATACAGACATATCAAAGGTAAAGTTTGGTAAACAGTAAAAGGATTATCAGGTTAGGGAATTGCCTTGAGCCACCACTATCTCAACACTCGATGCTTAGTGTCAGCCCTGCTAATGCCCAAGGTCCATGGGCTTTCTGCATTCATTGGTGCACTCTCCTGACAGTATTGGAAAGCAGTGGCTTCCTGCAGGACCCTCTATCATGGTGCTTTTCTCCCCCCACACCTGTGGAATTCTAAGTCGAGGAGTTGAAGTAGCTGTTGACCTTGTTCTACTCAGATCTTAAAATTTTCTTTATCTCCTGCTGTTGAATTGACTGACCTCCATTAGCTTTATTTATTCATATTTTTCCTGGTCCTCAGCGTTTTAAGTGTTTTGAACTTTATAGCCTCTGTTTTGTTCACTTGTGAGCAGTCATAAACTATAAAGATTAAAAGCCACAACTCACAGTGAGGAGGAAAACCTGCCTTTTCAAAGATCTACTCAGCCCTTGTTTATCTTAGACATTTTTGTGAATAAGCCAGTGCCTGAAAGTTTCTTCATAAATATTTGTTCTCTGCATCAATATATAGACAAAGCACATTAGATAGAGACCATGAAATCACCGGAAAAGAGTAATTTTAGCATTTTTTTTTTTACCAAAGAACAGGCAGGCCCTACCAGGTAGAAAAAAAATACTATTCAACTAAACTTGCCTTTGTGAGGAACTTGACGAGTTTTAAGAAAAGGCAAAAAGGTCACTCAAGTATTCATAGAATCCTGAGAAATTATTTTACAAAGGAGTGAAAAAGGATGATCAAATTGTTCTAAAAGACTCTTGGCAAACAGTGAATATCATTTCTGACACCTGAATAGTTGAACTATTTTCAGAACTATAGGAGCTATTTGTAAGCAATTTATTAACTCAATAAAATTTCCCTGGTTTAAAATCCCAGAATATAAAATCTTTATTAAGGATGGGTTATCTAGGCACACCATATATTTCTTAGCAAGTCTTTTAATACCCTACAATATCCCAGTATCTTTATGATAAAATATGAAAATGTAAAAAGCATGCTGGGTCAGTGAAGAAAACACTACTCTGGGTCAGGAAATCTTGTATTTCTTTGTTTTTACTGCTTACCTGTTATTTACCTGTAAATGACTTACAAAAACAAGAGCTTGGTCCCTTCTCCACATCATCTTTTTTTAGAAGAATGTCTACAATCAGTTTCTGAAATGAGGATTTATATATCAATTTTTTAAAATTTATCTTTATTGTTCAAAGTATTTATCATTTTTTAATTAAAAAGTAACACATGTTTCTAGGAAAAATACTATGTAAATGCAGCCCAATAATAGTGTGAGCATTTATATGTGTAGCCTTTCATGTATAATTTTACTGCTGACATTTCCTTTAAATAATATTTTTAAAACACATTAATTGTACATAATAAAATTTGAAAGAGAATTATTTTCACAAAGGCCATTAGCCAGGTGCCTAATAGGAATTAAAAAGTATTTATTGGTCTGACAAGAAATGTAAAAGTAGACTCAAAGCATCCATGACTAATGCCATACATTAGAAAATTTTATTACCCTCCTCTGAAAATTGGTGTCGGCCTCCATAAATTACTGAAGTTATAAATTTTGGGCTAATAATATAGAGTGTGGCACCGTTAATGTTCAACCTTCAGGAATTATGTGACAGAAATAAGGAAATGTGTAGAAAAAATATACACTCTCTGGAATATTTTTTCCTCTTTACTTGTGTAATTTAACATTTCAACACCGTAGTAAATAGCAAACAGTATATATATCATTTGCTCGCCAGGTTGTAAACATCTTTTTAGATCAAATGTTAACAGGAAAAGAATTATGCAATATGTGTTACTGACAGAGAAAATTAACTGCAGCTAAATCATCCATAAGGTGTGGTTGGAGGCATCATATATCAAATATGCAGTTTCATGGTGTAAAAAATTCGGTGCCGCTCAGTTGGCAATCGGCACACATGGAAGAAAATTTAATTTTTTCCCCTTTCATTTCAGGCATCAACTCCCAGTTGGCTTATAGCATTGCTTCAGGCGACAGCCTCGGGCAGTTTACAGTTGACAAGAATGGTGTGCTGACCGTCCTAAAAGCTCTGGATCGGGAAAGTCAGTCCTTTTACAACCTGGTTGTTCAGGTGCATGACCTGCCGCCGCTGCCGGCCTCCAGGTTCACCAGCACTGCCCAAGTCTCCATTATTCTGCTGGATGTGAATGACAACCCACCAGCATTTCTTTCCCCTAAACTGACATACATTCCAGAGAACACGCCCATCGATACCATTGTTTTCAAAGCTCAAGCCACGGACCCGGACAGCGCCCAACAGCT
>NW_006290031.1:4299853-4302436 GCF_000327345.1 Myotis davidii | reverse complement strand
TGCTGAACCCCTTGGGAAACAAGTTCAGCATCGGGACCATCGATGGGGAAGTGAGGCTCACTGGAGAACTGGACCGAGAAGAAGTTTCTAATTATACTCTAACCGTGGTGGCCACAGACAAGGGTCACCCGTCTCTCTCCTCCTCTACGGAGGTCACGGTGATGGTGCTTGACATCAACGATAACAACCCTGTTTTTGCGCAGGCTTTGTATCAAGTGGAGATGAATGAAAACACGCTCACAGGAACAGATATAATACAAGTGTACGCAGCAGACGGAGATGAGGGCACGAACGGACAGGTTCGCTATGGCATCGTTGATGGGAATGCCAATCAGGAGTTTCGGATTGACTCTGTCACAGGTGCCATCACTGTGGCTAAGCCACTGGACAGAGAAAAGACCCCTGTTTACTCTTTAACTGTTCAGGCAACCGATCGGGGCAGTACCCCCAGAACTGACACCGCCACGGTCAGCATTGTGCTGTTGGATAGTAATGATTTTGTCCCCATATTTGAGCTATCTCCATATTCCGTACATGTCCCTGAGAATTTAGGGACACTACCCAGAACAATCCTTCAGGTCAGTATATTTGAACAAATACTGTTCTCTATAAGACATCTAATTTCATTATAACATTCATACAACCCCTCCCTCTTCCTCCTTCTCATCCATAAGTGCTTAATTGCAGATATAGCAAATCTTGAGAGGTTTATGAAAATTATACCTATTGACCTCCTTGTAGATTGAATATTACATTTCAATCCCGTTCTTCTATATATATTCATGTTGTACACATTTGGGTATTTGTACATCTTTGAATTTCCACTGTAGCAGGAATATCTGCACATAGTAAGAAAATGCAATGATGTAAAAATTTGAAAACTTGGTTGCAAACATGGTTCTCCCTTTCCTCTTTACAAATCCAACTACCAAGATGAAGCTGCTGTTAAAATTTTTTGAAAAAACCTTCCAAAAATGCTACGAATTGATTTTGTGCCTGTTTTCACACCAGTAATACATACTACTGTGTATCATTTGAATTTTTTACTTGAAACTTAAAACTTTATCTTTGAAACCTTTTATTATTGGTATGTGTCAGCCATTTTCAACTGGTGTGCTGTGGCAAGAATTTTTAAAACATGAAGTACCTGAGTATTTAGTCAGGGGCACTGACCTCATTTCCCTTAGATTGTCAAAAAAAAAAAAAAAAATGACAACAGCCAACACAGCAATAGCCATCCAATGTGAATGAATATAAATTATACCTATGTTTTTTTGTCAGATCAGCAAAAAACTATTTTTTGGTGTGCCACAGAATTTTAGTAATTGGTTTATGTGTGCCATGAGATGAAAAAGGTTAAAAGTTGCTGGTACCTATGATTCTGTCTCATTATTTTCAATGCTACATTTTATTTGGCGGTGTGCATTCTGTTAGATTTATTGACATTCATGGCATGTGTTATGCTCTCCTCCAGGTGGTGGCAAGAGATGATGACCAAGGTTCTAACAGCAAACTCTCCTATGTCCTGTTTGGTGGAAATGAAGACAGTGCTTTCACTCTCTCAGATAGCGGGGAACTTCGAGTGACACAGAGTTTGGACCGTGAGACCAAGGAGCACTTTGTGTTGATTGTCACAGCTACAGATTCAGGTAAGTCAGTTTTGACCTTGATCGGGTGTAAAGAATTTCTTCATAATATGAGTAAAAGAAAGTATTTGTGTCTAGCATTATGTTACATATTTGTTCAAATTTACTAATGCTTGAACTCCAATTGCAGCTATACAATCTATAGCATATTTATCACTTTTTGAAATTAAATGTAAGTAGCAAGGGCTTAAGCACATCACAAACAAAGCTCTGTTCCTGAAAGACAAAATGTGTTCTTGTTCAGTCAGCCACCCGAGTGCCGCTGGGGGTGCCCGGATACTCTGCCACTTGAGCTGTGAGGCATTTCAAGTACTTGAGCTTTGAGAGCAGCCACATGGTTCTAACTGGTTATTGAGATAAGACAGTGGGTGCAGAGTTCTGCTTAATTGGTCCTTAGGATCCGCACAACTCCAAGTAGCTGAAATAGGCATGTGATGAAGCCCCACAGAGCTCCAAAGAGCATCAGTGAGAGCCCAGGTTCTCGCAAAGTCAGCAGAGTAAAGTGGTATGTTAGCTTTCGTGTGGGAAGTAGGGATTACATTAAGTTGTAGAGCAAGTAGCATAAAACATAATCTGTTCTTAAAAAGTAATATTATTGTTTACCATTATTTTGTGTTGCATATATTGATTCTGTTCATAAATATCACACACTTCTAAATCAAAACTGAAACAATTAAAACATTTCAAAGAATTTTTATGCCTTGAAGAAAGTAAGTATTGCTTAAATATTTGTTGAATAAATGAATGATTAAATGAATGAATCATTGATTTCCAAAATATTAATACATTATGGAATATGATTCTTATGTAACATTTATTTATAAAATGGTCACAACTTAATATTTAAAAATTTAATAATGTTGACTTTTTTTTAAATTGTGTTTAAATTGTTTTTAAGACATGGCAAATTTGTTGGAATGTCAAAATGACTGAAATC
>NW_006290031.1:4295535-4299737 GCF_000327345.1 Myotis davidii | reverse complement strand
ATATATATATATTTCCATGCTCAGATTGATGTGATATAGGACATCAATTTTGGATATAGGATGCTGATATAGGACAACAATTTTGAATTTTCAAATGGGATGTTTTTACTGTTGTTGCAATGTTTTTATAAATATAATGAATTAATATTTTTGTTATATGTGATCAATTTCAGAGTATAATATTGTTTAATTTCACCACTTCTCATAAAAGAGGAGGAGATTTTGAGATTATGAGTAATGATAGATTTATGTTAAGTGTTCAAATGATAGTGCCACTGATCATTAACTGAGGCAGCTGTCTCTATTATTTGCATTTACTTTTGGGAGTTTGATTTTCTGAGACTATTGGTTTATGAAAGTAAGCAATATTCTCTGTATATTGTGTAATGTATGTGAATGACCACACTACAGTTAGGCCAACAATAAAATGCTGAAGAATGATGAACAGAATGTAGTCTGGTAACCACATAAAACCTAAACCACGTTGACCTGGAAGGTGGTTCACTATGTGTGTAGCCAGCATGTGCCTCCCGGTCGGTAGGCACAAATGGCCAGCCTTCTCATGAAAAATGCAGTCACTGCCACATGGCTCACATCAATCCAGTGTTTCAACAGCCACCTGGGGAGAACAGGGGATGAAAAGAAGTAGAAAGTGGTAGAGATTCAGATAGTTAAAATCCAGCTTTTATTTCTAAAGTTTCTCAATCTCAGCTTTGCTCTCCAGTTACAACTGGAAACACGTGGTCTATACCAGAAGCTCTGTGGAGGTGAGGTGGGGGAGGAGAAACCAGGACCAGGAATCGAGTTCACTAAGGCATCAACAAGAATAAACCTGCTGCCCAGAGGGTGTGTCATGTGAGGTCATCCCAGGGTGGCAGCAGGATGTGATTTTGGAAGTCAGGGGTGCAGAGTGGCGTGACCAGGATGGGCAGGGCACAGCCCACAGAAGTTCTCCATTCTAGGCCTTGCAGTCTAGGATATTTTAAGTCAAGGCCGTGACGGAGAAAGGATGTAACCTTGTAGACAAGAGTGCCTGTTTTCAACCAAATAATTCTGAGATTTTAAAAATCTTTTGTGTGCCTATGCAGCCAAGGGGGGATGTTGTGAAATACATGGGATTGGCCATCTGTGTCACACAGTGCGCCAGGTTTTGCAGGCACTAACTAACACGTTACATTTCTTCTTCATCTCAAAGACTTAGGTATTTTTAGTTCCACTTCACTTACAGTAAACCCAAGCTCAGAGCAGTCAAGTCATTTGCCCAGGATCACACAGCTAATAAGCGACAGAGTAGGCTTCAGACCCTAGCGTGCCTGACTCCAAGTTCAGGGTATGCGGGACGTTTTAGTGTGTAGGTAAAGTAAAATTTGAAAAAAATACTTATTTCCAAAATTATTTTATTTGGAAAGCAAACACAGTAATAGGCTGTATAATATGATGAAAGATTGGAATTTGAATTACCCTTGATTTGAATTCTGGTCCTGTCGTAATTTTCTTTGTTATTCAGACCAGAGGTATCATCTCTGTCAACTTCAGTGTCTTCCTCGGTAATGTGGGGAGAACAGTAATTACAAAGCAGGTTATTATAAGGTTAAATATGCCTGTCTCATAGTACATACAATGATTTTAGTAAGAATTGTAATTGATGCACTTTAACTATTTAAAAAGTCTTAGAAATATTTGCCCTGTTCCTTACTACATAAGTATTCTTGTTCAAAGATTACCGATTGGTTTAAAAAACATGTTTAAAAATTGCAGTTTAAGTTTCATCTTATATGTTACGATGTTAAGAATTTCTTTTATGTGTCAGATATTTCTTTTCACATTTCCAAAGAACATATTGCATAGTAAGTGTTTATTATTTAAAAACACTTAGTACTGTAGGTTTTGAAAATTGTAGGTCAGCCCAATTAGGGGCAAGGAGGATTTTGCCGGCTAGCAGTACACTTAACCAGCACTTATAATTCTGTTTCTCCATCAAAATGACAACACAAAAGGGACATTTCATTAGGAAAAGGGAAAAAAAAGGAAGAAAACTGGAAGTCCTAGAGCCAGAAGTATTCTCTTGTGATAGACAGGGATGCGTCGGTCTGTTAGGAGAAAGTTCACAAGGAGGGTCCACAAAGCATTGGTCTAAATGTGCAGACTGTGCGAGAGCCCAGTCCTGCTTCGGGGAGCAAACCAGCCTCCTGGGGCCATCACATCAGCCTTGGTCCTGAGGAAAACCGGGGACCTGGACGTTTTAATAGAAGGACAAGTATTGGGAGTACGGCTCTAACTTCTGTGAAGGACCATCGCCATTAATGTGAAGACCAAGTTTGTACAGATTGAGATAGGAGAGTTATGAGTTATGGATAGTGACAATTCAGATTATAATAAAGCGAAGGTATTAAAAGTTTGTCACACTTAGATATGGTGCCCAGGAGCATGAGCGAGATTCTGTGGCACTGGATAGGTCACAGTATTTTGGCAGCCCTGGATACTAGAGGATTGTTGAATGTTGTCTCAAAGCACAGATTTTTATTAGTGCTTCTTTTTTTTTCCCCTGAGTTGCCCTGAAATGGACTGGTGTTTCTGAGGCCACTGGGGTGAGATATTTAATTAAATATCTGAAGATCATTGAATATGGATCATGTAGAAAGCAACCGGAAATTATGAGGGGAGTTGGACTAGATGATCTTAAAGTCATGAAAACTCCTATGTGACCATGGTTTTATGTTCAATTCCATTGCATACCTTTGGTAGCATGAATAACCGCTTTATGGGATGCCGTGAGAGTTTCAGATATCAGGCTTCAGAATCTGCAGTTTCATCTTATATCCCAGAAACGAAGTCTCTGACACAGGATGTAAAATACATATTCACTGCTATGATTTAAAAGTCAAATTGGCAGATGACATGAGAAAATTCAGAAAAAATATGGCAGCTTTTAGATTCCAGATGCCACATTATTCTCAAATTTGCAGTGTTCTAAGAACCAGGCAAATATCAAAGTGCTCTAAACAAAAATGTTTGGCAGTTTTATTCCTTAGCTCACAAATCACTTTTCCTTTGCTCTTTTCAAATTCTTGCCTGGTGTCAGGCCAGAGATGGCTCAGCTTTGCTGATACGGCAGAAACTGAAGCAGGAGCTTCTTTTATTTTTTATCAGCAAACCTCTAAATCTTTGAATATTTTTTAGAGAAAATATTAGTGTTGCACTATCATCATATTATTATTTACTGACTCCGTGGCTCCGGAGTAGCACATCTGGAAACTTTCTAGCTACTCCTGACTACGGCTTCCAATGAGCTACGGCCACACTATCCTATGTGTGTGGGACTGAATGCTGTCTTGCTAAATAACCAAGCCAGAACAGAGCATAATTCTACCTTTTTTTTTTCCATGTGGGATTAAATTACTAAGCAGCAACTTAATGAGTTGAGACTACAACTCAATTAAAGCTGTTTTGTTTAACTACAGTTTAAAGTATGGATAGTCTGCCATTATTCTATATGACTTACTATTATTTCTTCTAGAAATATGGGTGGTACCAAGTAGAAATTCCTAGGAGGCTACAGCTTCAATCTGGTGCAGTAAGGCAGGTACTGCAGATGACCCAGCTCTTGGGTCCTTGTCAGGGAAGCTGGCACTAATCGCGGGTGGTTTGGCATTCTGTTCCCAAGAAGCCTCTTCACAAGGCTGTTTCTCATCATGTTCTCATCTGCGCAGTAAGTAAGATAGTGTTTCTAATAGAGTAAGTTGCAGGGAATAATCAGGGAACCCAGAGCCGTTTACTGCAGAGAATTAATTTACAAAATGGAAGAGTATTCTAGAAGTAAATACATAGGTTTATCGTTTAAAAAAAAATAGGTTTCAAATCCCACCTCTGCCATTTCTAGCTACATGACCTTGGACAAGTTCCCTTCATGTTCATATCTATAGAATGGCAATACCAATTCCTACTTGAAAAACATATTGACAGGAGTAAATAAGGCAATGACTTACTGCAGTTATTAACATTAGTCAATATGTCTGCTGGCTGAGTGACACTTAGTAAGGCCAAGTAAAACTTTTGGACTTCTATCCACCTCCCTAACCTCCACAAATAACCTCTGTCTACGATTTCACAGTTGCTAAAGGCAAACTTTGTTATCATATTCATTCCTCTTTCTCTGTACCCTACATTCAGCAAGTCCTTTTATAAATAGACTATGCTTTCCA
>NW_006290031.1:4293740-4294659 GCF_000327345.1 Myotis davidii | reverse complement strand
GGAGGGTCCCCTCTGTGTTGTGCTGCTTTCCTCCCATATCTGCCAAATACGCAAGCCCCATTTAGCTATCCAGAATATGCCCTCTCTGTGCTCTTGGCTTCACATAGCTTACAGATAGGGCCCAAGACTCTTTACATAAGCACAATATGAAAACTTTTACTTGTTTTGATTTTTGTTATGCAAATTTGGCGTCTAAGAAACTATTTCAATACATAGACATCTATGCAAGTAGTTCTTCTTGGTCTCTAAGAAAAAAGATGTGTTTTTTTGTTTGTTTGTTTTGTTTTGTTTTTAACTTAAGATAATTATGCCCTGACCAGTAAATTCAAAATCTGTGAGCCATTAATACCTGCCACTGTTCCTTCAGGGAACTGAACGACTATGGCAGAAAGCACTAAGCAAGCTGATAGGGCAATGGAGGATGTTACAGTTATAATTCAGGGCATAACATGGAGCCATTTTTAAAGAGAAGTACATATGAAAAAAAATTACAAGTTAGAGAAATCTGACTTAAAATGATGATTTTATAACCAGAAGACTTCTTGGCGATAAGCCAGTTCATTTCCTTTATTTTGCAGATAAGGGAATGGAGGCCTGGAATAATTAGGCCGTTTGCCAGAGCTCACAGACCCGAAGAGCGGCAGAGGCAGAACGGTGTCCAGGAGTTCTGCCTCCCGGCTGTTCTCGCTTCCCTGTGCTGTGTTATACACTGGGGTCTGCTGGCTGTCTGCATAGAGCACATTTCTACAAGCACAGTTTCAAGAGACCCTTTTTCTTGTGCTTTAATGAATAAAACATTCAAGTTATTTTTCTTTCCTCAAATGAATAAATAAACGTTTCAAAATATTTTTAAGGAACACCAAATTAATTGGAGTCAGTAATTTCAGTTTTGACCTTTTGTACATCAGCTTAAGTTTAG
>NW_006290031.1:4287567-4293687 GCF_000327345.1 Myotis davidii | reverse complement strand
AGACATTGAAAATCTATTAGGCTTTACAGGTGGAAGATGGTAGTAGTGGCAGTTCTCACTGCCAGGTGTCATTCTGCATTTATTAAAATCAAATTGTGATGCCAATTGAATAGACCCTATATGTGAAGTTTCTTATAGTCTGTCCGACTCTGTGCCTCTTTGGGCTGTATTAATACATAACAAGTTATGTATTGAGGATATTTACAGAGCAGTCCCTTCTGGGTATTCCCCTAGAGAGTGGGGAGTGGGGGTGTTAGTTTCGATAGCACTAGCGTTAAGAAGGTGAACAGTGAAGCTCAGGGTAGAGTATTGCACATGAAATGGCCTGTGGTAGGATCGAGTTTGTCACATCCAGAGACCAGCAAGGTGGATGAGAGTCAGCGAGAGGAAGAGGCGGGAAGAGAGGCAGACAGAGGCTAGACCAGTGGCCTTCAAAGCCACGGTCAGGAGCTTTAGTTTTATCTGAGAGTGAGGAGAAGCCTTGTGGGGGCTTTGGACAGGGGAGTGACAGGAAATTTTGGACAGACCTGTTTGGGGCAGCTGAGGAGAACAAGGGTAGACACAGAGTTGAGAATTGGAAGGCTGCTCCAGCAGTCCCTGAGAGATGCTAGTGTGAAATCAGGTGATAGGAGGAGGGGTGTGGGGTAGTTATACATTTTGTCCATTTGAAGGCTGAGCCCATTGGACTTGATGGTAGCATTGGAGGAAAGGGAAGTTAGGAAATGAGATGAATCAGCATGAGTCTTAGGTTTTCGGCCTGAGAATTTTGGAGATGGCAATAGAAAAATTTTTAGGGCAGGTTATCAATAATTACGTTTTGGCTCTGTTATATTTTAGATATGAGACATTCAGAGGAGCTATCAGGGGGACAGTTAGATATGAAAGTTTAGTTTCCAGGGAAGGCATGTGGAGTAGACATACAACTTGGAAAGTCATAACCTCTAGGTGATACTTATTCTGTGAACAAGGAGTACTTGTATGTGCCAGAATGTGTTCTATGTTATCATACTTAATCTCACAGCAACCCTGGAAATGAGATAGATACTATTATTCTAATTGTATAGAGTAAAAGAAAACCAAAACCAAACCCGAGTGTTAGGCAAAGGAAGCAACCTGACAGGCAGGCAGCTGTTTATCCGTGAAAACGGGATGTGAAGCCAGCCAACCACTGCTCTCTGCTTCCCACCTCTGAGCTAGTCCACCAGGCTGCGGTTTTTATAGACCACGTTTATAACACTTTCTTCTCTTTGGATTAAATGTTATTTTTATTTTAAAAAGAGCACTGATTTGTGAAGCAAAACAAACACCTTGTACTTTTCTGCCGTTAAAATAGATCATAAAAGAAGAATATGCATAAGTTTGAAATCGAAGCATTGCTCTCCTCATTGGATCAGGAAATGAAAATGCATATCCAAGGGGTTTAGAAAGCATAGAGTGCAAAGCAAATGTTAGGTGTTAAACTAAAATGTGCAATCAATACGAATGATATACTGACACATGCACATACAGTGAGTCAGTTGAGCTGTGTGTGTGTGTGTGTGTGTGTGTGTGTTTGCATTTAATTTGGGGATGGGAGATTCATTTGTGCACATATTAGACACATTATTCTTTATCTGTTCTCAATCTAATATGCTAAAGGGATATAGAGATATTCTGGCTATAGATTTTGCCAAAAGGTTTAGTTATGAAGTGTCTATGTGTCAGCATAATTAATTGGTTTGAGGGGAAAAGCTCAGTTATTAGCATTTCTAATTAAAGGTATTCATCATCTGACTGAAAGACAGAATAAACTTCATTCTTATTCAGGGATTGGAAATTACTTTTTAATGGAGGGGAAACATGATGCTTTTGCAAAAGTTTAGTCTAAAAGCTAAAAGGGCGAACCATCGTGCTTTATTTTTTGGTGAGTACATGATGACATGTTGAATGAGTGCTATCTGTCACATCGCTAAGCCAAGAAAGTCATTGCACTATAAGTAGTTCTATAATCAAAAGAGAGGTCAAAAGGAGTGTGGAATATGACATTTTGCATCTGAAGACAGTTGGTTTTTGTCACTAAGATTGCATTTGTCACTATTATTTGTGGGAAAATGTTACCCAAGAGTTTGCCTGGTCTATTTTGATGGACATATTTATTAAGAAATATTGCTTGAAAACTTTTCATAGGCACCAATGACTCCATAAGTCAAATACTGTTAGAGCTAACTTCAATTACTGAAAGTTAAATGCATTTAACTTGCTTCTATATTTGAGTCTGAGGAAGTTTTGCTTGTTTCCAGTGGAAGTAAGTTATAAACATTTTTCCCCACAATTTACTGATGCAGTAAGCTTTTTATTCAGTGATTCGTGATTCAGGCAGCATCCAATCTAGCAGATAAAAAGGAGTTTTGAAGAGCTGTACAGGCAAGAGATTCTTATAGACCAAAGTGAGCAGGAACAGGAAGTGATATTGGGCACTTGCTAATCGATGAAAGCAGGGCCACTTTCCTATGTGCAGCAAAGGGAAGGCGTGGAGCAGGTCAGGTAGCTTGTGCTGAGGAAGCAAGTGCCCATTGCAAGACCTGGGCTTCCTTTCCTGGGAGAGCTGAGGCTAGAAACTTTGTTAGGTTCTGGTTTTCCAACATGGGGCTCTGCATGAGCAACTCCATGATGGTCCTAATCTGGTCAGTTTAATAGAGAATTTTGTCTTAGATGAAAATTGTGTTTCCAAGGTTGATAACTGGTGATTTTTTACTTTACCTTATTTCCAGTAAGATTTTGTACCATATCTATTAGTGATATAAGTATTATAAATCATTTATTTAGAGATTGTTTTTCTTATTTATTTATTTTTCATTATTTTAAATTTCATTGGGGTGGCATTAGTCTACATGAACATATAGGTTACATGTGTGGATTACTAATTTACAAAATCTGTATATAGGACCATATGCCCATCACCCAAAGTCAAATCTCCAGTCACCTCATATTAGGTCCTAATGATTGTTTTTAGATCTAGAGACATGGACGCATGCAACAGACAGAGGATTCTCATACTCGGGTG
Source organism: Myotis davidii (assembly GCF_000327345.1). Taxonomy (NCBI): domain Eukaryota; kingdom Metazoa; phylum Chordata; class Mammalia; order Chiroptera; family Vespertilionidae; genus Myotis; species Myotis davidii. The sequence continues at coordinate 4,290,644 of NW_006290031.1, read as the reverse complement.
GTGGGGGGGAGGTTAACCAAAGAATTTTTATGCATATATGCTTAACCCATAGACACAGACAATAGAGCAGTGAAGGCCTGGGGAGGGGGCAAGAGTGAGGAGGAAGGAGACAATGGGGGGAAAGGGGGATGTCTGTAATCCTTTCAACAATAAAGATAATTTAAAAATATATATATTGTCTTTAATCAGCTACTCTATAGTAGGATACAATTTTCTACATAACATTTTATTTATACATTCAGATAAAAATACAATAAAAGATTTACCTTCCAAAATTTTACTAAATAAGAGCTAGAATTGTCATTGTTTCATAGAATTAAAAGTTGACAAAATAATTTCATTTTACTTTTCATGTACTTCATATAAGCTATAAATCTGAGTACACCAAGGAAATCCAACTTTGAAATGCAAATAACCAATTTGCAATATTAAAAGAAATTTATATTACCTAAAAGATAAACATTAAATATTATAGAAAATAACTTGACCTCATAAAGTCCTATAATTTTATCCTATTAAAACTTTATTATTTTTGTAGCCTATTTTGATAAAGATTCCATACATATATAATTTGATATTTCCACTAAACAGGCAGGAGGCAGGTTGTGTTGTGCCTCTCGGGTTTCAGAGTTTCAAGGTGTTTTTATTTTTAATGTCCTCTACAGGGTAATTCCTTGTGACTTTTTTGTGGAAATAAAATATTTAGTTAACATTATGTTTTGCTTTATAAACTTTTAAAAATTGTGGTAAAATATACATAACATAAAATGTACCATTTTAACCATTTTAAGTGTCCAGTTCACATTGTTGTACAACTTTTCAGTATCGCTTTCATAACATCACTAAATAGTTTCTATAGTTTTCCTTATCACCTCTATTTTACATAAGAATTTATATTAAGGACATATAGTGTTTTTTTTTTAAAGATTCTTTTAGAAATAAACAATCAAGTGTTACTTAAATGTGTATATATCTAATTCATATAAAGATATTTACAGAACTAATTAGTAGTAATAAGCTACTATATTATAAAGTAGAATTTTTAAAATACAAAGTTGTTGCATTATATTGAAAATATTCCATACTTGTTTGCTTTGTACATTTTCTGGTTTCAAATTTAAATATAATCACATAATCTTTAATATTAATATAAAGTGGCTGAATTTAAATACTTACTGTGAGAAAAACATGTTTACATCATGGGGAAAAAAAGAAACTAATACTTTTAAAAATATTTTTTTTATTGATTTTTTTGAGAGAGAGGAAGGGAGTGAAAGAGAGAGAGAGAGAGAGAGAGAAACATCAATCAGCTGTCTCCTGCATGCCCCAACAGGGGATCTAGCCTGCAACCTGGGCTTGTGCCCTGACCAGGTATCAAACCAGCAACCTTTAGGTGCATAGGATGACACCCAACCAACTTAGCCACACCTGGCGGGGCAAGAAGCTAATATTTTATTACAGCAAACACAACCAGCGAGGGGACCTATTTGCCAAATGTTTGATGTCAAGAACGAAATTGGAGCCCGGCTGGTGTGGCTCAGTAGGTGAGCATAGACCCATGAACCAGGAAGTCACGGTTCAATTCCCAGTCAGGGTACATGCCCAGATTGCGGGCTCAATTTGTTTTTGAACACTTAAGAAAATGCTTTTTAGAATCATTAGAATCATATGTATTCTTTTCTATTTGTTCAGAAGTTCCTATTTACCCATGTTTATTTTATATTTATATGTAGTATATGTATATATTACACACATAAGTATATGTATACATACAATACATATAATTTTATAAATTGAAATTTTAAATGCATTTTATCTTCTGACTTTAATTGTATTTCGAATGTCCACAGCATACATGTCTACAGTTCTGAGACCTTGATCTGTTATTTCATTTGTATCTCCTACCCTTTTTATTGGCTCGCTATCCTCTACCAGGAGTGTGAGTTTGCATCCTGCCTCTTTCTTTCTGACTGCATCTGCTTCTCATAAATAGTCCCAGATGAAACTGAGCAATCTCGCCCTGTTACGCCACTACCCATATAATTCATCATTATCAGCTCTATCCAAGCTCAACATTGGCCCTAGCATTCAGATTCTTCTCATGGGATTCAGGATTAATTGGGACCCTCTGTTTATAAGTAGTCAACTATCTCCAAAATGTTGACCTTTGTCTCCAGTTTTGTTCTTTGACTTTAGGCTTAGGCTAAGGGCTATATTCCCAGATGTGTATTTCCAGAAGTGTTCAGCTCTTTGAACTTTGAGCCATGTAGTTATAAGAACAGATTCCCATTTATATAGAATCAAAGGAAAAGTTAATATGGATAAAGGACAGGGCCTAATGGAATGCATTGTGGGTTTAGAGAGAGATGAATTAAACAGAATTATCCCTGCTCTCAATAAACTTATAACCTAATAGAGGCTATAGCAGAATTACATTGGAATAATAATAATAATAATAAGTGAAACACCTGCAATGAGTGGCATAGTGTAATTGGGGTCTAATGAACAGAGAAGGTATTTTTTTTCAGTTCAGAATTGGCTTTGCCACTGTCCACTCTGTCTGGATGCAAATAAATTTATTAAATTCTTTGTCTCAAGTTCTTCATTTTAAAAATTAAATAGTAATACCTACTTCATAGGCTATGTATATTTAATGAGTAACACTTATATAAAAATACATATGGTATAATATAAGTGTTCAAATATATATAATTAGAGGCCCGGTGCACAAAAATTTGTGCATTATAAAGTGATCCCCTCAATATTTCAAGTATCTACCTGGCACCATACAAAGTTAATACAATATTATTGACTACTAGAGGCCCGGTGCACAAAATTTGTGCACGCAGGGGGAGTCCCTCAACCTGGCCTGTGCCCTCTCACAGTCTGGGACCAGTCGGGGGATATCCATCTGCTGGCTTAGGCCCGCTCCCTGGGGGGATTGGGCCTAAGCTGGCAGTCAGACATCCCTCTGGCAGCCCAGGAGCCCTCGGGGGATGTCCACTTGCCAGAAGGGAGCAGGTCTAGCAGCAGTCGGACATCCTTAGTGCTGCTGAGGAGCACTAAGTGCTGAATCT
>NW_006290031.1:4239759-4287227 GCF_000327345.1 Myotis davidii | reverse complement strand
TGGGGAAAGCAAGCTTCCTGCCTGCTCCAGCTCCATGTCCACAGCCATCTTTGTGATGGAGTGATGGTTAATTTGCATATTACTCTTTTATTAGATAGGATATATGTATATGTATGTATGTAGACAGCTAAAGGTATATATAAGTACATATGTACACATGTATATGTACAGATGTATTTCAATTTATATATAAAGAGCCTGGGTGAGGGGATGATGGCTGTTTGCAGTCTCGTCAAGCCCCCCAGTGGGGATCCTCACCCCATGGGTGTGTGGCCAGTCTGGGTGAGGGGCTGAGGGCTGTTTTCAGGCTGGCCACAGCCCTTTCAGGGTGGGGGGTCCGTACTGGGGTGCCTGGCCAGCCTGAGTGAGGTTGGGGGACCCGTTTTCAGGCTGGCCACACCCGTGGGCTGGAAGCAGGTATCTGGGATTTATTTATCTTCTATAATTGAAACTTTGTAGCCTTGAGCAGAGCTCAGGGCTGGCAGGGCAGGCGGGAAGCTTGGCTTCCTCCCTTGCCGGGGGCAACCTCAGCCTCCTGATTGATTTTTCTACTTTTCTCTCCCGCTCCCTTCCTCTCTGAAATCAATAAAAATATATTACAAACAAACAAACCAAAAACAACACAAGTCTATATCTCTGGATCTATTTTGTTCATCAGTTTATTTTATTAGATTTCACATATGAGCGAGATGATACTTGCTTGCTCTGACAAATTTCAGAGGGAAGGTGAGTGGTGGGTGGGGCTGGATGGGGAGAGATTAACCAAAGAATTTATATATAAAGTAAAGGCCCAATGCATGAAATTCGTGCAAGAGTAGGCCTTCGCAGCTGCAGTGACTGCTTGGATCCTTCCCTTGCAGCCGAAGCTTCGTCCAGAAGGTTGTCTGGAAGGATGTCTGGTCTAATTAGCATATTATGCTTTTATTATTATAGATAATATGGGCTAAGTTTAATTAGGAATATTGTGATTTCAGTTTTTGGCATAAAAATGCTGGGCCCTTTGGTAACTTGCGAGAGGAGACAACAAATTGTCACTTGGATATATCAGTTTTGAGCCAGCGGAAAGCACTGGAGTGCAGATAGAGTAAGAGTAAATATGATGCAGCATTTCACATGGAATATAACCAAAAATATGTTGGGAACCAGGAACGTAACCTCCTTAGACCATTTCTTCACGCAGTGAAGAGGAAAGGTTCAAAAAGAGGCAAACAAACAAAAACAACAATGGACGTTTTCATCACTCAACTCTCAGAGAAGAGGAGGCCCTTCATCTGGGAACAGTGCTGCAGAAATGAGACTTACTCTCTAGGAAGCGGGGGCCTTCCCATTTTCTCCCTTGACCTTATCTTCCTGACTCAAGCTGAGAGGCAGTGCCTTCGAGCTCATGCTGTCAGTAGACAAGTAGGAGGCTGGGGTTGGGGTGGGGTAAGGGCGGGTTGGCTCTGTCCCCAGTAATAAAAGTGAAAAATCTTGCAGGCAGAATTCAAATGAGAGATTAGGTAAATCTTAGTAAAAGGCAGAAATTTACAACAATGTCTTTGCAAGGTTTTCCTTACAAAAGTGAAAAAAGAGAAAATAAGAGCGTCATGCGCATCTCCTCGGGTGACAAGGAAGTGAGGCCGTGGGCAAGATTGCATCTCTAGAGTTATCCATTCTTGAAGTGGGAGGAGAACAGGAAGTGAAGAACCCATGAGCTTATGGAGTGGGTTGTGGCAGCTAGTAAGGGGAGGAAGGGGGTTCTGGGGGTTGTTCTGTGCCTGAGAAGAGGCCCCATGTGGATAGGGGATCACCTGTAGGGCAGCTTCTCCAGCCAGAATCATCTGCTGTCACTGGTGTGCTTTTAAAACCTTTCGGAAAGATGTGATATCCTCTGGTATGAAGACAGTGAGATTGAACTTGCTGAATATTTTCCTGGGTAAACAATTTTCTTTCTGCTTACTAATTCAGAAAAAAACATCACCAACAATATTTATATAGTTTATAGACAAAGAAAGAAATCACATGTTCCTAACCAAAGGAGTTAGTCACCATTTTATGTGGTTTTCCATATATGTGTCATCAGACACTTTAGTATACCAAGAGAAAACCTCTGCTTGGCAGTTACTGGGTTATTTCCTAACAAGTTGAAGCATCGTCAATTAAAGAGCAATGTGCATATCAGAAATATTCAAGTCTTCTCTAAACTCCCTGTGTAAATTTAAAAATTATGCACTTTATAAAATCCACAAAGCTGTGAAATTTTCGAGAGCCAAGTATTCCTGTGTTTACACTACTAGGCAATCATTAGGAGCAAGGGATTATTCAAAATGTTTTCTTGAATAATAGTATTAGAGAGCAGCAAGTCAAAAGTTTCATGGGCAGCAAACATCCTGAGAACTACGACACAGACATTTGTTAGATTAAAAATGGACCTTTAATATGGCAAATTTTCATTTTTCTTGTTTTTACAACAACTACAAGAACAATAAGTAACATATAATATATTTTAACTCTGTGCCGGCATTATCCTAAGCATGTAACATTCCCTCAGTACTTCTCTGGAGTAGGTTCTATTCTCATTATTCCCACTTTGCAGATGTTTTCACTGAGATTCAGTGAGTAGAACACAGTGTCAGTAAGAGATAAAAGAGCTCTACATCTCCTCCCATCCCTCGCCTTGGGGCCTTGATTTAGTTATCCCCTCTCTCAGTTCACCGCGTGTAATTATCCTTCCCGTGACATTCCCTTTTGCCCACACAAACGCACAGGTATCCTTTGTTAACTATTCTTTCTAATTCAATCAGCGGGAGAAACAATGACATTTTTCAGATCATTCATTTCCATTTTGCCATGTTGTATATAATTAAACACACATTTAAGAGATGTAGGCCAAACACTGGCCATCAGTAATACCCCTGAAGATATTTATTTTAGCTTTAACATGTCCCTTGTTAGAATTTCAAAATCTGTGACAAGAGTATTGTCTTCAGTTGACCCACAAACTTCCAACTTCAAATAGCTAGGTGCCTGCAGCTCCTGCAGCACGTGCTGGGTGCTGTGTTCTGGGTTCCACTTGTCCAGAGCCCAGCACAAATGAAAGTTTGAAAATTATCTTAAAAACACAACTAACGGCAGATGATTTGCCTTTGAGTTGGGGGACAAATAACAGAATCTCACCAAATAGGACATCTGACCTTCACCATAAGAGTCTGCCAACTGTGTGTAATACGGACAGCGTATCCAAGGTTCTGGTCAATGTCGGGTTTTCACTATGTGTTGATATCAGAGCTGAAACAGGAAATAAATGTGAATTGCTTCACATTTATGTTAAATATTAAGTAAATGCATAAAAATGATTCCAAGTCAGCTCACTGACATGTTATTTCCAGAAAGTGGGAGATTACAGTTTTGAAATATAACTGGAAGCCTCCCTCCCCTCCCACGCCATAAACAAATATCAGTTAGTACAGTAACGGGGATTGAAAGACCTCGGGCACCCAGTTGAAAATTTTAACATTAACATTGATAGTTACAGCTAGGAGTACAGTTCTTAAGGCTGCCTTTATTTACACTAAGAGGGCCAGCGATTCCGTGCCCAAGGGTGTTCTCCAAATCTGGTTTGGCTTATTTTAATGTGATTTCAGAGAAGCCTGCCATGCCTCTTTTGTGGTGTTTTAATGATATTGTTGTGTTCTATACTGTTGAATCAGCACCTTCAAAATAGAAGAAGTTGAAACTCTGTTTCTACAGTATCACTAGGCAAGAACTGAAATACCAGATCATAAATTAACATATTTTTTTGTCACAAAATTTAAAATGAATACTCGTCTCTGTTCAGAAATTTAACCTGTTCCTAAATTCTCTCTAGTAGTGTTGTCTACAGCTAGGTATTAAAGTCACTATTACTGCTGTTATTTATAAACATCTGAGACTTGATTTTTTTCCCCCTCTAGGGTCCCCTGCCCTGACTGGAACTGGAACAATCAATGTCATAGTAGATGATGTCAATGACAATGTCCCCACTTTTGCCAGTAAATTGTATTTCACTACGATTCCCGAAGATGCACCGACGGGAACAGATGTCCTATTGGTCAATGCCTCAGACGCGGACACTTCCACCAACGCTGTCATTAGGTCAGCACCTTTTCCTCTGTAAATTTTGATAACATATCTCATTAAACATTAGTCCTTGCATTAAATGAATATGATGCTCAATTTTGCCAAAAATGTCATCATATTAACACGTACCCGATTGTGGTTATCTGTTGTTGAATAGCCATCCATGCCTAGCGATGATTCAGTTAATGATTATTTTGTTTGTTATTAATTTCCTATTTAAAAACTCATTTTGGGAAACTGGCAGTAATTAGTCTGTTCCCCCTGGCAGAGATGACTGAGTTAGCTAGGAGGCCTCAGTGTATTTTTTATTAAGTAAACATTGAGTCGCTAGTATGAATAACAGTGAGGAACAAGACCAAGTTCCCATTTTCTTTGAGCCTGCATTGTTTGAGACAGATGTCCAAGTAAATGCAAAATAGATAAGATCACTTCATATAGGGAGGACAGCCTTGAAATAAAACGGGATGATGCCCTGGAGAGTGACAAGGGACTTTTAGGTGTGAGTATTGTGGAAGGCCTGGACATCCGGGGCTGTGGGCTAGAAGTCAGCCTGGTGTGTTTAGGGAGGTTTGTAAGTCTGGCCCAGAGTGAGGAAAGGGTCAGGGAGGGAGGCAGGGGCCACATCATGTAGACGACAAAAGGACCTTTAGGTCATGGTAAAGAATTGGGATTTTAAATTGTATTTTTAAGTGGGAAACTATTGATGGATTCTAATCAGGGAGCAGCATGCACTGATTTGTATTTGGACTGGATTGGAGGAGGTAGGATTGCAGAAAGAAGATTTAGAGAGAAACCAGTGAGACCATTTAGGTGCTAAGTAACATAGGGATTCCAACAAAATGGGGATCCAGCCCATACCTGGGTATGTGCCCTGACAAGGAATGGAACCTGGAACCAGCTGGCAACCTTCCGGTGCATGGGACCTTCTAGTACATGAGCCTTCTGCTCCTGGAAAAAGGATCTGTGCTTCCCTGGCCTTAGGGCTTGGTCCAGGTCTTCCTATATCCTAGGCCAACGTTCTTCAAACTGCAGCCTTCAGGCCAAATTCAGCTCAGGGTCTGCCTTTGTAAATAAAGTGTTATTGGAGCATAGCCTCACCCATTCACGCACTTACTGTCTGGGGCAACTTTTGTACTATATTGAGTATTGCAACAGAGATCTTACAGCTTGCAAAGCTGAGAATATTTACTAACAGCCCTTTCCAGGGACAATCTCCTGGCCTAGAACACCTTCTTTCTCCCTCTTCAACATTAGTGTAAGATGGCAACCCCCTTAAAACGGAGCTTGAATTTACTCTCCTCCAACGAAGGCTTTATTTTTTTAAATATATTTTATTGATTTTTTTACAGAGCTGAAGGAAGAGGGATAGAGAGTTAGAAACATTGATGAGAGAGAAATATTGATCAGCTGCCTCCTGCACACCCCCTCCTGGGGATGTGCCCGCAACCAAGGGACATGCCCTTGACGGGAATCGAACCTGGGACCCTTCAGTCTGCAGGCCGACGCTCTATCCACTGAGCCAAACCGGTTAGGGCAAGAAGGCTTTATTTTCATCATTCCAGTCAAAGGTGAACACCTGGAGCAGTGCCTCTGTGCGGTTTCTTAACAGTTATACATGCTGCCGTGGCTTGCATTTCCTTACCATATACCTTTCTGCCATTTAAGATGCATGCTTGAGGACAGAATTTTTACCTACTTATCCATGTCTCTGTTAGTCCATCTACCACTGAACTAAATATATAGATGGATTATAATAGATTACAGCAGGTCCTTGAATAGCATCGCTTCGTTCAGGTTGTTTTATTAGAACATTGATAAGATGTCCTGGGAATCTAACTCTTGTTTGTATCAATTAGTCTGCGGTAAAATCGGTTTTGTTCTTCGTTGTTTTACCTAAAGTCACAGTTTCCAAGAATCTACCGATGGTGTTACATGAGGACTTACTGTACATGTAATAGATTATTATAATTATATATGTATATATACTATGTTTATGTAAGCCTAGACTTTGAATTGTTGTCATGTGTTGATTATATTGACATGTGCTTATCATATGAAATGACATTTAATACTCAAAACTACCAAACGAAAGGCATCCATTTTTACCTTTATTTTTTTAAATACAAGTTCTCCAACAGTTTATCATTTCTCTTAAAAAGGATGAAAGTGCTGAAATGTGTCTTTTAAACCGTGAGCTTAACGGGAGGAAGGTGCACTCTGCTGGCTGCAGTGTGGGTTTTTCCTGCTGTTTCTGTGAGACACATGCTGTTGCTATGTTTTTATGAACGCAAACCAAACTACAGAAACATGTGCCTAATTCCAGCAAGGGCATTTCTTTGTTGGTCTAAAAGAGAAAGCTTTTAAAGACATCTATTTCTTTGCTACCTCCAACCTTAGAAAGGATGGACCCCAGCCAATTTCTGAACCTTCAAGCTCAGGAACTTCTTCCCTAGCGGATCTCTCAGGAATATATGCAGCTAGCTGTCCTCTCCAGAAAGAAGAGAGAAGCTATTCTCAGTGGAAAATCCTGTCTGTTAACCAATCTGGTTAGCATCAAAATATCCATGGAGATGGCCTACCTCTCCTGACAACAAGCAAGCAGAGCAGCATGGCCATGTGAGGAATGAAAAATGAGAGAATTAGTAGCTAGGAATGTCGCTGTGTAAATAATCAGTTCTCTAGTTGTTCTGGGTAGTCAATGTGTATCAAATACAGTGTTTCCGTCTTGAAAGAGCAGCCTTCAACGGCTCTTCCCTGGGACATTATGGCACACAGCAGAAAAATAATGTTTAGATTCATTTAACAGATGTTCATCTGTGGTCCCGGCCATTAACCACACTATTAGAGCAATGCCCTGATTTATGCTTTCTGGCTCGTCTATTTAAAACACACTGGTCTTCTGGGTACATTTTGGGGTCTTGCGTGATTTAAGACGCCCACAAAGCTTGCAAGGACCTGCTTGAGGTCATTGGACATCTCACAATAAAGAGTGTCAGTGTGATATTCACATAACATTTGAAAGATTTGTCTTCCAGCTGTATTTTTTTCATTGCTGTGTGATCTGACTTGTAATGTCTTGGGTTACATTTCTGCCTCAGTTTTTAAATTACGGTAAAGGGGTGCAACGATATTGTACCGAGAAGGAACCTGCCATCTCTGCTCTCTGCTTTAGCTACAGGATCATCGGCGGAAACTCGCAGTTCACCATCAACCCCTCCACAGGACAGATCATCACCAGTGCGCTGCTGGACAGGGAGACAAGAGAAAACTATACATTAGTGGTGGTTTCCAGTGATGCTGGGTCCCCGGGGCCGCTTTCCAGTTCTACCAGCGTGCTGGTCACCGTGACTGATGTCAACGACAATCCACCAAGATTTCAACATCACCCATATGTCACACACATCCCATCGCCTACTCCTCCAGGTAATCGCATGATGCACTGGACATGTTCTATAAAACACACTTCTTTCATTTTTACATGTATAGCTTTGATATAGCCTGTGCTTGCAAATCCTCTGAAATTCGACTTGTTTTGCCTAACAAAACTAAAGGAACATTGAATCTCACAAACTAATTCTTTCTTCATCAACCAATTGTGTTTGAGATTTTATAATTGCCACATCTTTCCTAGCACTATTTCTTAATATGACTTGAATATTGTTAGGTGATTAAAATAAATATGACTTGCAGTCAGTCAGGTAGGGTTCTGCCTGGAGATGTAATTTGTAAGTTCCCTGAGAGGAGGGACAGATCTCTCTTTTTTTCATGCCATATCCCAGTGCCTGAAACATTATCTGGAATTGATAGGAATTCAGCTATGTTCATGGTTAGAAAATGAATATTTTACTTCAATGCTTCATAGGTAGATTTTTAAAAATATGTCTAATGAATGGATAATTCTAATTCTTATCATTAATATCATTTTATTCCAGTTTAATATCATTTTATTCCAGTTTTGAGGTGTGCAGGTTTATTTGTTAGTAAGTTTATGGAGCCATTAATGAGCCACTTTCATGCTGACAGCATGCATTTATTATTCTGCATCTCTTTCAAATTTAGTTTGGTTGCCTTTGCTTTTTTTGCAAAGAATGGCACACTCTCTTCAGAAACGCACAAATCATCTGCCATCTGCAGTTTCTGAGATGAGTTTTCGAATGAGAATAAACACAACTAAAGACCACGATTCACTTAATCTTCCTTGCTTTAAAATATTTTTAATTAGAAGAAAAAATAAATAAATGGACCCAGGATTTCTCCTCTCAGGGATCTTTGATCTTCTATGCACTCGAGAATATCTAATTAATAGCAATTGAAGGTATAATATCCATAACATTTTGCCAACTTTCTATCAAAGGGAAACGTTGATATCAAAGTCATAGGTCCCTGCTGAAGGCTTTTAGCTGAAATGATGCTGGCAGACATGACTCTAATCACATCCAATATTCGGTGATGCAACGTTGCATCTCCTACGCAAAGTGAGGGACACGCCAACATCTTTTCCTCATTAGACATAATTAATCAGGATCACTGGCCTTTTTTTTTTTTTTATAAAAGTCTTTTCAGTTTTGTCACAAACTCTTTGGTAGGGCTGGGAGTGCAGGTTTGGGAAGGGTTTCTGAATGAGAATATCAAAAACATGTCCTTCTGGCAGCTCCCCTGCATATTTCTCCTACAATCTGTTTTGTTGGCACTCATCCCAAACACTTTTGTGACTTTTGGAATCCACATTGGGTCCATTCTTTCTCATTTCTTATTTCTTACTCCTTTATAATTGTTTGAGTTGACTTGTAGATTTATATGTATATTTATGCTTATGTTTTGTCTCCATGACATAATAGCTCACAGGTAAAAGAATTTTACTGTGAAACAGTAGGCATAAGGAATCAACAGTGATTTTTTTAAGCATATTATTTTTGTGGACATCATTACATATATGGTCATTGAGGAATGTTTTAAGACATAAAAGAGCAATTATCTTTTACATGGGGTAGCAGCACAACTGTTAGCACAGTGCATATTACAATCATGTGGGCTGGAAGTTGTATGATGTGCAGATCTATCTCCCAGGAACTATAATTCGGAATGATTATCCATTGCTCTTCCCTGTGCTCCTTAAAAGGCATACTGCAGAATATTAAATCCTTTAGGCCACATAGGCCTTAGTTAGGAAATGCAGGTCAGTCCCTGAAGACTATTGTTAAGTAGATTTGATTTTGTAACTTCTGGGACAATAGAGGAGGTATCATCCCCCCCTAGTAATTGTGAGCAATAAAATTACATCAGGTAGAAATATAGTGTTTTATATACATTAACCTACTACCGAATGTTCTGTTTGGATTCCTTGAGATTCTAACCGCACGCTCCCTCATTCATAGGTGCCTTCGTCTTTGCTGTCACAGTCACAGACGCTGATATTGGACCCAATTCTGAACTGCATTACTCTCTGTCGGGTAGAAACTCTGAGAAATTTCACATTGACCCGCTGCGGGGAGCTATCATGGCAGCTGGGCCGTTGAACGGAGCTTCAGAAGTGACATTCTCTGTCCATGTGAAAGACGGTGGCTCGTTTCCAAAGACAGATTCTACAACAGTGACTGTTAGGTTCGTGAACAAGGCCGATTTCCCCAAAGTGAGAGCCAAAGAACAAACTTTCATGTTTCCTGAGAACCAGCCAGTCGGCACTCAGGTCACCACTGTTACGGGGTCCTCCCTGCGAGGGGAACCTTTGTCCTATTACATCGCAAGCGGGAATCTTGGCAGCACGTTCCAGATTGATCAGTTAACAGGCCAGGTGTCCATTAGTCGGCCGCTGGATTTTGAAAAGATGCAAAAATATGTTGTGTGGATAGAGGCCAGAGATGGAGGGTTCCCTCCCTTCTCCTCTTACGAGAAACTCGACATAGCTGTATTAGATGTCAACGACAATGCCCCGATTTTTAAGGAAGATCCATTTGTATCTGAAATATTGGAAAATCTTTCTCCTCGAAAAATACTTACTGTCTCAGCAACGGACAAGGATAGTGGACCCAATGGACAGTTAGATTATGATATTGTTAATGGCAACAAAGAACACAGTTTCAGCATCGATCATGCCACTGGCGAAATTAGAAGCATTCGGCCTCTAGACAGGGAAAAGGTATCTCAGTATGTGCTCACCATAAAGTCCTCAGACAAAGGCTCCCCTTCTCAGAGCAGCTCAGTAGAAGTCATCATTCACATTTTAGATGAAAATGATAATGCCCCGAGGTTTTCTCAGATCTTTAGTGCCCATGTTTCTGAAAACTCCCCCTTAGGGTACACGGTTACACGTGTCACGACTTCTGATGAAGACACTGGCGTCAATGCAATCAGTAGATATTCTATCATGGACACAAGCCTTCCGTTTACCATTAATCCCAGCACAGGGGATATTGTCATTAGTAGACCTTTAAATAGAGAAGATACAGACCGTTACAGAATCCGCGTTTCTGCACATGATTCCGGGTGGACTGTAAGTACGGACGTCACGATATTTGTGACAGATGTCAATGACAATGCTCCGAGATTTAGCAGGCCCTCCTATTATTTAGATTGCCCCGAGCTTGCTGAAATCGGCTCCAAAGTGACTCAGGTGTCTGCAACCGATCCTGACGAAGGGTCAAATGGACAAGTGGTTTATTTTATAAAATCTCAGTCAGAGTATTTCAGGATTAATGCCACCACAGGAGAGATTTTCAATAAACAGATCTTAAAATACCAAAACATCAGTGGCTTCAGTAACGTGAACATCAACAGACACAGTTTTATAGTGACATCTTCAGATCGAGGCAATCCTTCCCTACTCAGTGAGACAACCGTTACCATCAACATAGTGGACAGTAATGACAATGCACCCCAGTTTCTTAAAAGTAAATATTTTACTCCGGTCACCAAAAACGTGAAAGTTGGTACAAAGTTAATCAAAGTTACTGCAGTAGACGATAAAGATTTCGGATTGAATTCCGAAGTGGAGTATTTCGTTTCCAGTGAAAATCACTTGGGGAAATTTAAGTTGGATAACAATACAGGGTGGATTTCAGTAGCATCTTCCCTCATCTCTGACTTGAATCAAAACTTTTTGATCACTGTCACTGCAAAGGATAAAGGAAACCCTCCACTTTCATCCCAAGCCACGGTTCAAATCATTGTCACTGAGGAAAACTACCACACTCCGGAATTCTCTCAAAGCCACATGAGCGCCACCATCCCAGAAAGCCACAGTGTCGGGGCCGTTGTCAGAACGGTTTCTGCAAGAGACAGAGACGCAGCGATGAATGGCCTGATTAGGTACAGCATTTCTTCTGGAAATGAAGAGGGCATTTTTGCCATCAATTCTTCTACCGGTGTATTGACACTCGCCAAAGCTCTTGATTACGAGCTATGCCAGAAACATGAAATGACTATTAGTGCTACTGATGGCGGGTGGGTTGCAAGGACGGGTTCCTGCAGTGTGACTGTCAACGTGCTCGATGTGAATGACAATTCTCCAGTGTTCCTCCCTGAGGAATATTTCCCCACTGTTTTGGAAAATGCCCCAAGCGGGACCACCGTTATCCACCTAAATGCAACCGATGCGGACTCTGGCACCAATGCTGTGATTGCATACACTGTACAGTCATCTGACAGCGACCTCTTTGTCATTGACCCCAATACAGGCGTCCTCACCACTCAAGGCTTCTTGGATTTTGAAACCAAGCAGAGCTACCACCTTACTGTGAAAGCTTTCAATGTCCCTGATGAAGAAAGGTGCAGTTTTGCTACAGTTAATGTACAATTGAAAGGGACAAATGAATATGTGCCTCGTTTTGTTTCCAAACTCTACTATTTTGAAATCTCAGAAGCAGCTCCTAGAGGTACGATTGTTGGAGAGGTGTTTGCCAGTGACCGGGATTTGGGTGTGGACGGGGAGGTACATTATTTGATTTTTGGAAACAGTAGGAAGAAGGGTTTCCAGATCAATAAGAAGACTGGACAGATTTATGTTTCTGGACCTCTTGACAGAGAAAAAGAAGAAAGGGTATCTTTGAAGGTATTGGCCAAGAATTTTGGCAGCATTAGGGGTGCAGACATAGATGAGGTCACTGTAAATATCACTGTGCTAGATGCCAATGACCCACCCATTTTCAGTCTAAACATCTATAGTGTTCAGATCAGCGAAGGGGTCCCGACAGGAACTCACGTGACCTTTGTCAGTGCTTTTGACTCAGACTCGGTCCCCAGCTGGAGCAGGTTCTCTTACTTCATCGGGTCAGGGAATGAAAATGGTGCCTTTTCCATCAACCCGCAGACAGGACAGATCACTGTAACTGCAGAACTGGATCGAGAAACCCTCCCCATCTATAATCTGACCGTGCTGGCTATTGATTCGGGGACACCTTCCGCTACAGGAAGTGCCTCTCTCTTAGTCACCCTGGAAGACATAAACGACAACGGGCCAATGCTGACCATCAGCGAAGGAGAAGTTATGGAAAACAAACGCCCAGGCACTCTGGTGATGACCCTTCAGTCCACCGACCCTGACCTCCCTCCCAATCAAGGCCCCTTCACCTATTACTTGCTGAGCACGGGTCCTGCCACCAACTATTTCAGTCTGAACACCGCTGGAGTGTTGAGCACCACCAGAGAGATCGACCGAGAGCAGATTGCAGACTTCTATCTGTCAGTGGTCACTCGGGATTCTGGTGTGCCTCAGATGTCTTCCACAGGGACCGTGCACATCACCGTGCTAGACCAAAATGACAACCCTTCCCAGTCTCGGACGGTGGAGATATTTGTTAATTATTATGGCAACGTGTTTCCTGGTGGGCTGTTGGGCTCCGTGAAGCCACAGGATCCGGACGTGTTGGACACCTTCCACTGCTCCCTGACCTCAGGGGTGACGAGCCTCTTCAGTGTTCCCAGGGGCACCTGTGATCTGCATTCCCAGCCACGGTCCACCGATGGCACGTTCGATCTGACCGTCCTCAGCAGCGACGGGGTTCACAGCACAGTCACCAGCAACATCCGTGTTTTCTTCGCTGGCTTTTCCAACGCTACCATAGACAGCAGCATCCTCCTGCGGCTCAGTGTCCCCACCGTGAAGGACTTCTTGACCAACCACTACCTTCACTTCCTGCGCATCGCCGGCTCTCAGCTCACGGGCCTGGGCACCGCCGTGCAGCTCTATGGGGCCTCTGAAGAGAACAACAGGACGTTTCTCTTCGCAGCCGTGAAGCGGGGCCACAGTCAGTACGTGAATCCCAGCGGTGTGGCCACCTTCTTCGAAAGCATCAAGGAGATCCTCCTCCGGCAGAGTGGGGTGAAGGTGGAATCTGTGGATCACGACTCGTGTGCCCACGGGCCGTGCCAGAACGGGGGGAGCTGCCTCCGAAGGCTGGCGGTGAGCCCCACGGTCAAGAGCCACGAGAGCCTTCCGGTCATCATCGTGGCCAACGAGCCGCTGCAGCCGTTCCTGTGCCAGTGTCTGCCGGGTTACGCCGGCAGCTGGTGTGAGGTTGACATAGATGAGTGTCTCCCCTCTCCTTGCCACAACGGCGGGACCTGCCACAATCTGGTGGGAGGATTTTCATGCAGCTGCCCGGACGGCTTCACAGGGAGGGCCTGTGAGCGGGATATCAACGAGTGCCTGCCCAGTCCTTGTAAGAATGGTGCCGTCTGCCAGAATTTCCCGGGAAGCTTCCACTGTGTCTGCAAAACTGGATACACAGGTATGTAATGTTTGGCTCTTTTCACGAAGACTTTAGCCATATCAGGTAAGATATGATAGAAAGTAACGTTTTTCTTTTTTCATCTGTAAGTGATTTTTTTTTTTACTTAACAATGGGTATAAGCATTGAAAATGCTTTCAGCATTTCCCATTGGCCAGATACTGTTCTAAGCTTTTGATCTGTACTTATTTTTATTTACTTCTGATAAGAAACCTATGCAGTAGGGATAATTATTTTTTTATGGACCAGAAGACTGAAGTAGAGAGAAGTCTGTTTTCTCGGGTGACTCAGTGAATTTGTTGTAGAGTCGGGACCTAAGTGAATTCCAGACTTTCAGCTGACCTTCAATTTCCCCATCTGTAAAATGGGAATAATCATGCTTACTTATCTCTTAGGGTTGTTGCAATAAGTTAAAATACTGTTTGTAAAACACCTAGCCCTGAATCCACTCAGTAAGTAGGAATGACAATAATAGTATTGGTAGAGGTGTTAGTGAAATAGTGGTGGTAAGAGAGGTGAGCCACAGAATCACTAAGAAGACAAGAAACCTCAGTGCACGAGGTAAGTGTGAGGTAAGTGTGAGTCTTACCAGAGTTGTAGTCTTAGGATCATGAATAATAGGGCTATATACATGTTATGAGTTCAGGATTTCTAAAGAGAAAAAAAAAACTACACTCCTCCACCCCTCCTTTACCCTCACCCCTCTAATCTCCCCCCTCACCCCATCTCAAAAAAGTTGCTTCTTCTCCTGGGAATTTAACAATAAAGATCGTTACTTCCCATTTTAGTGTAACAGACTCCTTCACACTTAGATTTAGAGTGAGTTTACACATAGCCTGAACATGGAGAAAGTGTGAACGCATTTGATAGGTGACAGGGATCAGGGGAAGTCCCATGGGTGTGAGCCAGGGCACCATATGCGGGTTTCAGCATAAATGGGGCTGGCTTCGTGAGTGGTCGTGGAGCTAGCCCTTGCTCATTGCTTCTCTCTAGTTTGCTTCACTGGAGGGATGGTGTTAGAAAACGCAGCAGGTAAACAGAATTAGTTCATAGCCCCTTTAACCTTTCCCGCTCGCTTTCACACATCTGGAGGCATTTTAGCGGTGGTGTAAGCCAGCCCTGACATTTCACGGAGGAGGAGATTGTCCATTCATCACTCTTATGTTATTTGACAGTCTAAATAGGATATTTTTCCAGATCTATAAAGTTAGATACAGCTTGTGCACAGTCATTTTACTATGAAACTTGGCGAACGTTTGCATTCATGACAATGGGGGTGATAACGAAGAGTCACTCTCTTAAAATCACAGCAGTCGTATATTAAGTTGTCAGTGACCACGAGACCAGGAAACCGCTGTGATATGAAGTGAAATTTTCTGAGATACTGAGGAGTAAGTGGTTCATATGAACAAGAGAAGGTAAAAGCCTCGATTCTTATTCTGACTTTATTCCCAGAGGGGAATTAGACAGTTTACCTTAAGTGATACATTACCCTATTACAGTGTTAAAAACAGGTTTCTAGTAGCTGAAATGCTTCTTATTTCTGCAGAAAATAAGCATGTATGTGTAAGCTTCTCATGGAGATTACGTATGTCATTATACATGATCGCCTGCAGCCTCACTGAGATTGTCTTTGTATGTGCTTTAAAATACAAAGGCAGCCCAGTTGGTGTGGCTCACTAGTTGAGCATGGACCTATGAACCAGGAGTTCATTCACGGTTCGATTCCTGGTCAGACCACATGCCCGGGTTGCGGGCCCAATCCCCAGTATAGGGCATGCAAGAGGCAGCCAATCAATGATTCTTTCTCATCATTGATGCTTCCATTTCTCTCTCCCTTCCTCTCTGAAATCAATAAAAATAAAAATATGTATATAAAGGCAAACAGTTTTTTTCCTCTTTGCTTTTCTCAGTAGCAGCCCTTATTAAACATGATATTTTTGCATTGTTTTGATATAAAAGATACTGCTGCTTGATCAGAATATTTAGATTAACTGTCTTCCTAGTGCATTTTACACTAAGAAGAAACATTTACATAGTGTGCAAAAAACAGCTACTTTCTGCTAAAATAATTAAAAGCTATAAGCATAAATATTCAGAATAAATAGCATATATGTATTATGGAATTATATTTTTAACAAAATTAATTTAGACATAAATAGGCTTTGATAGTTGCACATAATCTCCCTTCTCTGTAAATATGAAATGCAAAAATTCTTGTGATGATCTAATATATACATGTATTTCATATATGTGTATATGATATTAAAGCATACATGAGCTATAGGATATCAAGAATCATCCTACCTTCAGAGGTTGGCCGAATTGAACAGGTGAGAATAAATGTAGCTCAGCTCTACATAATCTACCATTCAAATGTGCTATCAGCACAAGTGAAACTCCAATATGCATCCTGTTGTAAAGACCATAGGCGACCACCATAGATTCAATTTGAGTTCAGCAATCCATCACACCTACCTCTGAACATGAACACATTTGCTAAATTTCTTCAGTAAGCTCACTGTAACCTTGGAAATTCCATGCATGCCCTCCCTAGCCTGTTGTTATGCATTCATTTCCATCGTCCACAATTCCCATTCTCAGGTGCTTAGAGTGTACACTTCCAGAAGCACAATTCCTTCTACCTGTGAGAAATAACGTATATCAACACAGTTAACTGATGGACGTCCAAGCAGTGTGATCAGTGTATTCTTCTAAGCAGCTAACAGTTAACATGTGACAGTTAATGAATGTTCATAGGAAAGGCTCCTTGAGTTCCAAAGACATGGATGCCTTTCTTTGTGCAAACTCGTCAGTCTCTTCCAAGCCTCAAGGCACTGACAAATATTGTTAACTGGCTTGCAGCAGTAATTAAGTTAATGATCCAAGATTGTGTTTCATGGTGCTTCAACACATCAAGTTATTTTTGCCAGAAGCGTGTTAGTGTAATTCAAACTGCTGCATTCCCTGATAATCACCATGCCATTAACACTAGAGCGGAAGTAGATGCAAAATAATACGGATTGTATTGCTGACTTCAGTTGGGTGAGTGAGCATGCCTGAATCTTCCAAACCTGAGACAAGGCATTTATGAGATTTCTTTTGATTGGAAGTAAAATTATAACATCTTTCCCTCACATTTAAAAAAATAAAAGGCTTTTTTGAATAATTTAAGTGGAGTTTTCAAATTGTATCTTCAAATCTCCATTTCTAGTATGGCAATCACTTTCAAATTTACTAATTGTAAAAAACAATTTGTAAGACAGCTTGCTGATTAAATGGAGTACTCAAATGAAATTTTTGAATAGTAAATAATTTACATACTCTAACACCCTACAAATAAGACTATTTTCCCCAAACTTAATTGTTAATTCATTTATTTGACTCCTACCGAAGTCATTTCTCGCATTTTTATAATTATCTACCAAAGAAAAATAAGAAAATAAAACACTTTTAAGTTAAAAGTTGAACTTTTTTTCTCTTATAATGTCTATTTATATTGTTATATCTGCAAAAAAAATCAGATTTTGTTGAGGATTTATTTTAACTTCATTCTCAAACCACTCTTTTGGTTCCCCTTTGTCCCCACATTTCCAGTCTTCACAAAGGGAAGTCTGTAATTTTGTAAGCCACACATGTTTTCACAAAATAAAGGTGGTACTGACCACATCTATAAAACATATTAATCTATGTATTCAATGCATGCTACTTGTAATGCAGCTCTAAAAGGATTTTCAAAACAAGAACATGAAACCTTACTGAGTCCAGCAACACATGGGACAGTTACATATGCTCTTATAGTGGGGAAAAGTGGTAGAAGTTGTGACTTTCCTCATGGCAAATAAATAATCAAAAGGATAGCCAGAAGGCTTATTTATTCTCTATGGGGCAATACTGATGCTTAATTAAGAAAAAGAATCCCCTTCTTTAGAATAATCTGTCTCACATCCAGTTGGAAAACACCATAGGAGAGAGTTCTCTATGACACAGCATGTCTCTGGTGTGATGTTTGGACAGGCTTAGGTAACATTGTCCTGCCTGTAACATGTTACTACAATACGTAAAGCATAATTTCTGTGCTTCTATATTGGTAACTTGTTTATGCTCATTACTTCCCCTTAGAATGGGAAGGTATTCTGAAATTGTGAGTGTTTTGCCTTGTAAGGAGGTTCCCAATGTTATTTGTAAAAGGAAAAATGTTGTGTTTATGACCCCATGAAGTAGAGGAACATTTCTGTTAGCAGTGTCATGAGGCCTGACTCACACTTGTCATTTCAAACCAGGACGATTGTGGCTACACACCCACGCCACAGAAACATAAGTAAATTAAACAGAAACTTTGACTGTGTTTTAAGCAGTTATTACGATGAAGTGGATTATCGGTGCTCAACATTAAGTCTAATTGTGCACATAAAACTTAAATGTCTTCATGAGACAGTTAATAAAAGCATTAGTTCAGTCGTGCTTTACAGAAACAAACTCTAGTTAGATAAATAGTGAAACCCTCCTGTCAATGAATGGAAATTAATAAATCGATAACATCACATTGTTTCTTAGAACCAGAAAACTAGAAACTCTTCTATTATACATGAAATACATCTATTAATAACATATAATTGATCAGAGTATAAGTTGATGGTATTAAAACACATTTAAGTTTACATGGGAAAAGAATACCACAACAAAAACAAGTGGGACAGGCCTTATACCCTAAATTTTGCCGATAAAGTGATCAACTATACAGTTATAACTTGTGAAGCCTGGATCTGAGAGCTACCTACACTGGTCTGGGCTGTAGTTTTATCATTTCTTTGGTGGATATTAGCCTCCAAAGACCTCTTCTCCTTCACCTGTGAATGTACATATTTGCTGTTGAATGCATCATTTCCCCCATTAAAATAGAAACACTGTGTTAAGACCCTTGTCTGTTTTCTTGACTGCAATACCTCCATCCTCTGGCATGTCTGGTTCATAATAGGCACCCAGTCAAAATTAGTTGATTCAGCTTGACAAGATGATAAATGAGAATAGTCTCTGTAAACTGAAAAATGTGCCGGTTAGCTATTATTGGTTTTGAAAAAAGTCAAAGTATTCATAATCCATGGTCGAGAATAAATATTGATAAGTATTTGAAAATGTATTTGGTGTGTTTTCTTAGGTCTCATTCTGCTGTACATGAGGTAGGCGTGCATTAAGTTAAGGGATATTTCTTGAGAGTGCACAGATGGTAGTTCAATAAAGAAGCTAAGTGGGATTGATTACTTTGAACAAATCTGAGCCAAGGACATCTCCACAGTGAAACTTATCCTGTAAAAGTTTCACCTCTTCAGTTATAAAATGTGAAAAAATATAGCAACATCGAAAATAATTAGTGGAAACATCTAAATTTCTTCACCATTTATGATTTCCTAAATACTTAAAAGCACTATTTATTTCAAGATGTATGTGTAATTTTTTTCTAAATATTATAATGCATATCTTTACAATAGGACAATTAAATAAGATTTTGAACTCTCAGATAATATTTCAATTTCCCCAATCAAGTAGAATGGTCTTATATTTCTTTTCTTTAAGATATAATCTCTCAGGAGAGATTTCTATATATGGTTATGCAGTGGTGGTGTTAATATATTTATGCATAAGATTTTTTAAATGAGCTTGATGTTTTTCAGGGAAAATGTGTGAATCTTCAGTCAACTACTGTGAATGCAACCCCTGCTTTAATGGTGGTTCCTGCCAAAGTGGTGTGGATTCCTACTATTGCCACTGTCCATTTGGTGAGTATGGCTCTGCTGGCCATATAAAATGTCAATCTATTTTGGCTCACAGTGTAGCAATTTTGTTTTATTCTGGCCCTGAGTGATTAAGACAATATGAAATGTTTTACACAGGAGATTTTGACAAAATAAAATCTCAAAGGTTTAATATTCTTAAAAGTTAATTATGGAAATCCCATTGAATATATTGCTTTGATCATTACTAAAAAAAATAATCAACTGAAGATAATTGAATTTGATGTTGTGTTCTCAGGACATTTCGCCTCAATACTTATAGCTGTCTTCTTTTCAGCCTAGAACCGATCATGTAAAAAATCTTTCAGGCACTATTGGACATCATTCTCTATTTCAAATCTTTAAAAATAATCCTTCAAAATGATTTTTGTTTTGTTTTGCTTTTGATTTTTACATTAATTCAAACAGTTGTATGAGAAGGATTTATAGGCATTTTGTAGATAGTATCAACATAACTAATCAAAATTCAGGCTAATGTATTCTTTTGAGGAAGAAAGTTGTTACAGTTTTTTTTGTACACATACTTATATATTCACCACAGTGACATGAATGGAAAGATTCCTTCCAGGTGTCACTCAAATGTTGCCAGGCACTGAGACAGCCAAGGACTATGAGAAAAGCTTTGGGGGAAGCTTTCATTTGAGCTTGGTTTGTGATCATTACATCAATTTAAAAAATGTATATATATTGATTTTTAGAGAAATGGGAAGGGAATGGGATAGAGAGATAGAAACACCGATGAGAAAGAAACATTGATCAGCTGCTTCCTGCACGCCCCCTACTGCGGATCAAGTCTGCAACCCGGTCATGTGCCCTGACCAGGAATCAAACCAGTGACCTCTTGGTTTATGAGTCGACACTCAACCACTGAGCCACACCAGCTGGGCCATTCCATCAGTTTAAAGGCTGACTTAACTCACACTATAGTATTCATCTCCAGATGTCTTGCAGTGGTTAGAGACCCTCCATAAGCAAAAGAGGAAAGGATATTTTCTGGTTTTCCTTGAACATATTACTGTGGACCTAAAAAGTGAATTCTAATGTATAGTACAGAATAGAACTTAAAAATAAACTGAGGTTTCTAGTAGCCAGTGAAATATACTGCTAATTGGTTTTCAAATAAGTCAACAACTCCATCTAGTTTTTATATAGCACATCAATAGAATGATAAAGAAAAACAAGATATAAAAATACCTTATTGTGAGCCATGCATTTTAGCAATGGTTCTGAGTCCCAGACATTGAGGGTTTTGTCTAAGGTCAAAAAACAAAATTACTCCAAAATGATATAGAGACTAGAAAATTTTATTTTCAATCCAGCATGACATTCACAGTATCCCTCCTTTTTAAAATGTATGTGAGATTCTCACAAACAATGTTCATGGTACACGGAATGGTAGGTCAAGGTCAAAATAACCACAACTTTAGATCTACAACTTCTGTCTTTCAGTGATGTTTTATAATCCTTAGAGGATGTTGCTTCTGCTCATAACCGCATTCAGATTTCATGGTTTAACTTAAGTTTTGGAATAAAAGATAAGGGGACTGGAGTGGAAAGTCGAAAAATGATTTCAAGTGACTGAACCAAGGTTGTTTACATTTTTAGAGATTCCTCTGCATTCCAATCACAAATATGAGGATTTAAGGTAACTGATACTAAATGGGAATAAACTGTTGCTGCCATGTAGCTGATACAACAGTCACTGCCTATTGGGTGGAAGTATTTGGGGCCTTCACTCAGGGAAAGGGGACTAGTACAACTGCGAAGTTAAAATAGAGACGGATCATATGTGGCTGGCAGTACAAATTTCTTTCCCTGTTCCTAACAGTGGCAAACAAAAAAAAAAATTATTTAAACTTAAATATCGCCAGACAACAACAGAAGCACTTACAAAACAAAACAACAAAACCTTGAAACAGTAATACATGATTACAGACCGAGAGAATTGAAAGGAAAAGTATTTCCCTTTTCAAACTGAATGTGGGTGAAACATACAAATAAAAATGGCAGATGGAATGCCTCAAACAAATAGCTGGAGATCATTACACGTGCATCCTATAAAACAACATCTTGACCATAATTTCGAAGTTGGAAAAAAATTTGCACTGTTTACCTTCTCAAACATGAAAGATTTGTTTGGATTTGATTTTTTTTTTAATTTAGATTTTTTTAGATTTAGATTTTAGAAAAAAAACATAAAATGCTTAAGATTTGCCCTAGCCAGTTTGGCTCAGTAGATAGAGCATCGGCCTGTGGACTGAAGGGTCCCAGGTTCGGTTCTGGCCAAGGGCATATGCCCAGGTTGCAGGCTCGATCCCCAGTGTGGAGCATGCAGGAGGCAGCCAATCAGTGATTCTCCCTTATCGTTGGTGTTTCTATCTCTCTCTCTCCCTCTCCCTTCCTCTCTGAAGTAAATAAAGAAATATATTTTTAAAAAATGCTTAGGACTTTTATAAAGAGAGCTTGTATAATTGTATATGTATAACTTCATATACATACACACACACACAAAAATCCCATATTAGAGTAATTTTAATACTCTTGACTTTTATGTAAGTTTATTTTGTGGCACTTCAGATGGAAGGCAATTTTTAAATCCTCAACTTTTATATTTTCAAAATAGAAATTTACTTTTTTCTAGAAACTGTATCAACACTCCTTAAAAAGAAAAAAATATATTCCATGAAGAAATATGTTTATATTTGAATATATAGTATTGATTTCAGTTAAAATGTAGAACATGTTTCTGGGATCTGTATACTTTCTACAAATGTGAATATACAATTTAAGCACATTTTCATAGATTTATTAAAATTTAATCAGAAGAGGCCTGAGGAAATACATAGTGAAGATTTCTGCAATAATCTATATAATTTGTATGCTTTATCTTTGCTCTTTCTTTAACTTTGGCTACTCCTTCTGCATATGTAAGGTATATGTAATATAATAAATGTTTAATATAAATAAATTGTAAAATCTTATTGTATGTGAGTATATGCTTTATCTTTGCTCTTTCTTTAACTTTGGCTACTCCTTCTGCATATGTAAGGTATATGTAATATAAATGTTTAATATAAATAAATTGTAAAATCTTATTGTATGTGAGTATAAATTATAGATACAACATAAAATATAAATACTATATGATAGAATGATATATTTATAATATAAATAAATGTATACCATATATAATATATGACTTATAATATGTAACTCAAATATTTCTTTCCTTTTTTTAAACTTTAGTTAATAAAAATAAATTATTTATATTTCTACTCATTTACAATGAATGTGATTACAGAAAAAGAAAAGATAGTAGACACATGATTTTATAGCAGCTACTAGGCTGTTTTGATTTAAAGAACATTTGGATAAAAAATGTGGTTCAGCTAAACAACTAGACAATCAGGAGATCTGGCCTTCAGTGTTGGCTCTGACTCCCATGGTTCTGTGGCCTTGGGCGATTTTTAAATATTCTGTAAAATGATGGCATTGGTTCCTTCTGGTTGAACAATTCCCTGACTCTCAATGTAACACATTTATAAGAGATGTGCAGCCAAAATGAAGGAATGAAACCTCTGCAAGTTAATAAGAGTCATGATGTATTGGCATGGGTTAATTTTCCAATCATTTGCTACAGTCTACTAATATTTGTGGGAAAAGAATTTTGGCATAGCATTGTAACATCAATAAAACTCATTTTTCAAGTTTGAAAAAGAACCAGCACAAACAAATGGGAATGTTTGATTTTGGAAAAAACAGAAAACTATTTCCAAGGAGCCTGGTATAAATCATGCCCAGAGTGGGTATGAAACAAGAAAGAAATAAAAACTAAGACAGTTATTTTCCTAAAAGCAGTGGTTCTCTTCTGTAACTTGTGACCCTTAAAAATACCACAGGTACAGGGACTGATTTTTTTTAGTCAAAACAAAATTTACCATGCTCAATTGAATTAAAATTGTTTTTAAGAATTTATGAGATAGGAGAAAGAAAGAATTATATATTATGAAGAAAGTACCTTGTTTGTAAATTGCAGCATATGAAACTTTCAAAAGATTGACCAACTAATTTTGAAAGCTTTCCAGGAAAGAATCTTTTCAGACATACTTCATTCCACTAATCCTAATTTTTAGAAATGGGGCATACTTAAATGTTCCCTAATTGGCCAAAGAAAAGCATTTAAACCACTTTATCATCTGTTATATGTTTTAAAGATCATGGATTCATTCTAGTTCAATTTAGTTTAGATAGTATTCTTTGGAGAATAAGAAAAAATGTTGTAAGTATGACCAATTTTTGTATTTTAATCAACACTTTTTAATAAAATTCACTGGAATTTGATGTGTCGATTTTTCAATTTTTTCTGTCTACAGGTGTCTTTGGAAAACACTGCGAGTTGAATAGTTATGGATTTGAGGAGTTATCTTACATGGAATTTCCCAGCTTGGACCCCAATAACAACTATATTTATGTCAAATTTGCAACGATTAAAAGTCATGCTTTATTGCTTTACAACTATGACAACCAGACAGGGGACCGGGCTGAATTTTTGGCTCTTGAAATTGCTGAAGAGAGACTAAGATTCTCTTACAATTTAGGCAGCGGCACATATAAACTCACCACCATGAAGAAGGTGTCAGACGGACATTTTCACACTGTGATTGACAGGAGAGCAGGCATGGTAAGGCGCTGATGATTTCCTGATATGAACAGTCACTCTAATAGGGGATAGTAGGTAGCACCCTCATCCCAATTCTCAGAACATAGGTAAGATAACTCTGTAGTTAAGGTGTTGTCAGTGGGCTCTTATGTGGAATGGATGATTTTGCCTCTTACCTCCAAGGTCCCTTTAAACTTCATGAACTTTGATTGTATCACACAAGGGCTTGAGAGCAAGAGAGAGAAAAAAAAGGAAAAAGGTACTATGAGGTATGCCCAAAGGGAAGGGAGAGCAAAAGGATTCATTCAGTCTGTTTGTAATATGTAGCCATAGTCATCAGGGTTTGAATAATACTAAATGTGGAGAAAAGACACTCGTCATTGTGACTTCGGTCAGCGGAAAAATGTCTCCCTATTTCAGAAAACATCCAAAGTAAGGCTCCTACTGGATTTTGAATCTGTTTTCTACAGTTTAGAAGGACTCTGTTGGAAACTGGCAAAATCATTAACTTCTCAGCTTGAATCATTTCATTGACAGGACAGAAACTTCTCAATTTATAGCAGTACTGGTAGAAAAATTCAGTAATAAAGGAGGTGCATTAACTCTGAAGATTAAATTGCATGAGCTACTATTCAAATAAAACTTTCCCTCAGGTATTTTCTCTTTGAGTTGTATCACCAAGCTTTTAGAAAATAAAAAAATATATATTAAATATTAAGTCTGACTAAAATATGATACCATTATCTAAGTTGTTTTATCTAGTTGAGGCATTCATGAATATCCAGTGATACTCCTGAATTTATTATTGCTTTAGGGATCGCTGGAATTGTTGGATACTTTGCATTGTATATGCAGAGAGAGATGTGTTAATGTTTTGTTGTGCTTTTTGTTTTTCTTGTTTGTTTTTGTCTTTTAGAAATAAATGAAATAGTCTACATGAGCAGCATAAATTGTTCCATGAAAACCTAATACTGCCTTTGAGATTAATACCACTCAATTTTATAGAACATTGGAAAATTATTAATTATTGAAAGAGTTAGCTAAATGGGACATTAAAAAAAAAGTCTTGACATAGAATTGGAAGTGTAAATGTTTCCTATAATGTTAGTATTTATTATGATTTCCTTGAAAAGAAAAAAACTTACATGGCTTGTGAGAGTTCATTGTATGGAGCTTATAATAAGTTATAACAATTAACTGATAGAAATAATTTAAAATACTTTAGTAATATTTGATGCACAATAAACTATACATTGACCCCATTCATTGTTTCTGAAATGTAAGGTATTTAAGATATGCCTTTACAAGTTGCTCATCTAAGTACACATTTTATGGACAATTCCTCAAAATCATATGTAATATTGATAAAAATGGGATATTAAGGAAATTAATAATTTCTATACATAATGAAAGTGACTTGATTCAGGAAGACTGAAAACCAGATAGATACCTTTGCATGTAAGAGCAATGTTGGTCAACTTGCTGGACCTCCATGTGTTGCTTCTTACACTTGCCCTGCTGTTAAAATTAAACTCAAATGATAACCATTCTTATAAATTAATATTTGCATAGACAGTTGAGCCTTGAACGACATGGGTTTGAATTGTGTGCATCCACTTATATGTGGATTTCTTTCAATAAATACCTGTACTGTTTGATCCAGGATCAGGAGGCAGAGGGCTGACTGCACTCATTGGTCTTTGCCACTTTATCTAGAGAGCGTACACCTATCTTGGTATCTACAGGGGGGTCCTGAATTAACAGATAAAGAGGGACAACTTAAGTTTTTGGAAGTCAACAGTTATATGCAGATTTTCAACCTCATACTCTTTATAAATAATGATTCTTATTATTGAAAAAGCATCTAATTTATTTCTGTACATTATCTCAAAAATTTAACTTGAATGCATGTATTACAATATTCTTAGGTCGCTATAATAGTATGTACATTATACTTTCAAAATCTTTTTGTACATATGCATGAAATATTATTGGAAGAAGACTTTAAAAAATTAGAAATATAATGTGTGTGTTTTTCATTTGCTACACCAGTTGGCTAGTAGAATAAACAGGTTTATCACTATTGTAACTCCAGGAAGCTGTCTCAGACCCTTTGTGTAATATCTAAGAGATGTTTATGGCATTTTGATTCTTTCATCTATAAAAAGGGAGCCTGGAGAAGGTTTTTTAAAGCACCTTCCCACCCCTTATATTAATTCCTTCCCAATTTAGTTTTAGGCATATCAAAGAAATATGTGTCTATAACTTACTATTGTATTGTATTTATTATGCTGAATCAGTGTGTTATCACAATTTTAAAATCATGTCCACATCGAAACCAGCCCCGGGCAGTGTTGGCTGGAAAGGACACTGGGGCAGTAGCAGCCCGCTGAACGCTTCCTTCTCTTGCTGTGCAGGCAGCTTCCTTAACTGTGGACTCTTGTTCTGAGAACCAAGAACCAGGATACTGCACTGTCAGTAACGTGGCCATCTCAGATGACTGGTACGTACAACTGCTAGTTTGATCTTTACCATTACTTGACGTTCAAAAGGAAATTATACAATTGAAAGTAATTTTATTATGCAAAGTATTACATCAAAATTTAAGGTATTTCATCCTCTCCAAAGAGATTGTTGTGCTACAAAACAAAAAGTTAATAAGTAGTGTACAAAATTTGTTTTTAAAAAGAAGGTGTGAAATGAAGTGGCCAGGATGAGAAAGGAAAGATGCACATAGCCTAGACTCTAAGAATCCTGGTGAAATAGTTGCATGTGACTTGGGTCCTGAAAGGCTAGGATAAGGGCTCCACTCCTTTTAGACATAGTCTCTGAACGTTGTATGTGACAAGTAGTGACAGATATTTATCAATAGCACTTCAAAGTGGAACACATCATGACCCTATCTAAAACATAAATAACTTTAGTAGAAATAGTAACAAACAGAAAAATAAACAGTGTCACATAATCCATTGCAGTAATCAACTTATTGGCATTCCTTATCATCTCTATAGTGAAGGGAAAGTGTAATCTGACATTAACATTAGAGTTGTCCCTACTCCTAACGCATTTTATATTCTTTCTGATAGTGTGCTCCTTGCTAATTCAACATAGTTATATACATCCCACTTGACTATCTGCAAATACCATTTCTATAAGTTGTATTATTATTCAGACCTTAAATAATTCTGTAGGTACCTATCTGGTGGATATTACCTACACATCAGTAATGTTTTCCACTCAAATTTACCATCCTATAACACCTGCCAGAAAAAGTTATCTTCACATTTTTTTAAATGAAACCTGCTAAAATCTACCATGTCAGTACTAACATACTTTTCTTTCTTATGAAGGACTCTTGACGTTCAGCCAAATCGAGTCACAGTTGGAGGCATCCGATCGCTAGACCCAGTTCTTCAGAGGAGAGGACACGTGGAAAGCCATGATTTCATCGGGTGCATCATGGAGTTTGCAGTGAATGGAAGGCCCCTGGAACCCAGCCAAGCTCTGGCTGCTCAAGGCATCCTAGACCAGTATGACAATTTTATTTCTTATTCTTTTAAAGAAAATGCAAAAAGTGTAGGATAATTGACCATCAAATTATGAAATTGCTGTGTCCAAAGCCCTAAAAGTATGCATTATTCTGTATCTTCATGATCAAAGGTTAGAGTAGTAGTATATGTACATAATGCCTTTATATATGCCTTTTTATAAGGAATAGTCTAATAGTGATTTTCCCACAAATTGTGCTTCATGTGAATTATATATTTTATGACTTTTCAGAAAATTTATAAATTGAAATTGAATTCTCTTTCAATGAGAATTTTTGTCTAATTTTCATCGCTCTGTCATGAAAGTTTCTAAATTTAAGACTGGAGCTTCACTGGAAATATTATTTTATCTTATACTTAATAAGGTGAGCTTTATTTCTAAACATATCTTATTTTGATATGATGGATGTCATTCTCTTTGGATATGTTAGAATAAAGAGACTTAGAGACTAATTATGTCAAAGCTCCCAAATTTGAGAATTCACTTTTATTTTTTAAATTTCAGATTTATCTGGTGTCTATGAAGACCAACATTTATTGATATATGCACCAGCAGTATTCTTAGCATTTTACACTATCAGTTCTTTTAACCTTGACAATCATTTTGTGAGGTAGATATACTTTCATTTTACAGATGAAGTAACTGAGCTACTTAGACTTGTAAAATCTTGCCCCAAGTCAACCAGCTAGTGAGTTAAGTCATGAGGTAGGCACCTGGCCCGGAGCTCCTGAGGAGTTTGTAGTCAGTTTAAATTCATGTTTACTAACCTCTAGTGTGGACGTAATATTGCCTGGCAGTTTATTGTATCCCCCTAGCTTAATAATTTTCACACGCTCTTCATGAGTAGATCATGCCTCCTCTTTCCACAGACCTCAAACATCCCCTGCCTCTTTTTCTCAGCTAATGAATTTGCTTCCAAAGTTCAGAAAATTTTACAGTCGAATGAAAACTCCCCAAAGCTCATTCCTCCACATCTGCCCATGTGTCCTGTAGCATACCTTGTAACCTGTTATAAATGAACTCTTCCTACTCCCACAAAGACCAAACAATAGCCTGCATCCCACAAACCTAAAAACAGTGCTCCAGCACTCAACTGTTTTTTTCTCATCTCACTGCATGCTGTTATTTCACCCATTTTATTTTAAAAAACACACAGCACCTTTATTAATCCCATTTTCCTTTTTTTCTACCACCTTAATTCTCTGTCTTTGAAAAATTGTTCTCTCTTTATCAAAGTGATTATTCACTTCTTTGGCTAAAATCAGTGGTCAATTCTCATCGTATTTGAATGTCAGCCATGTTAGGAACAGTCCATCACTCTCTCTCTCCCTAAAAGTAGTTTGTCAGTTTGTGCACATGGCATACTCCTGGTTTCCTACTATAATTCTTCCTTTCTCCTCCTTAATCTCCTCTAGTTTGTATCTATTTTCATTCTTGAAGTTACTTTTTATATAGTCCTTGGATTTAACTACTATCTCTAAAGCCGGTGACCCTTAAATAGTTATCATCAACTTGGCCTGTCCTCTGAACTTCATATCCAACACCCTGCTCAACTTTCCATGTGCGATTCTCTAACAAATATCACAAACTTAAGTTTAAAACTGAACTTCTGGCCCTCCTTCCTAACTCCTCCCTACCTCCTCCTTCCACAGATTTCCTCTCTCAGGTAGTAATAGCTCAATCTACCCACCGGCTCAGCCAAAACTGTTAGACTAACCTTTGGCCCCTCTCTTTCTGACACATGTCACATCTAATCTACCAGCAACCAGAATGATATTTTAAAAACAACATAGTTCCTACCCTGACATACCAGTCCGTCATGGTCAGGCCTCCCGCTTAGCTCCTCACTACGTCGACTCACACTTCTCCTTGTCTCTGTGCTCTAACCATGTTGGGCCCTTTGGTGCTCCTCACACATGACAGGGCTTTCTCACTTGCTGTTTCCTCTGCCCAGAATCATCTTCTACCAGATTTACTTTGCTCTCTCACTTTGTTTAGGTCTTTATAAAAGTGATGGGTCCTTCCTTCACTGCCTGATCTAGAGACCCAGCAATCCCGAAGACCCCAATACCCATTCTCTGTCTCACCATTTCCGTAGAACTTCCATCTTTGAACATTTGTCTAAATTTGTTTTTTGCCCATTTCCCCCACAGGATAAACAAATATTCCATGAACACATGGTGTTTTTTCATCATGTTATCTCCAGGCTTGGCATAGTGCTTGCTATACAGAAGACATTTGATAAACATTAGTTGCATGAGTTGTCTGGTGGAGGAGATGTGCCTTCAAATAAATGTGTAGCCCAGAGAGCACGTTAACTACAGTGGTTATTGGGCCAAGATGACTTGCTCCATTTAAAATTAATTTAAACAAAAAAGTTATCACCTCTTTTTCTTTGCCGTGTAAGGTGTTACTCTGTTTAATCTTCTCCTTTGTGAATGAGGCAGGTCATTTGTCACAGTTTGATTAAATGCTATACATGTTGTCACTTGAGTTTCAAAGAATTGAATGCACGAAACAAAGCAGGTTCATAAACATGTGTGTTTAATTTTAACACATTTCTCCCACCTTATCTTGTGTTTTCTGAGTCTTTGTTGTGACTTGCTTTCAGATGCCCCAGACTGGAAGGCGCGTGTACTCGCAGCCCCTGCCAGCACGGCGGCACGTGTACGGATTACTGGTCATGGCAGCAGTGTCACTGCAAAGAGGGGCTGACTGGCAAATACTGTGAAAAATGTATGCAAGCGTCTCATCTTTCACTGGAAATTATAGTAACTATGACAATATAGATATATGCTCCTAAATAAGGAATTTAAATTATGTTTCCATTCTAAATATTGGAAATATTAAATGGGCAATCATCAGTGAATATAGTGACATTTTATATTTTTAACTTGAGGAAGAGTGACAGCCATTTAAAATTATTTACTAAATACATCATTCGTTTCCTTTTTAATATATATATAATTGATTTCAGAGAGGAAGGGAGAGGGAGAGAGAGATAGAAACATCAATGATGAGAGAGAATCATTAATGGGCTGCCTCCTGTAAGCCCCACACTGGGGATTGAGCCCACAACCTGGGCATGTGCCCTTGACCAGAATCGAACCTGGGACCCGTCAGTCTGCAGGTTGACGCTCTATCCACTGAGCCCTGCTAGGGCTCCATTTTAAAATTATATCACTTATATTTGGCTTATTTTTAGGAAAGCTAGGCAATCTACAAGGCCAGGGGCTTCATATTATCTGCCTTTTGGCAATATTTCTCTGGTGAATATTTTATATTTGGTAGAAAAATGTAAATGATAAATCACTGAACACAGGACTCAAAACATCATACAATGCATTATAATCTATTACAATTGAAATGATACTTGAATTTTAACTTTCAATTATTAAAATTGGTTTTAAATCCTTTTATTAGTGATTTGTTTCTAAACCCTAATGTTAATAAGATATTAATGATGTTAAAGCCATCATTAGACCATGACTTTTTCTAATTTCAAGGTGTACATCCACTAACTATCCAACCCTATTGAGCTCTCTTTTTAAAAATTGCTTCATTTTCTAATCAGAGGTTAGTACTGAAATCACTGCATTTAACTGACTACTTTTTAAAAGAGTCATTTGGTTCTATTATAATATGAGAATAAATAGAAATTCATGATTAAATTAAGGACGCTATAATAAAAAATATGTTAGTAGAAGAGGTATAATTGTGTTTAATTATTTAGGTTAAAATCACAACATAGCCAAAGGGCTTTGACACATATTTTTTAAAGTAATGAGTATTTAATAAGTAGGAGCCAAATTATATCTGAATATGAAATGTGTCATTGGCTTTAGAAATACCTTGCTTTGAAAAAATGTAATTTACATACTATAAAACTTGCCTTTTTGACATGTACCATTGAATGCTGAAGCCCTTTTTTGCTAATTTGATGTTTTTTCTTTAGCTATGGTGCTATAACAAACTGCCATACTTCAGTAGTGTGAAACCATTATCAAATTATAATAAGTCATAATTATAAATGATGGTAAATTAAATTCTGTATGATTATTACTAATCATCAAGTCAGTTAAAATATAAATATGTGATTATATATTTTTTCTTCAAGTTTCTAATTGCTAGAGACTTTAAAGATTGCAAATCACTTTAACTATGAAAATATATATTCATTCATGAATTTTGGAAACACAGTAAACCATTATAAATAAATAATGATTCACTGTGTTTCCCCCAAATTTTAACAGGTGGCAATCTCTTCAGATATCCATAATCTATATCAAGTATCAAGTATTTAATGAATATTTACCCAATGATTAATGTGTGTCATAAAATGTTTTACATTTCATGGTTCTGAAATGGATTTAAGCATTTGAAATCAACTCCTACAATAATTCACATGTGGCAATTATTTTTTCCCAATAGGAGAATTGGGAGACATGAATTCGAAACACAATATTTTTATTGTCCCTTTTTATAATGTTTTGTCACCTGTAGACACTCTTTGGGAAATAGTGGGTGCATTTATTTGTCCCTTTCTTTGTTGGCTTGCAGCTATTACTCCTGACACTGCCTTGTCATTGGAAGGCAAAGGGCGCTTGGACTACCACATGAGCCAGAACGAGAAGCGGGAGTATCTGTTAAGACAGAGCATACGCGGGGCCACGATGGAGCCTTTTGGTGTGAACAGTCTGGAAGTAAAGTTCAGGACACGGAGCGAGAATGGCATTTTAATCCACATCCAAGAAAGCAGCAATTATACTACTGTGAAGGTAAGATAGAAGCTCATGGTGACTTCATTTGGTTAGACCGCCTGCCGGGTCATGGTTTAAATCACTTCTCCCACAATTCCTGTCCTCTGCTCTTACAGCCCGTTAGAGTTCCGACTGATGCTGGGCACTAGTCCAATATCGTCTATCTTAGCTATTTCCCAGGCATTGGCCAGGGTAACAAAGACCTGCATGGTTTGGTTTCTAAACACTTTTGTCTTGGTTTAGAGTAGAGAGCCCTGCTAGGTAGGCCAGCAGGGAAAGAATTTGTTGCGATCTATGTTGTCTGATAAAAATTTATATTGCTTTTCCCCCTACTTTTAAACGAAGTAAAACAAAAGGATAATGTGTCTTTGAAAAGGAAAAATACTTTTCTCCAAGAATTATATCAAACAATGGTATGTGTACAGGGCGGGGCAAAAGTAGGTTTACAGTTGTTCTTATGGAAAATAATACAATGGTTAATAAGTAATAATTTAAGAAGAAACTCTGTTTCATGTACTCATAACTCTAAACCTATGTTTGCCCCACCCTGTATGTGTAAGGGCAGGACTGCAATAAGGGCAAACATTTGAAATTATCTGGCTTTACTCTGTAGCATATTTTCAACTCACCTCCTGGTAAACCCTGTGAAATTAAGTATCTTTGGAATTATTATAAGTATTTTATAGCTAAATTCTCTAAATCTCTAAATAAATATTTTTAAACATCATATTTCA
This sequence comes from Myotis davidii, assembly GCF_000327345.1. Classification (NCBI taxonomy): domain Eukaryota; kingdom Metazoa; phylum Chordata; class Mammalia; order Chiroptera; family Vespertilionidae; genus Myotis; species Myotis davidii. The sequence goes on along the minus strand of NW_006290031.1, from coordinate 4,253,909 downwards.
TGAAAACAGTGGATTGATTTATCATTAGGCTTTTACATCATTTCTTGTTTTTTTCTTGACTGTAAATGAGGCACTGCAGTGGTGAATAATTTCATTAGACATGCATTTTCCATCAACTCAGAATTCTTTATTCCTAAAATGATCATTCTGCTTTCTATTCCACAAAAAAGACATCTCTTAGGTAATCATTTTCTTCAGTTTAGTTATATCGATTGCTTTCTACATTACTTTGTATATTATAATTCTCATAACTTTTGAAAATTACTAGAAGCTTAGCTAATAAAGCCTAAAGCAAAATGCATAGAAAAGTGCTAGGTTTAATTCACATATAATACAAAAAATAAAAACATGTTCACCTTTAAACTTCAGCCTCTTTTTTTTTTTTTATTGATTTCAGAGAGGAAGGGAGAGGAAGAGAGAAAGAAACCAATGATGAGAGAGAATCATTGGTTGGCTGCCTCCTGCACACCCCCTACTGGGGATTGAACCCACAGCCCAGGCATGTGCCCTTGACCAGAATTGAACCTGGGACCCTTCAGTCCACAGGCCAACACTCTATCCACCGAGCCAAACCAGCTAGAGCCAGCCTCTTTATTCTCAAAATTTCTCTTTATCCAAGCCAACTCTAGTTGGTATGTTCCATGTACACATCTTTAATAAGAAGTAAAAAATACCAATCTTTTAAAAATTATCCTATCTAATAAAGAAGGAATATGCAAATTGACCATCACTCTGTCACAAATATGGCGGCGCCCATAGCCACAAGATGGCAGTGTCCAGTCCCCTCAGCCCTGCCGGATTCCCCTAGTCCTTTCAGCCCCACCAGGGAGGTGTCAGGCATGTGGTGCGGCCGGGTGGGTTTGGCCACTCCTTGTGCCTGCTAGGAGTCCCACAGTCCTTTCAGCCCAGCCGGGGGTGGGCAGCAGACGCAAGGTGCGGCCAGACCTGCCCTTTGGCTGCCTAGCTGATGCCTGAGGTGCAGGCGAGGTCGGATGGTGGCTGCCAGCCACCTAGGGCCATCTGAGGCTCAGGTGACCAGGGCCGGCCAAGGCTTGTGCTGCCGACAGTGGCAGCAGCAGAGGTGTGCTGGGGGCATCGCCTTCCCCTGAGGGCTCCTGGACTGTGAGAGGGGGCAGGCTGGGCTGAGCCCCCCCCCTCCAGTGCATGAATTTTTATGCACTGGGCCTCTAGTCATATTATAATCCCCTAGTCTAGTCATTCCCATCTGGGGGTGATGTTACCTTGGATAGACACTTGGCAATGTCTGGAGACAATTTTTATTGTCCTGGTTTGGGGGGATGGTATATCTCTAAACATCCTACAGTGCACAACACAGCATCCCACAAAAAAGAACCATTCAGTTCAAAATGTCATTGGTGCCAGAGTGAGAAACTGCCCTAACCCAGGCCTCAGGAACATCTTCAGCCTGTCACTCTACCTCCACTATGGAAACAAAGAGCCAGTTCCCGAATTAACAGAGCAACTACAAAACAAAGCATGCGAGTCGTTGTATAATGTTATTAGTTGGTGTTTATCATTTTCATTGGAAAGTGTATGAAAAGCCAAGAAAACAAAGAAGCAGAGAGAGAAGCAGACCTGCATGTCTATAGGAAATGTTTTATGTGCGTTCAGAGGCTCTGACATGGAGGTCTGCGCATTATCCGTTAAGCTGCGTCCAAGTCCTTGTGCCATTTAAATGACATGTGAACATTTCTGCACGCTATCTCCTTAAGCCAAGACGTGCAACATGCAATGTGGGTGGAGACACCGGAGGCAGACTTTCCTCTTCCTTGAGGAAGAGGCTGAATGTCAGGATCCATTTTTGTCACCGTAACATCTCGCATTTCCCACAGCCCGGCAGCAGGCTGCTTCTCCAGATTGTGTGCCCTGGGTAGCGAGTGCTTTGGAAGAGAAGGGCAAAGTCAGTGCAAACGAATAAAAATAATGACTACAGAGACCAAAAGGCACATTTCTTTTGTATGAAATTTTGAAGAGCATCTTTTCAGAGATGAAAGGGGCTTGGCAGGTAAAGTAAGTAGATTAAAAACAACCACCACCAAAACCAGGGAATCAGGAGACGTCAGTAGACAGGAGGAGGGTGACTGTTGGGAGCAGGCACGCTGTTTGGATGACAGGAATACAATGTGCTTGTGCAGCCCGGGAGCCAGTTCAAATGACGGACTTATCAGCCAGCTTATCAGTGGCCACGGCCCCTGGTTTTCTTCTTTCTTTCCTTTGGCTCTCTTTCTGACAGTTTCCTTCTTCCTTTTTGCATACTCTAAATCAGCTTCTCTCTCTCTCTCTCCCTCTTTCTCTCTCTCTCTCTCTCTCTCTCTCTCTCTCTCTCTCTCTCTCACACACACACACACACACACACACATTCTGTGAAAATGAAAAAGGACGGGGTTGTAAACGGTTGTGGAAGAGAGGGTCAGTGGTGAGCAGCAATAGCAGTGTGAGAAGAGATGCGAATATATCAATAGAATCTGTCTGGATAAAAAAGGAAAATGAGGGTGAGGACATCTCAGCCAGAAAAGCAAAAGGAGAGTCCGCTTGTGTATAGTGTGTTGACACTATAAAGTGTTCCCCAAACCTCCCGTCTGTCGTGGCGTGTTGTGCCTCTCCATGTTGGAGTTCTGTAATAACAGATGATGGATTTACTACTCCACATCAATTCTGTGGTTTGGTGCAGAGCTTTTTGGTTTGTTTTGTTTCTAAGCGAGGCTAGGTATATTGTACATACTTGGGATGAGGGATTCAGAGGTCTGTCGATTAAAAAATAAATAAATGAACAAAGCAAAACATTAGCAGGATGTTTGGAAAGTTAAAAAGAATACAGGAGTTTGGTAGAGTATTATTAGGGAAAAGGAAAACATGAAGAATGTTGTCATGTTCTTATTGAATCCACTCTGTGGATTATCCCGAAGACCCCTCTTCAGATAAAAGGATGATGAGTTGTGATCCATCAGGCGAGAAACACAGAGCTGGGAAAAGGCTCTTCCCAAGGCCTGTTTCCAAAAAGGACTCTGGCTACAACCAAAGACGAGTTGCTGTTTTTACCGCATGTCATGAGACGTTGCCCATTTGATGAAATGTTATTGTCATTTAACCACAACTCTCTTTTTTTCTATCTGAGTTTGGTACTGAAATATATTATTATCTAGAGAGACTGCTTTAATAAAATATTACAATATGAATAACATATGTAAATGTGTTAGGCATATTTTCCACAGCACAGATGTCCTGACTTTGAGTTCTACCAGATGTGCTTGTTGCATGGAGAAATGGCATTTGATCTGAGTGACAACATAAACTGGTCCATCCTTTCATGCCTGTCATTTGAGACATGGTGTCACTTCATCCTCCTGCCGGCACCAGCTCTGTCTGGGAGTTTGATGGGATGATGCTCTCTGAACCAAATGTTCATCTGCCTCATAAATTATTTTATTTCCTAAAGTGTCTACTCGGAATACTGGAAACTTGGTTGGAAATGGGAGTAGGAGCATTGTGTTACCCAACGTTCTACTGGGCGAAGTAACAGAAACCGAATATCCCTTAGATAAATTGGAAGAGAGCCAAAGTGAAGACTTGCCCAGACACCTCATTATTAAGAACTCAACATTTATTCATCATAGTTCTTTTTAATCTCAATAACTTATGTAAATACTAGGCATGATTTCTTTCTAAGATTTCAGTGTGTCATATATGACAGGTGAAACAATTTATTTTTGTCTTTATTTTTCCAACTATTCTTCATTTTTATCTAAGAATTGACTTATTTTGCAAGTAGTTTTAATATTTTTATCATTATCGGCCATGTACTAAACTGACCAATTTTATTTACACTCACCATTGCCATTAAATTATAGGAAAGCATGCTCCGCCAGTATGGCTCCATTGATTGAGCATCGTCCCAGCACAAGAAGGTCACCCATTTGATTCTCAGTTAGGGCACAGGCTCGGGTTTCTGGTTCAATCCCCGGTCGGCGCAAGTGCAGGAGGCAACCGATTGATGGTTCTCCCCCACATTGATGTTTCTCTTCCTCTCTCTCCCTTTCGCCTTCTCTCTCTAAAATCAATAAAAACATATTTTTTGAAAAATTATAGGAAATCATTAAAAAATTAATTTACTTATCTTAAAAGGGCCATTCATCTCATTACTATCTCAGTTGTGTTCTGGAAGATAATTCTCTGCATCTTGAATAATTAAGTACAAATATAATAATACCTTGAAGACAATTGAAACTATTGAATGTGAAGGTATATGCTACCTAAAATCATAAAGCTTGATAAGTAAGTATACTTTAATATATTCAGTCTCTTCATCTATTCTAGCTGCTTTGAACTGACCAATATTTTAAGGTGTTACTTTGTTTTTATTCAAGTATGTTAGAGTTTAATTGTACATTGTCTTTAATATGTTTATAGATTAAGAATGGCAAAGTACATTTTACATCAGATGCAGGAATTGCTGGGAAAGTGGAGAGAAATATTCCTGAAGTGTATGTTGCTGATGGCCACTGGCATACTTTTCTAATCGGAAAAAATGGAACAGCCACAGTACTGTCCATCGACAGGCTATACAACAGAGATATCGCCCACCCTACTCAGAATTTTGGTGGCCTCGACGTGCTCACTATATCCCTTGGAGGAATTCCACCCAATCAAGCTCATCGAGATACTCAAACAGGTAAATGCTCATGCTGAGTACAATCACAAAGGAAAGGTAAAGCTGTTTCTCTAAAAGTAATCGGATTTCTGGTAATACCTATTATGAATATTCTAAGAATGTCATCACTAGCCTTGGAAAGTTTATAATGAATTATCGGCCATCACCCACCTTAGACATTCGCATTTGTTCTACCAAGTCATAGTTCAGCCCATGGTCTTTTGATGTTTCTTTGTCCACCAAGCATTTATTTATACATTTATTCACTTATTCATTTATTTGTTGATTCACACAACAGATAATTCTGAACCCTATGCTGGCTACTGTGAGTGCAATGGTGGACTTAATAAATAGCCACTTCCCTCGTAGAACACAAAGCCCAATAAGGGAGACAAACATTAATCAAATCATTATACAAGTAAATATATTATTTTAAGCTATAACAAATGATGTGAAGGGAGAATATAGAATTCTAAGAGATTTCCCAAAAGAGGGAAAAGGGAAGCTTTCCTGGAAAATTGGCATTTGTACTTAAATCTGAATTATGAAGATGAAGATGGGAGAATATGAAAGATTGAATTATTTTGATAGGAACTAAAAAAAAGTAGAGTAATTTAGCACCTTGGGGGCTGATGTCACAGGTAAAGGATGAAGTAGGTCCTTCTAAAACATGATATAGTTTTGTTCTTATTCTCAGAACAGTGGGAAGTTACTAAAAAATTAGTCTTAAAAGTGTCACATGATGTTAAAGATCTTTCAGGCTCTGCCATGGAGAATGCGTTGGAGGAGAACACCAGTGAACTTGCATAAATTACCTGGGAAAACATGGCAGTGAAGTGAGCTTTGACTAGTGTGGTGGAGAGGAGTTGTAAAGAAATGGATAGGAAAAAAGTATTTTTAAAAATTTAAGTCAACCAAACTGTTGGTGATTTTGGTAAAATTCAAGGAAGTTTCTGACTTTTCCACTAGAAGAAGGCTAGTTCCGCTGAGAAAGGCAAGTGCAGAAGAGTACAAGAAGAAGCAGGTCTATGGGAAATATCAAGATTTGGTAGGGGACATTTTGGGTGTGGAGCACCATTGAGAAAGACCTTTTGGTAGATGGGCCAGAATGAGGAGAGGACTTCCCCTGAAAATCCATTAGGAGTTATCAGTGTCAAGCAGGTAATTGAAGTCCTGAGCATGGATATGATTGAATGAGAAAGAAAGGAGCCTAAAAGGAAAATGGAGGGAGTAGGAGCAAATGCAGGAGATGTCTTAGCTCATGGAGAAAGAATGGATGAGGGACAGAAAGGTCACTGGGATGGAATGATGCATCAGTAAGAGGAAAATTGAAAAATGCATGAGAGAGTAATGGAATTAGGGCATCAAAGTCCAAGTCCAGGCCATAAGTCATTTATATTTAGCTTATTTGAAAATAGGATTGTTCATTCTTTGGTTTGTTTTAGAAAAACAAATCAATGTAAATCAGGCATTTTGTTAGTGACAAAATAGAGTTTGGGCTAATAGGAACATTAGCAAGATTAGCACACTCTAGTCTAGCAACGTTTTCTCAACTTCTTAAAAAAAATATTCTTCACCTTCTAAGGGGCCATTGTAGATCTTTTTCTAACCCCCAATATCCCCACCTCATGAGATATGAGTTATACTCTAAATCTGCCCTTTCAAGATCCACAAACCACTATAATAGCTAAGGCATTTCTCTTGCTTCCCTTTTTTTTGCTCAACTCCTTGTGAACAATATTCCCTCCATTGAGAATGCACGATCTAATGATGAAATCCATCGACCTATTTTGTGTTCTTTATAAGTATTTGTTAAAACAAATTTTATGTCTACGTATGCAGTTCTTGGTATAGAGACTACAAAAATAAAACAAATAGATGACCAAATAAATAAAAAGAAGGAGAAAAAGCAAATCCAGCCCATCTGGGTCATCCATAAATGTTCGGGAAGAGTGGGATCTGAGCGATCCTCCCCAATTTCCTTGTGGAAGGCTTGCTAAGACGTTAGCGTGTCAGATGCACAGATGTATTGCCCTGGAGCTGGATGATGGCTCCTAGGCGGTTGTCTCTAAGCGCCTGTGACATGATTGTGAAGCTTCCCTTGACCAGATTCCATCGCAGCCTCTGGTTTTCTCTAAATCGCCCCACGGCTCCTTCTCCCCGCAGGGTTCGATGGCTGCATCGCCTCTATGCTGTACGGTGGAGAGAGCCTGCCTTTCAGCGGAAAGCACAGCTTGGCCTCCATCTCCAAGACGGACCCCTCCGTGAAGATCGGCTGTCGTGGGCCCAACATTTGTGCCAGCAACCCCTGCTGGGGCGACTTACTGTGCATCAACCAGTGGTACGCCTACAAGTGCGTGCCCCCCGGGGACTGCGCCTCGCACCCCTGCCAGAACGGGGGCAGCTGCGAGCCGGGCCTGCACTCCGGCTTCACCTGCAGCTGCCCGGAGTCGCACACGGGGAGCACCTGTGAGACGGTGGTGGCTTGCCTGGGTGTCGTCTGTCCTCAGGGGCGGGTGTGCAAAGCCGGAAGCCCCGGAGGGCATGTCTGCGTTCTGAGTCAGGGCCCCGAAGAGCTCTCCCTGCCTCTGTGGGCCGTGCCCGCCATCGTGGGTAGCTGCGCCACCGTCCTGGCCCTCCTGGTTCTCAGCCTGATTCTCTGCAACCAGTGCCGGGGCAAGAGGACCAAGAACCCCAAGGAGGAGAAGAAACCGAAGGAGAAGAAGAAAAAGGGGAGCGAGAACGTGGCCTTCGATGACCCCGACAACATCCCCCCCTACGGGGACGACATGACGGTGCGGAAGCAGCCCGAGGGGAACCCCAAGCCAGATATCATTGAGAGGGAGAACCCCTACCTCATCTACGACGAGACCGATATCCCCCACAACTCGGAGACCATCCCCAGCGCCCCGCTGGCCTCCCCGGAGCAGGAGATCGAGCACTACGACATCGACAACGCCAGCAGCATCGCCCCTTCGGACGCGGACATCATCCAGCACTACAAGCAGTTCCGCAGCCACACCCCCAAGTTCTCCATCCAGCGGCACAGCCCCCTGGGCTTCGCGCGCCAGTCCCCCATGCCCCTGGGGGCCAGCAGCCTGACCTACCAGCCTTCCTACGGCCAGGGCTTGCGAACCAGCTCCCTGAGCCACTCCGCCGGCCCGACGCCCAACCCCCTGTCCCGGCACAGCCCCGCGCCCTTCTCCAAGGCCTCCACCTTCTACCGGAGCAGCCCGGCGCGGGAGCTGCACCTCCCCGCGCGGGACGGCCACGTGGCGGACATGCACGGGGACGCCTGCCAGCCAGGCATCTTCAACTACCCCACGAGGCTGGGCAGGAGGAGCAAGAGCCCCCAGGCCCTGGCCCCGCATGGCTCTCGACCCGGGAGCCGCTTGAAGCAGCCCATGGGGCAGATCCCTCTGGAATCCTCGCCGCCCGTGGGACTGTCCATCGAAGAGGTGGAGAGGCTCAACACGCCTCGCCCGAGGAACCCGAGCATCTGCAGCGCGGACCACGGCCGGTCCTCCTCGGAGGAGGACTGCCGGCGGCCGCTGTCCAGGACCCGGAACCCCGCCGACGGCATCCCCGCTCCGGAGTCTTCCTCCGACAGCGACTCGCACGAGTCTTTCACCTGCTCGGAGATGGAGTACGACCGGGAGAAGCCGATGGCCTACACTTCCAGGATGCCCAAGCTCTCGCAGGTCAATGAGTCGGATGCAGACGACGAAGATCATTACGGCGCCAGACTGAAGCCCCGGAGACACCACGGCCGCCGGGCGGAGGGGGCGCCCGTGGGCTCGCAGGCGCCCGGCGTGGCCGACAGCACGCTGCCCCTGAAGCTCGGCCAGCAAGCGGGGAATTTCAACTGGGACAACCTCTTGAACTGGGGCCCCGGCTTTGGCCACTATGTGGATGTGTTTAAGGATTTGGCATCTCTCCCCGAAAAAGCAGCAGCCAACGAAGATGGCAAAAGTGGGACAAGCCAGCCGGTCCCCAAAGAGGGGGAAGCCGAACAGTATGTGTGAGCGCCAGGTGCTGGCGCGATGGAGACAGGAACACAAGGGACGGACGCCCCCGCGGCCCGGCCAGCAGGTCACCCACCAGGGCGGGTCGTGTTTGCAAAGCCGGCCAGTAGGGGCTGGTGCTGGGGGGCAACTCAAAAATAATAGCCGCGATGCTGCTGAAACCGGCGCGGAACAGCTCTGTCATTTGGACGCGCCCCGTTGCATTTGTTGTCCTGCATGCTTCCTGCTTCGTACGGTGTGACCGGTGACCGGTGACCGGGGCGCAGCATTCGCCAAGGCCCGCGTGGTGACTTTAAGCAGGAATAGCGTTGCCATCGTAGAAATGAACTTGTGGCTGTCCCGGCGGGGTTGTGTATTGTTGCCGTTTGTGTTGCTATTGTTAACGTTTATGCTTGGCAAGACCCTCGAGGGCTTCTCCAATCCCTGTAAAGTGTAGAAAAGAGCCCCCCTGCCCTTGAACGAAAGACTAAGTATTAACGCTTCTCAGAATCGTAGCCTCCGTGTTCGATGTTTATCGGAAATGTCCGAAGGTTGGAATGCCTTGTACATGACCTTGGGTACTGAAGTGAAGTCATTGTGTTCAGCACTTTAGAACTTTCCTACGAAATTGTGTTAAAACTTCTGACTCTTCTGTGTAAACAGCGATGGTCCCATTTGCACCAGGCTTTCCGCTGAGGAACAGAGCGATTGCATGTTGTCCCAGAACACTGCCGCCTGCTGCCGTGGCCTGAGGCCCCGCCGCGCCTCTCGGAGACACTGTTGAAAGTTATTTATTGAAAAATGTTCTACGCTTTTAAATTTTTAAAGAATTGACTAAGCAAAGCCTATGATTGGACACACTCTTCAACCATGTAGCATGTACCCTAAGTACCCAGTTTTTATAATTTATATAAAGTCAAATTTCATCACTTCTTACATTCTGTCATTTTGTAGATCATTTTTTAATACCTGGTGAAAACGTGTTTTTGGTTTTGTTTTTACACCTAAGCTGTGTTTTTGATACTGATATTTTCTTATGCTGAATAGTTTTCTTACTTTCCGGGAAGGTAAGAAAATACTTTTTTTACATTTGTTACTTATGTAACGTTCATATTTTTCACATTTTGATATTTGTAACATACTGTATGCTTTCTACTTGTAAATGCCAACAATAGAATTAAAATATTTATTTAAAATATGTTGCATTCAGAGTGTGATGTTACATTTTCATCTCTCAACATTATTTTCTTCGCCTGATTGAAAATAGTTTCTACTTGTCAGTAGGGGGTGGCAAGTTGAACCATATACATGGGCAACCTCATTTTCTTTCAAAAAAACCTGAGTGTGGATAGTTGCCAGGACAGATATTTTAAGGTTGAGTTAGTGCATTCCTACCTGTCAGAGTTCTTGCACTTCCCAAGAGCATAATGAGTCTCGACTAGCCTGGGTCTTAGGGGACTAACTTGGTTGTGAACTTGGTGTAAGCATTCTGGCAATAAATGTTCAGAACTTCCCAGTAGAGTATGTTCACCGATGTCCAGCTTTGGACCAGGCTTATAGTTATAGGAGCAGCAGTGAATTAAAGCTAATGATGGGAAAATGTCTGGGATTCATTTTCTCCCAAATTTTCCTTTAAGTCCAGTGGTACAGAAAGAATGGCAGTGAAAGCTCACCTCCTCGTGCCCGTCTAAGTCCTTGATCACTCCGCCACATAAATTCGAAACAAATTCTGCCGACCTTAGCCAAGACAAACTTCTATCTGCAGGTAGTTACCCAGGAGCACAACAATTCAGGAAAGGAGCCCAGCCCAGGACAGGATCCATCTGTGCATAAATAGTCACATCTGAAAAACAGGACTTCTGCAAATCACCACACAGTCTCAGAACGTGTTATTAAACATCTGCCCCAGACCTAACATTTGCTGAGAACATTATTTTCCAACTGCACCACTGACTGGCCTACATTGAATAGGGTTTGAACAATATGTATAAGTTTTTAGTAAATAAAATAGCTTTAAATCAGTACCAACAAACTGAAATTTAGGCCAGAATTATTTGGTCATTTAATAATGTTGGGATTGCATTTTTGGTTTCAGAAGAGAAAATCAAATGTGGGTTTAATCTAAATGAGAACAGTCCTATACTGTGGTTTAGACTGAGTGTAAGACACTAAATTTTTTTGTCACCTGTGAGGAGCAAACATGTTGCAGTATTTCCCTATGAATGCTGGTATTATGAATTTGTGAGCCAAATGTGGGAACATGTTGATTGCATGGTATAACTCAAAACAGAAAACAGTTTTTTTCTCCAGAAACGCTGAAGCATCTCAATGTCTTCAAGGATATAAACTCCATAATTGAGAACAGAGCAGAAGCAAATTGATAAACACAATTACAGGAAGGGTTAAGGGGAAAGAACCTGACACCAAGACTGTGTCCCAGTTCTTCAGAATTCTTTGCGAGACAGAGAATTGCTGTTCCCTTCATTAATCAATCCCAGTTTAGGAATCAGGATTTTCTAGGACAATTTCTTGTCTGGTTTTTCTTGGAAATCATTTTCACTGAAGCAAAAACCATACTTAGAGCAAAACAAATCAGAAATGTATGGGACAAAAGTCTCACTTACAGTGGAGATTAATACTTCACTTACTGAAATAGTGAAGCGATGCAGCATGTATTATGGTTACCGGCGATTATGGACAAATCGACAAGATAGCAATTCCCTCAAATATATGGCTAATAGTGGCCTATATGTTCACACCCAAAATCACGACCTCGGAATTTTAATCCAGCCCCTGTAAGGCTTGACTGGACCACCTGGAACACAGTCATTCTTTGGAGCTTCTGTGCCCGGATTGTGAAAACGTTCTTTTCTTTCAGGCACACACTGCAAACACCTCATGGCCATGTGGCCAGGAGATGCAAGGATCTTGCCTCAGATCTGTCGGCCTGGACGGATGGCCTGGCACAGGACTCGCTCACTCACTTCTTAAGGAGCACATTGCTGCTGCTTTCAAGATTGTTTCTGGAATTTTCTAAATTAGCTGATGTCATTGATAGCTTATTCAGATCAATTAAAATTATTTTAAGATATGGAACCCTCAGAAGGGCTTGGAATGCTTCTCCCTTACGTGTTGCTAGGAAAATGTTTACCAGCACCAAGGTTGATGAGAAATGTAACTGACAAACTATTGAAAGTTATGTCCTTTATAAACATTTTTTTATAAAGGAAAATCAAATATATAACCATGTGATTTTATTACTTCCAGACACTCCATCTAAGAACAAGTCACTGTTTTCATGAAAATGCATTTTTACTTACTTAAATTCAACATCCTGGTAAAATTAGTCTGTAAAAGGTGGAAATAATTCTTAAATTTTAAATCAATAATTCAGCAATGTGCCTTTTCTTTTCCCAATTTATGTTATAGATCTAATTTTAAAGGACTAACATTTCTAGATGATTAAATTTACATTCCCTAGGAAAAAATAAACCTAAAATATAATGTGTTACAGTATACAGTATTAGAGCTTTTAGTGTGAAATAAAATATCAAAGTCTATGATAAATCTAGTATGTTTAATTTTAATTTCTCTGTGCTGGAAGTCTTATTCACTTTTTCAAAAATTATCTTTATTGTTGAAACTATTACTGATGTCCCCTTTTGCCCCTCCCCACTGACTCCCCCCACCCAGTGCCCACCCTCACCCCCCACTCCTAGGCCTTCATTGCACTACTGTCTATGTCCATGGGTTATGCATATATGCATTTAAGTTCTTTGGTTAAGCTCTCCCCCTGCTCCCCTTCCCTCTGAGATTGGTCAGTCTGTTCCATGCTTCCATGTCTCTGGATCTATTTTGTTTCTAAATTTACTTTGTTCATTATATTCCACGTACAAGTAAGATCATATGATACTTGTCTTTTTCTGACTGACTTATTTCACTTAGCATAATATTCTCCAGGTCCTTCCATGCTGTATCAAAGGGTAAGAAGTCCTTCTTTTTTATAGTTGCATTGTATTCCATTGTGTAAATGTACCACAGCATTTTTATCCACTCATCTACTGATGGGCACTTGGGCTGTCTCCAAATCTTAGCTACTGTAAATAGTGCCACTATGAACATAGGAGTACATATATTCTTTCTGATTGGTGTTTTGTCTTAGGATATATTTCTAGAAGTGGGATCACTGAGTCAAATGGGAGTTCCACTTTTAATTTTTTGAGGAAACTCCATACTGTTTTCCATAGTGGCTGCGCTAGTCTGCATTCCCACCAGCAGTGTACATACTAAGGTTCCCTTTTCTCCACATCCTCACCAGCACTTGTCATTTGTTGATAGTAGCCATTCTGACAGGTTTGAGGTGATACCTCATTGTCGTTTTAATTTTCATCTCTGTGATGATTAGTGACTTTGAATATTTTCTCACGGGTTTCTTGGCCATCTTTATGTCCTCTTTAGAGAAGTGTCTATTTAAGTCTTCTGCCCATTTTTAAATTGGATTCTTTGTCTTCCTTTTGTTAAGTTGTATTGTGAAGGAAAACCCCTATTCCGTAAAACTACTGTTTGGAATTCTCTGCTATTCTTTATATGGCCTCTATCTAATTCTGAAAAAGTAACTTTGCTTTCTAGCCTGCTTGAATAGTGGGGGAGATAAACTTAGCTGTCTGACCTTGTAGGCCAGAGACTAGATACACCCAATGCCATGCCAGGTGCATTTTTAATTGATAGAACCGTGTAGTTTTCAAGGCTGCTGCCAGCAAGGGAACAAAGGGCTGGCTCTTCCATTAAAAGGGAAGTTCTGCTTGTAGCTTTGCTTAGAATTTGGATTCATTTCCCTGAGCCCGCCGCGGTGAATAAAGGGTAACTCCAAACTCTCAGAGCGCTGTTTGGTTCTTGTCTGGTTTTTCTGTAACAGTATGAGTTTTTTTATATATATTTTGGAAATTTATATATCAGATGGATCATTGGCAAATATGTTTTCCCATATAGTTAAATTCCTTTTCATTTTGTTGATGGTTTCTTTTGCTGTGCAGAAGCTTTTTATTTTGATGTAGTTCCATTTGTTTATTTTTCCCTCAGTTTCCTTTGCCCTAGGACAGGGGTGAGCAAACTTTTTGTGAGTGCGTGCCAAAACCAGCAAAATCTCTGACTAAAATTCTTCTGCGTGTCAAACCCTAATTTTTTGAGAACATGTTACGCCTACTTGATATCTCTTAAGGTGTACATATGTGAAGAACCTTGAAGAAATAATAAAATTCATTCGAGCAACAAAAACACAGTATATGATGATGAAATATAGATTTATTTTTTAATGTATACATGTACACCGATAGTCCGACAGAAAACTTTATGACTCCATTTGATATTATCAGTGGGACTTTTGCTGCTGCATCACTGATGACAGATTTTACATCAGGTTTATACTTCGTGACCTTCAGAGATATGCACGAGCTACTACTTTCATCCGTCAGGCTATC
>NW_006290031.1:4227585-4239308 GCF_000327345.1 Myotis davidii | reverse complement strand
TGTCTGAGATTTTGCTGTCTGTGGTTTCTTCTAAGATGTTTATGGCTCCATGATTTACATTTAAGTTTTATCCATTTTGAATTTATTCTTGTGTATGATGTAAGTTGGTGGTCTAGCTTCATTTTTCGCATGTACCTGTCCAATTTTCCCAACACTACTTATTGAAGAGACGGTCTTTACTCCATTGTATGCTCTTGACTGCTTTGTCAAATATTAATTGAGTGTAATGGCTTGGGTTGATTTCTGGGTTCTCTGTTCCATTCCATTGATCTATATGCCTGTTCTTGTGCCAGCATCAGGCTGTTTTGATTACAATGGCTTTGTAGTATAATTTGATATTTGGTATTGTGATACCTCTTACTTTGTATATTTCTTAAAGATTTTTTGAGTGAAGTGCCACATGATTAATAGTTTACATGGTTACCACTACTTAGCCAGCTGGTAGTACTCATGGTTTATCAGTCCAGGAGTTATAGGTCAGTGTTATAAAGGAATCCTATAGTTTCATTTATTATTATTAAGGTGAAAGGCACACAGTTCCTGTAAATTTTGGTGCGTACATGTAAATATTAATGAATAAATCCTCACATAACCTGTGCATCTGTGATATCATTGCAAACAAATATATTCTTGACTAAAGACCATGAAGTACAATAATGTCCTTCAACAGAGAAATAAACAGATATAAAGAAGTTCAGTGTCCTGGGTAAGTCCATTTAATCACAAACAATAATTAGTACATTTTTCATGCCACACACTCATCTAAATCATGGGATAAAATAGAGAAGAAAACAAAGTACCTTCCTCGATGAATCTTGCAATGCAGTAGAGGAGATAGGCAATCAGCCAATCAATACAGGGATAATGTGTACCATAGCATCCCCTGGAGACAGGTGCCAGCAAGCCAACTGAAGCAGAGTAAGGGGGAGATGGTGATTTGGGCAGACATCTCTGAGGAGATGACATTTGAGCCGAATGCTGAATAAGGCAAGAGAGGGAGCCATGGACACACATGGGTGACACGGTGGCAGGCAAAGGCAGTGGCATGGGGAGCCATGGGGAGGCATGGAGTGGGAAAGCACTCCATGTTAGAGGAAGAGCAAGAGTCAATAAGCCGGATCATTGCCAATACATCAGCAAATACTGCGCCACAAAAACCTCGGGGATAAATGAATGTGAAGATAGAATAAGAATGATAATTCAGAACAGACACAGAAACAGAATTATTGTTGAAGCAAATCTTTATTTATGTGTATTATCTTACAAAATAAGAGCATTTCCAAATGCAAAGTAATTCCTGAGAATGTAGATATACACTCACCATGCACTAACGTCTACAGTCCAGGGGATGAAAAGAGAGACGTGTGTAATAGAGATGAACGTCTGTGATAACACCAGTAGAGTCATCCTGTACCCAAGTACCAAGCCAAACCTGTAGGCATATTAATAGAAAGATAGATGACCAGAAGGCAGTCTATTTCCTTATTGCTGAGACATTTTTACATCCAAAGTATGAGATATCTCCTGATTAGGTGTTTACAGAAATTTTCATTTTAAAAATTTGACTTATTAAAAATAAAGGAAACATTTTTGAATGGAAGGAGATAGATTTATATTGGTGGAAGGAAATTATGGCAAATGCATCTGTAAGACACAAGGATATATTTATGCCTGAATTCAAGGCAACTAAGACCTGTCCAAATAAATTCTAATGAGTTTTTGTTGGTTTGTTCATAATGAATGGAGTTAACTTTCATCTTAATAAGCCTTGGTCACTAATAAGCCTTGGTCAAAGTGTGTTCAAATTTCAGCAAGGATCCAAGTCCGGTGTCATGAATTAAGGATTAAGTTACAGATATACTTCTGGAATTTACCATGAAAACTCCTGAGGAAGTCTTTTATGTACTATATTGGAGGCCTGGTACATGAATTTGTGCACTGGTGGAAGCCAGCTGGCCCACCCCAATGGGAGCCTATTGGGCCAGGCCGGTGGGGGCGGGGGATTATGGGAGGTTCCCAATTGGGGTGTTGGGGCCTATAGGGGACCAGATCAGGCTAGTTGGCTGCCACAGTGTGTGTCATAGCCACAGATTGTTCTGGTCATTCTGGTCTGCTGTTCCGGTCACTGGGCTTTTATATATATAGACTAGAGGCCTGGTGCATGAAATTCGTGCATGGGGGAGGTCCCTCAGCCCAGCTTGCATCCTCTCACAATCCAGGATCCCCCAGGGGATGTCTGACTGCCGGTTTAGACATAATCCCTCAGGAATCCCTGTGGGATCAAGACCTAAACCAGCAGTTGGACATCCCTCTTGCAATACAGGACTGCTGGCTCCTAACTGCTCACCTGCCTGCCTACCTGATCATCCCTAACCACTCTGCCTGCCTGTCTCATTGGCCCTAACCCTTCTGCCTGCCTGTGATCACCCAGCCTGTCTCATTGGCCCTAACCCTTCTGCCTGCCTGCCTGATCACCCATAACCCCTCTGCCTGGTTGCCTGATCACCCTTAACCACTCTGCCTGCCTGATTGCCCCTAAACACTCACCTGCCTGCCTGATTGCCCCTAAACACTCCGCCTGCCTGCCTGATTGCCCCTAAACACTCACCTGCCTGCCTGCTTGCCCCTAACTGTTCATCTGCCTGTCTGATTGCCCCAAACTGCCTCTGCTTCAGCCCCTGCCACTGCGGCTGCATCTGGAGGGATGTCCAGAATGACATCTGGAAGGTCATTCAGCTGTCTGGTCTAATTAGCATATTATGCTTTTATTATTATAGATAATGTGCATATGTCAGATTCATAATTATGTTAGAATTCACATAGACAATTTGGAAAAATGTGTAATTGATATCACACAGGTAACCTAAGAATCCTTTGAACTTATTAAAGGAATATGCTGAGGAATGACAGACTCATCAAATTCTTATGTAACCTGTGATATATTCAAGGGATATATACTGAAACCACTTGTGAGTGAGTATCTGAAGATATATCATTAAAATGGAAAGACCCACAGAGCATTTAACGCGTGCTACTTAAAGGCAGATAACTTCCAGAGGACCCATTTGGATACTTCCAATTTTGTTAATTTATGGATCAATTTGCCAAACTCCCAAACCAGGTTGCTAAGTACAAAGTGTAGTCCTCAGGGTTTTCTGGCAGAAAGTTGCGACCGCAATCTGGGTACCACGCTAGCCCAAATAAAAGAACTAACAATGGACAAAGTTCTCTGGCAATGTCACTGCGTTCCCTATTTCAGATTAAAACCACACTGTCTGCCTTCCAGATGCTGATCAAAATCAGATTCCATTTTGCCAGAGCAGTCTCTTCACTCAAGTCATCCAGTTCTGACCCTGTGCACAGCCTCGGGCCTGCAGGCTGCTGAAAACAGTTACTGATACTTGACTGCGAAGTCAAGAAGTGAAACATTCTAGAATTCCAGAGAAATGTCCCTTTAGAGAAATAGCCAGGTTAAGACAACTGAGTGCAGCATAACCGACTCCAACAATATGTTGATTCTCCCTCAGCTGCGAGTCTGAGGGAGGAGAAAGCTACCCTGTGCTGAATCTGGGGTCATGCGAGTGGGACATCCCGAGGAGGAGATGGGCTCGACGGGGAACGTAAATTTGGGGAAGGGCTTTAGATAAATAGAAAATGAAAAGAGGGCTGCCCTCTTTCACGTTGGCGGAACTGTCATCGAGAAACTCGAGTTGGCAATCATCTCCTATTTAACAGGAAACCACTCGTGTCTAAAAAATATTTCTTCTAACCCAGGCACAGAGCTGAAGGTAGCATGTGCTGCACACACACACACGTGGATCTGGGAAGCAAACCAAAACCAGCATTTCTGTTTCTGTTAAGCTTTATGGACAGTGAGCATAGGATAGTGTTCCCTGAAAGAGGACAGTTTGGGCCGGCAGCCCTGTGAATAGAAAAGAAGGGCATTTGCATTTGAAATGGTCTTAATTTACACAGCTTCACGTCAAGAACAGAAGGAGTCCAAGAAAGCCTCAACGGAATTTAAAGTGGCAAAGTCAATTATCTCTAATTTATAGAGAGCTTACTATCCAAATTAAAGCACAATTCCTGGCCACTCTGCATTTGAACGGCCACTTTGAAACAGATGTTTGCGGGACATCAAATTAGAGCATAACTATTCCCTACAAATCGGCCTGTAAGGGGGTCTGGGTGATGCCTTCACTCAGGTTTTAATTTGTTCCACACAGTGTGTCTTGCACTGGGGAAAATTAGGCGCATAAAGCTGACTCTTGCCTTCAAGGAGCTTGCAGTTTTAAAAAATGTTATTGATTTTTAAAGAGAGAGGAAGGGAAAAGGACACAGAGAGAGAAATATCAATCTGAAAGTGATACATGATCCCCTGCTTCCTGGATTGATTGAGCCGGAAACCCAGATACCTGCCCTGACTGGGAATTGAACCCTGTAACTCCTTGGTGCCCAGGATAATGCCCAACCCACTGAGCAACACTGGCCAGGGTGAAGCTTGCAATTTTTAGCAACTACATTCTTCTCCAAAATACAAAATTTGCACAGCTCTGTTTCCAGAGAATTACTCCACTATTTCCAAAGAAAATTATATTTGTAGTCATGTGTGGCCATCTGCAGTATCCGGACAATATATCATCAATGGCTTCCTCAGGCTTGGTAATCGACTACAGTTTCAAAGTACAGTAAACCCTCGATTTTGCAGACCTCGATTTAACGGACTTCGGGTTTAACAGACAAAACTTCCAGTCTGTATGTCACATGTGAAAATTAACACCATGTTCATTTTAAAACACATTTTACCAAGATTTGTTTTAAACTAAATTAACAGGTTATTTTTTAACAGATTTTAGGGAATAGGCACATGTTGGGAAAAACACTAGAATTTTAGCTGGAATCAGTAAATACTACATATCTACAACTATAGACAACATATTTAAAACCAAGAGTCACCGCGTGTAAATAATGTTCAGTAAATGATTGGCATGTGATCCCACCGAGTCACGAGGGCAATTGGTTGTGTTGTCACCTGGGGGTGCCTTTCTGCAGCAGTTTTAACCCCTGCCTGCCCATGTGACCTGCACTAAGCCACGCCCCAGACCTGCGCATTTGTTTACTCACAGCAGTGGGTGAATGCACACATTTACTAGACCTATTCAGTATAAATTTAAAATTACAGTCATACGTTTAGAAAACTTTTCTGTGCAATTAAACTTTCCATGCATACTTAATTTTAATTACACAAATGTGTCTACATAAGTTAAAAAAAGGTAAACTAGTTTGTCAATTTTTTAACATACGCATTCAGAAAACCTACTTTATTATATAATGGACTTTCAGCTTCAATGGACACTCCCTTGCCTGAATTAGTCCATTATATCGATTTCACTGTAACAAAATAATAGGTTTAGTGGGTTTTGATGGATGTGTTGGGCATTTAACTAGCTGCATTGTCTAATTATGTAAGACAGTTAAAACTCCCGGTATGTGAAAGCGCTGTCCTGTCCCATGTTAAGGTTGCCGAAGGAGGAACACACGAGGCCAAAAGGGGTGAAGAATTATGAATTTATTAGGTCATCTTGATACTAGATGGGCTGAGCCCCAAAATGGCGCCAGCCCCCAAAGACGGGGAGTCAGGGATTTTAAAGGACTCTAGGTGGGCTTTTTCTAGGCGGAGAATTCTCTGTGCAGGTCCGGATTCTGGGAAAGTCCGGAGGGGAGAGCTAATGGTCTAGCGAGCGGAATGTGGTCTAAGCAAGTGGGCTGTCCATTGTGAAGTGGCCTCAAGGTCAGTTCCCAGGGGAGGGGGCATCGATTCAATTGCTCGATCAAACTAACATCATATACAACTCATTTCGAAGCAGTTCATTTGGTTTCAGGTCCCATTTTCACAGAATTTGGTGTCGTCCTCGGTAAAAAGTATGTGAGCTTATCCAGATTCGTCATGTTTGGCCGACTTTGTGGTAAATAGGGCTGAAGTACAATTTGGGAAAAATTACTGAATAATCTCCTGTGGCAAGTCGTCCAGGTACCTCCGAGTTCGTTGGCTTTCTAATTCCAGTGCTCCCATTAAAAAAAGGCAGCTTCGGCAGTGCCCTGTGTGGTCCTGGGTGGTGTTCCTTCAACTGTGTTTGGACGGAATAGACCCAGGGACGCCCCTTCTTCCAGCCTCCGGCCCAAGGCTGGGCCGGGCCAGTATCTCTTCTAAAGGCTCACCCTCGAGCACGACTAGGAGCCTTCGGAGCCCAGAGGCCTTTGAGGGGCCCCTCTGCGTTCCCCTGGTGCCTGGCTTTTACCTGAGCCTCTCACACCTGTCAGAATGGCTATCATCAATGAATCAACAAACAAGTGCTGGCGAGGATATGGTACAGCCCTGGCCAATGGCTCAGTTGGTTGGAACATCAACCTGTGCACCAGAAGGTTGCAGGTCTGACTCCTGATCAGGGCACATACCTAGGCTGTGGGTTCAAACCCTGTTCAGGGCACAAAGGCAACCGATTGATGTTTCTCTCACATTGATGTTTCTCTCTCTCTCTCTCTCTCTCTCTCTCTCTCTCTCTCTCTCTAAATAAAATAACATATCCTCAGGAGAGAATTTTTAAAAAATCAGGGGTACATATATGCAATGACCTATTACTCAGTCATAAAGAAGACACACAAAAAATGAAATCGTACCATTGTGACAACATGGATGGACCTAGAGCAGTAGTTCTCAACCTTGGCTGCACATTAGAATCACCTGGGAATCTTTTTAAAATCCTGATTTCTGGGCCTCATCCTCTGGAAATTCTGTTTCTTTGTGATGGGCTGGGGCCACAACATTAGTAACAAGGAAACAGACTTTCCGGAGGATGAGGCCCAGAAATCAGGATTTTAAAAAGATTCCCAGGTGATTCTAATGTGCAGCCAAGGTTGAGAACCATTGACCCCCTAGAGGGTATTATGCCCAGTGAAATAATTCAAACAGAGAAAGACAAATACCATATGATTTCACTTATATATGGAATATGAAGAACAAAACAAACAAACAACATTGAAACAGACTCGCAGAAACAGAACACAGTCTAGTGCAGTGATGGCGAACCTATGACACGCATGTCAGAGGTGACACACGAACTCATTTTTTCGGTTGATTTTTCTTTGTTAAATGGCATTTAAATATATAAAATAAATATCAAAAATATAAATCTTTGTTTTACTATGGTTGCAAATATCAAAAAATTTCTATATGTGACACGGCACCAGAGTTAAGTTAGGGTTTTTCAAAATGCTGACACGCTGAGCTCTAAAGGTTTGCCATCACTGCTCTAGTGGTTGCCAGAGGGGAAGGGATGGGGGGCACTGGTGAAAGGGATGAAGGGATTGAGAAGTATCGATCAGTAGTTACAAAATAATCACTGGAATATAAAGTATAGCATAGGGAATATAGCCAGTAATATTGTAATAATTATGTAAGGTGCCAGATGGGTACTGGAAATATAAGGGGGAACACTTAGTATGGAATTGCCTAACCACTATACTATACACCTGAAACTAATACAAAATAATATTGAATGTAAACGGTAATTGAAAAATACAATTAAAATTAAAAAGCAGTAGTAATTTTATTCTCTGACTTGCATATGAAGAAATTGAGAATTAGGGCCTTGTTCAAAGTTATATAACTGAACTAAGGATAAAACTGGGATATAAACCCAGGTCCTTCTGAGTTCAGTCAACTTTGTTACTAAGTATCCCAGTAACTTCAGAGGTAGTCAAGGTTCTCTGCTGGTCACCATGCCCTGGCTTTTGCCCACCGTTCCTCGCGTGCTGTGTCCTCACATAGTTTCCCACAGCATGGCTTATGCAGCTGGCTCACTCCTGTTTTCTTTTTATGTAACAGGCCGCCCCTGCTCCACTGTGCTTCTTCCATTACTTCCTCTTTGCTGTTCCTCTGTGTGCATAATGAGAGTGATAACAATACCCATCCACGTGACGGCGGTGTGAGGATGAAGTGGATTAATTCAGGCCGAGTGTGCAGGCCGTGAGTGCCTCACGGGTTATCAGCACTTCATTGGCCCTGAGAAGGATGACGCTCCTTTTCAGAGATTTCATCCTGAGGCTGGGCGTGCTGTCGTCAGACCAGTAGAATCTGATCTCGCCTCCAGCCAAAGGAACAGAAAGATACTAAACGAGTCCTCTAATATTCCAGGTTTTAAAATATGTGCTTTGTATTCCACAGAGGAGGACAACAAATTTGGAAGATCTTTCTGATACTCTTTCAAGCCTCTAAAGCAGCGGTTCTCAACCTGTGTGACGAGGCCCCTTTGGGGGTCAAACGACCCTTTCACAGGGGTTGCCAAAGACCATCGGAAAACACATATATAATTCATATTGTTTACAGTAGCAAAATTACAGTTATGAAGTAGCAACGAAAATAATTTTATGGTTGGGGGGTCACCACAACATGAGGAACTGTATTAAAGGGTCGCGGCATTAGGAAGGTTGAGAACCACTGCTCTAAAGCATTTGCTATATAAGGGTCTCAGTTGAAGAGCTTAGAGCAGGGGTGGGCAAACTTTTTGACTTGAGGGCCACGGTCGGTTCTTAAACTGGACGGAGGGCCGGAACAAAAGCATGGATGGAGTGTTTGTGTGAACTAATATAAATTCAAAGTAAACATCATTACATAAAAGGGTACGGTCTTTTTTTTTTTTTTTTAATTTTATTCATTTCAAACGGGCCGGATCCGGACCGCAGGCCATAGTTTGCCCACGGCTGGTTTAGAGGTTTGTATCTAGACTAGAAGTGAGTGACTGTGATGTATCTTGAAGTCAGTATGCTTTATTAAATTTGAGGTCATGAGTTCAGATTTTTATAGATTTCTTGTCAAAAGTATATTCTTTTCAGAAAGCCATTTTTTTTTTCCTGCATTGGTTTATGTTCCTAAAGTTAAGGTTTCTCCTCTGTTGAGATGAAATTGTTTTCCCTTGCAGTTCTCAGCCAGAGAAGTTTGCAGCCCAGGCAGAAATGGAAGCTGGTTCAGTGAAGTCAGGATCTTGAGAGCAGCCAATTCAGCATGTTTCTCCAGTACCAGCATTACAAATCGTCATGTGGTCTCGGGGAGAATCAGTGCTCTTGTGAAGGGAAACCGCGTGTTTAATAATATTGCTCATCAATTTTTATTGTGAAATAATAGAGTACTCAAAAAAAAAAGCTTTAAGTGAAATGTCAGCGTAAGACAAATACTGTATGATTGCACTTATCATCGAATAAAAACACACACACAAACTCATAGAAACCGAGAGCAGATTGGTAGCTACCAGCATGTAACGGAGATGTAATACGCAGCATGCTGACTGTAGCTAACGATGCTGTGCTATTGGAAATTGGCTAGGAGAGATCTTGAAAGGTCACCGCACAAGAAAAAAAATATATATCTGTAACTATCTGAGGAGACGGGTGCTAACTAAACATTGTGGTAGTCATTTTGCAATATATACATATATCAAATCATTGCGTTTGTGCACCTTAAACAAATACAATGTTATGTGTCAATTATATCTCGGTAATACTGGAGAAAAAAGAAATGACATGATACTGGAAAACCTACAAATGAATCTTTGTTCAAATACAAAGACTCAAATGGCTTATAAGCCTTTCCTAGATAAAAATTATTAAAGAATCAATTAATCATAAATGTATAAATAATTCATCTTTTCCTTAAAGTAATTTATGTAGACCCTGGTCATCTCTCAAAAATGTAGCTGTTAATTTAACCTTTAAAACCAAAGAGTTCTGATTTATGAAACATTGTCAACAAGGTAATGGCACTCTCCAGGCGAGAAAGTATCCCTGAAGTTCTTTACAATCTTAAGTAACAATGCCCGAGAAAAGGTCATTTTAATCTTCAAAAATGTTTTCTTCATTCGACATTTTGTATTTGACAAATAAGTTCTAAAGAATAGAAATGTGCTGAAGGAAGAGAAGGTGTTGGGGGCAGTGAGAAGGGCACCAGGTGTTAGTCCCGTGGGGTCAGACTGCCCTGGGTTTGGCAACTTTGGTACTTAAGCCTGGCTAAGAAAACGTTCAGAGCCAAGCCTCAGACTATAACAGAACATTTATTTGGAAAATCATTGAGGTAGAAATAATTTGCAAAATAAATGGACTCTGGAAACAAGTTATCGAGGTAAAGAAAGGGCCCTTGGAGGAGAACCAAGATGGCGGGATAAGGTACAGACCTGGGCGTGCTGCCTCCCACAACAACACTGAAACTACCAACTATAAGGCAAACAGCTGTCATCCAGAACCATGGGAAAGCTGGCCCAGTGGAAGTTCTACAACTGAAAGGAAAGGAAGAAGCACATTGAGAATGAGTAGAAGGTGCAGAGGCGCCAAGAACAGAGGTGCGGAGTCACGCGCCAGGCGGGCTGCAATTGGATGCGCGGTTTTTTTCAATCGGAAGGGGATACAAGTTCTCGAATCCACTGAGCTTGTTTGGGGCGGGATTCTGAGGTCCCAGACCCCTATGGGGAGAGGCGGGACGGCCATGCAGCGGGTCGGAGACGAGGGTGGCTTTCTCACGGAGCTGCTCACAGGCACTCGGGGACGAGGAGTTGTGGATAGGAGAGGAGCCGAGGAGACACCATTCATTGCTGTTTGCTCCGCCCTGGTGGTTCCCTGAGACCCCGCCCTACTCAATTTACATCCCCACCCAAGCTGTGCCAGTGGCACAAAAGGAACCACCTGCGCTTTCGCAGCCTAACCCAACAAACTGCAGATTTCAACTCCTCGCATCCATAAGGGACACACTCAAAAAGCAGAATCAGGTTTGGAGGAACCCAGAGCCGGACCCAGCAAAGGCACAAGCAGGTCCACCAGATCCAGTCTCACATGGGATGCCGGGAGATGGCAGACAAGCAGTCTGTGCACTTAGTAGAAAACGAAATCCAAGCAAGCATACCAGATATTTATGTATCTGGAGATTTTGTCCAGCAAGGAACCTCCCAACGAAAGACAGAATGCCAAACTTCGAGTTGACCAGTTAAAGTATGACGGCCAACACCTGCAGACTGCTCTCAGAAACTTCCAGCATCGACGATACGCAAGGGAGCAGCAGGAGAGACAGTGAGAGGAGCTTCTGTCTCACACCTTCACCCCCAACATGGGATACGGCGCCCCCTGCAAGGCTGCGACGGCCCCTGGGAAGCCTGCGGAACCGCGCGAGCTGCCCAGACGGCTCCGTTGATGGTGGGGTGGGAACTGGGTGGAAGGGAGCTATGGGGGGGGAAAGGGGGGGAACAACTGTAATAATCTGAACAATAAAGTTTTATTAAAAAAAAAAAAGAAAGGGCCCTTGGAGCTTAGAATTGAGGAAGGTGAAATTGATGTGCTTGGGGGGATATCTAATGTCATTTACTGTCCACACCCAAGGACAAATAAAGTTAGAAAATAAGCCTTATTTCACTGGTTTAAATTGGCAAATTGAAATAAGTAAATATTCAGGGGAACTTAGTTGTACGAGGCACATTAACTAATGTTAATGTGGAGCATTAACTAATTTTTTACTGATGGTTCATCTCATAGTAAAGCTGTTTACCATACAATGAATTCAGAGCAGTCATACTTCTGTACTAGGAATTGAATTAAAAGCTATCAAGGCTGCATTGGTGGATTTTCAAAAGCCAAAATATTGTACAGCAAGCAAAAAATGTCCTCCTTGCAATTTAAAACAAACAGAC
>NW_006290031.1:4225436-4227231 GCF_000327345.1 Myotis davidii | reverse complement strand
CTGGCAGGAACTTATTCCTGGAGAAGTAACTAATTTTTTACTGATGGTTCATCTCATAGTAAAGCTGCTTATCCTGCAATGCATTCAGAGCAGTCATACTTCTGTACTAATAATTGAATTAAAAGCTATCAAGTTTGCATTGCTGGATTTTCAAAAGCCAAAATATTGTACAGCAAGCAAAAAATGTCCTCCTTGCAATTTAAAACAAACAAACAAACAAAGCAGGTGGATAGTAGAATAATCTCCTGTAAATAAATTACATCAAGCCTTAACTGCTTTACATTTTTTCACTTTGAAATTTTTTCACTTGTAATGCTGATGGCAAGACACACGTGGTATCAGAATAAGCCGAAGGAAAAGGGTTTGGAAAAATGAAAAGATTCCGAGTCCAGTTTATAGAAAGGATTCCTTTATTAACCTTTGGCCGAGGATATGCTCATATATTTCCAGAAAACTCCTCCAAGCCCCTGTGGATTCCTGCCACAATGGATCCGAGAAGGGAGCTAACCAGACTACTCCAGCCACAGACGGCGGGCGGTGGCCCCAAGCAACATGCTGACAAGACAAAGGAAAAAGAGTCCGGAGATGGGGGATGGTAAAGACGCCTGGCCATGCTAGGCAGTCATCAGCTGTGCATCGGCGCAGGTTGCCCGGGACCAAGCCAAAGAAGGTCAGACCTGCATTGCCACTGCTCACCGTTTGTCCACTATCCTGAACCAGAGTATCATTGCTGTCCTGTCACAGGAAACAGTGATTGGGAAGGGAACCCATAACAAACTGTTGGACAGTGATGGGGAAGGGGACTCAAAGAACTGTTGGCCCAGAAAGGAGCTTACTGCAGACCGATTCCTTCGATGCCTGGCAGCAATTTAAAAGGACATGAAAGAACTCAATCCTTTCCATTGAATTTAAAGATCTTAAAAGGACCCGAGCTCTGCAAATGGCATACATTCTTCTTAAAGTTATTAAATCTAAAAAGGGGGTATGCTCGAGGCTAAGAACAGTAGTTAGCATAATAAATGCGAGAAGTTCATCAGAAGGCTGATGGACACGTCAGCAGGGCTGAAGACCTGAATATTATTACCTGCCGACAAACACCTGAGGGCAATTCCCCTAAACTGATAATCCTTTACTGTTTTACCAAGCCTTACCTTTGATATGCATATCTGCTCTACTAAAGGGCAGAATGTTTGAATAAAAAGCCATGGGTCTGGATATTCGGGGAGCCACCCCACTAGAGAGCTGGTGTCCACCTGGCTTTCCCCCGTGCCTTCAAAATTTATATTTCTTGTCTAGTCTCTCTTCATTTATGTGTAGCCCTTCTCCATTCCTGAACCCTTGCTGCGAAAAGACTGCAGCAGAGAGGAAAAGAGGGATAGAAATATCGATGAGAGAGAAACATTGATTAGCTGCCTGCTGCACGCCCCCTACTGGAGATGGAGCCTATAACCTGGGCATGTGCCCTGACTAGGAATCCAAGTGGTGACCTCCTGGTTCGACACTCAACCACTGAGCCACAGGGGCTGGACATAATTTACTTTCTCTTAAGGGTCATAGGATATTATAGTGAAAATAAGTGTGGCCTAGATACAAATAGAAAGAGCTTCATTTATTATAGGACATACTAATTTAGGAAACTATACTGTTATAAAATCCTGAGTTTTCTTATGCCCAATATTTATGAATTAAAAATGTCACCATAAGCCCCAACAAATGTGGATCAGCTGTCCCATGCACCAAGCGGTCTTACGTTCAATTCCTGGTCAGGGCACATGCCTGCGTTTGTAGGCTTGAT
>NW_006290031.1:4216350-4225375 GCF_000327345.1 Myotis davidii | reverse complement strand
TCTCTCTCTCTCTCTCTCTCTCTCTCTCTCTCTCTCTCTGCCCCCTCTTCCTATCTCTCTAAAATCCATAAAAACATTTAAAAATGTAACTATATAACATTAGTGGAAACTGAAGTTTTCAAATACAAAGCATCACTTATCTTTGAATTCTTATAATTCTATTAAAATGTTGTACCAGATTCTCTCTCCCTTATTTAATTACATGTGTACTGGCCGTGTTGATTTATTTTGTTCTAATTTCCTCCTGAGCGTAGTTTAGTGAAATGATGCTCACAATGATTACACCTACGCCTGAAAAGCCCACCCGTGGGGAAGAAAGAGGAAAGCACTATTTGAAGCACAAGAGATAAAACACATTAACAAAGAATGCCAGAGCCCCTCCTATTGGGGCCTGGATGGGGGAGGTGTCCCCTGCAGGAGGAGGCTGAGGGTGCTCCCCTGACTGGGCCTATTGAACACAACCTCCAGGGGTGGGGCTGTGAGCACACCCTCAACTTGAAGTGCATTGATCAAGTTGCTCAATTGTCAAGTTGCTCCCAATGATCAAAAGACTCAATTAAGTAGAAGATATTGAAGGGGAAAATAAGACATGGAAGGGGGGCTAGCTATCTGAATCGGTGCCCGTAACCTGCCTTCTGACGTACACCCTTGCTTTCCGATAAACTCCATTCTCATCAAATTCCCTTCTTATCTGTGATGCCTGTCCTGTCTTGCAGAACTTGTTTCCTGGAATACTCCCATCTTACAGAGACCATAAACCATGAACCATATACAATCCTTGGAGGGGCTGGTGCCAGTGCTGGCAGGCCTCTGGGTGTGGTCTCACTTCCCCCATCCCAACGAATGGGGGCAAAGGCTGCAAAGGGTTGACCTATATTTGGGGAACAAAGGAACTAAGAGTATAAAGGGAAAGCTTCGTTCATATTCATCACTCAGGATTTGGAGACTGACTCCCCTGAGTCATGGCACTAGTGCCATCTGCAATAAAGGCTACTTTTCTGGAAATATCCTCTTGAGTGCCCGGCTGATTAATTCTCCCGCACCGCCTGGCAGCTTATCTGCAACAATATGAAAACAAATGTAGACTGCAATGCAAAATGCAAATATACTGAAAATGTGCAGGAAGCGCCCTATTCTTGTACCAGTGAAGCCTTCTAAGACTTTCTGAAGACTGGATAAATCATGTCTCCGTGGAAAAGAGAATAATTTAAGACATTTAATTAGAATTGGCTTCAAAGTGGTAAGCTATATTTTTCTATTTTGGATTTGTGTGTGTGTGGAGAATGAAGGTTAGCATAGAAAATGTTTGATATAATTCTGAGTGAATTATACTTTCAAGTTACATAATATCTGATCCCTAAATACAAGAATAAGAAGACATTTGGAGGTGTAGTTACATATATTTTCCTTTCTGTTTTTGGCTAAGGAACATATATGATTAGGGTTCTCAGACAAGAAATAAAGCAGATGGAGATATATAGTATGGAGACCAAGATTTACTGGGGTATTAAAATATCTTTGTTGTTCATGATGTGATATCAATTAAAACACTAATAAATCTTATTCTTCTTGTGAGTTTAAAGACGAGACATTTCTCTCAGGCATTGGGAGTGAGCTCCTGGGGCCGCCTCCTGCCTTCAGCAAGTCCGCTGCCAGCACCATTTCTCTGGCTCAGGGCTCAACTCGATTGCTCCGGGTGATGAATTTGTAGGCTCTGCGGATGACTTCATAGTTGGAGAAGCATCTTTCTGCTCTGACATTGCTCTGGTATTTAGTAAACTGTGAGCTATTCTTAAAATATTGCCAATGATTATAGAGGAGCCTACTCCTAGGATTAAAATATGGGTTTAATAGAGAGATTTCTTATCACCAGCTCTTTATTTGCAACAACAGGGCATCCGTATGACTTCCTATTTCTAAAAATTTTCACCCCAGTAATACATGATACATCAATTTATTAGTTATGTGTGCATGCTACTGATTAAAAACTCAGAATTGGAAGTGAACTGATTCTAATTAAGGGCTTTCGATATGGCCATGTAAGTCTTTGGCCAGGCCTACAAGCAGAATGATAGTTTAATTAACAAAAGTATCTGTCCTCCTTCGGAAGATATTTGAGTGATCATCAGAGCAGGTTCTTCTGACTTTCAGCCAATCTAGGAAACTTGCAAATACGCGGCAACATATTTTATAGTGAGTTGTATTGTCTCCTCACTTTTCTGTCATGTCTAATAAGTCTTACGTGGGACAGTGCTCCACAGTCTGAAAGCATCCTCTGGGTACACCCTCGCTCCTTCCCCTCTGCCAGGAGAACAGCCTACAGGAGGCAGAGGCTGCGGCTCCCAGCGGGGAACTGGGAGCCTGGGCTGCAAGGAACTTGACTGCCAGTTAGAAAGAAATCTTTCTTATCAGCCAGGGAAAGATGGGGGATTTGTTACTGTAGCAGAGCCCATCAAAAGACCATGAAACTAAGACTTCAACAGCTCTGAGCTTCAAGTTTAATCATAGAAGATGTTCTTAGAACTAAATTGCAACGAAGATAGGTGGTGTGGAACTCACAGAATAACCCTTCAGAGTCTTTTACTACTTACAGCAGATTATTTCCCGGAAATATCTTGACATATAAATAATGCAACTATATTAAGATAGAGAGTCATAATTCTACTTGCATCCTCCAACTGCTGAGAGCAAACGGGAATTAATTTGTCTATGTTTTGCGGAGGTACACTGAGCCATCTGCCGACTGAATTATTAACACCCTCCCCGCAGCCCTGTGTCCTCGTTACTTTTCCTTCGGTAACAATTAAGAAGCACCAGCTTGTAGATTCTCCTTCTTCCTGCCATAGAAGTTTAATTTATTCTCTATCATTAAAAATGGTATTACAGAGGAATGCATTAAAATATCCAACAGAGGGCAATTAGCTGTCTATGTTGTAAATGTAAGTAATAAAGCTTGGAACCACTTCTAAGCTCAGTAAGTAAACTTGGGCTGGAGCAAAACAAGCGGGCCGTCTGATGTTAACGGTTAATTCCGACAAGCCCAGTGGCTTCCAGTCCCTCATTCCTCTTTTCTCCCAGCTCCCATGCCGCTCAGTCTTCTAATCCAGTGGTCGGCAAACTCATTAGTCAACAGAGCCTCATATCAACAGTACAACGATTGAAATTTCTTTTGAGAGCCAAATTTTTTAAACTTAAACTATATAGGTAGGTACATTGTTATTAACTGAATTGGGGCACTCCTAAGGCTTAGGAAGAGCCACACTCAAGGGGCCAAAGAGCCGCATGTGGCTCGCGAGCCGCAGTTTGCCAACCATGGTTCTAATCAATAACAATCAAAACTCCAGAATTTCCCTGTGTTGAGATATAAATTTCCCCAGTGGCGCTCACTGAAGGGCAGAGCAATCAGCAAGGCTCCAGAATGGAACTTAAAGTTACTAATTGCCCTGGCCAGTGGGTTCAGTGGTTAGAGCACCAGCCTGTGCATGGAAGGGTCGCAGGTTTGATTCCTGGTCAAGGGCACGTACCTGGGTTGCAGGTTCTATCTCTGGCCCCAGTCAGGCCGCATGTGAGAGGCAATCGATGGTACTGTCTTACACTGATATTTCTCTCTCTCTCCCCACCCTTCCTCTCTTTCACTCTCTCTAAAAATCAATTTAAAAAATATCCTGGGTTGAGGATTAACAAAAACAAATTTTAAAGATAAAATGAAATTGCTAATTAATTTTGTTATTTAAAAAGTCTGGGACATTAAGATATCAAAATTAAAAGGCACGAAAGAAAACTTTCCAAAAGAATTACTTCAAGATTTTTGATTAACTGGTGTCTGGCCTAACTTTTTAAAAAAGGGAGTACTTGGAACATAAGGGAAGTTTAATCCTGGTGCCAGCTGATCATTTTTCCCCTCCAGTGGCAAATTAATCTCCTGACTATCTTATTTCCAAGGCATGGACATAATTTGAATCAGCTGAAGTTGTGTAGCTTGGTAGCAAAGCAGATAATTTTTTAATGCATAGTTGTACATTTGATATAATCTTTGCAGGTTTTGGATTCTAGTCGCTTTAACTAAAGTGGACTTCTTGTAGAAAGATGTAATCTTTTCTTCCTTTAAACAATTTACAAAGGCCAAGAGTTTCTAAGGAAAAAGAAAAGAAAGCTAAAAAAAAAAACACAACAAAAATCCTGACCTTTTGTTTAACACTGATGAAGCACAGAAAATAAGTTTAGGACAGAACTGAAAATCATTAAATGTTCTGTTTCCCAGGGGACAACCATTGCTAGTCTTAGATGCTCAGCAGAAGTTTTTCCATTACAGTTTTTTGGGGATGACTATTTTGTTTTTAACAGTAATATGATTCTCAGTAAGCTATTCAAAGAAAGCACTTGTTCATCCTTTATCACAGTGGTTCTCAACCTTCCTAATGCCGTGACCCTTTAATACAGTTCCTCATGTTGTGGTGACCCCCAACCATAAAATTATTTTCGTTGCTACTTCATAACTGTAATTTTGCTACTGTTATGAATCGTAATGTAAATATCTGATATGCAGGGTGTATTTTCATTGTTACAAATGGAACATAATTAAAGCATAGTGATTAACCACAAAAACAATATGTAATTATATATGTGTTTTACGATGGTCTTAGGCGACCCCTGTGAAAGGGTCATTCAACCCCCAAAGGGGTCGAAACCCACAGGTTGAAAACCGCTGCTTTATCATTACCCTCCTCAGGTAGAAAAGTTTGGATCTGAAGTTTTTGTTGTTTTGTGTGTGTGTTTATTATATTTGTTTTTTGCTTTATAGTCATTTTCCCTTATCAAGAAGCCCTGTTGGCGGTGGTGGGGTAAGACCAGTGAGGTCAGACTGACCTGGGTTCAGGAACCTTGGTACTTAGGTCTGGTGCAAAATGCTGACACACCGAGCTCGAAAGGTTCGCGTCACTGGTCTAGGTCTACAGGGATGGATGGGTTTGCCAGGGCAGGGGGTTGTTATCCAATGTAGCTGGCCTTAAGGTAACCAGCGTAAGGTAACCGAGGCTTCCCTGGGCCCCTAGAGCCAAGACTCAAACCATAAGAGGACATTTATTTACGAAATCCCAGAGGTAGAAGTTATTCAAGAAATGGGCTTAGGAAATACATCATTAGAGGCAAAGGAAAGGCCCTTGAAGTGAGGAAGGTTAAGTGAAACGCCTGGGGGGCGGGGGGGGGGCGGGGAGTAGGGGAAAGGTGTGGCATGCTCCTGGGAGGGAGAGCACACTGGGTCCATGGCCCTAAGGGTTTTAAGGGAGGAGTTTTTAGGGCGGTTCCAGGGGAAGATCTCAATAGAATATTCAGCAGCTTTCCAGGTGTGTCCTTTCAGGGTCTAGGACAGTGATGGCGACAGGCAAACTCATTTTTTGGGTTGATTTTTCTTTGTTAAATGGCATTTAAATATATAAAATAAATATCAAAATATAAATCTTTGTTTTACTATGGTTGCAAATATCAAAAAATGTCTATATGTGACACAGCACCAGAGTTAAGTTAGGGTTTTTCAAAATGCTGACACACCGAGCTCGAAAGGTTCGCGTCACTGGTCTAGGTCTACAGGGATGGATGGGTTTGCCAGCAGGGGGTTGAACCGTGGCATGGAGGAAGAATCTTGGGGGAAGTAAAGGACAACAGGCAAAGTCTTGGTAGAGAAAGCCCCTAGGTCAGTGGTTCTCAGCCTTGGCTGCACGTTAGAATCACCTGGGAATCTTTTTAAAATCCTGATTTCTGGGGCCCCACCCCATATCAAAAAAACAGAATTTCCAGAGGATGAGGCCCAGAAATCAGGATTTTAAAAAGATTCCCAGGTGATTCTAATGTGCAGCCAAGGTTGAGAACCGCTGCCCTGGATGTTATCTCTATGGAGGAAAGGTCATGGGGTCTAAATCTCATGACCAGCCCTGATACCCAAGTTTTCAGTTTCTATTCCTGGTCAGGGGACATACATAAGAATCAACAAAAGGTTCATAAATAAGTGGAACAACAAATCGTTTTTCTTTCTTCTCTTATCTCTCTAAAATCAATAAATAAATTTTTTTTAAAAAAGTCAATATAAGTTCCCCTGAACTATTAATAGAATATATTTAACAGATTATGCTACCTTATTTTTAGGTAGGAAATTTCTGTAAACTGTATTTTTGTAAACCCAGATCTAACAAAAAGAGGTTCTAGAGTTTCATACTGATTTCACAACAGTTTCCATAAATGATCCAGAAGAAAATGATTCCTAGCTTTTAGTTCATTAGTAAGAAATACTATAATATGACTTTAATAAATATAAAAGATTTGAACGCCAGATAAAAGTATTTTTTTTTTTGGTAAAAATTTAATATAAGCATTCCTTTCTAAAGAGTACATAGTTTCATAAATCAATGTGAAAGAGAAACAATCCTACACTTTCAAACCTGGCGTAAGTATTACTAATCAAATAAAATAATGTGATTTTACCATATTCACACATTACTCAAAATATATACATAAAGATTAAAATTGTTTCTTTGCACATACAAAGTGTGGTTCACATTTTTTAAAGAACCATTAGAGTCTTTAAAATCACAGTTTAAAAACAACAGCAAATATAAATTACATGTCAAGATATTTAATAACAAATACTCAAGATCCAAAAATTTGGCTTTTCCTAATAGCATGAAAAAGAACATTTATAGATGCTCATACTTGGATACGTTAAAATATGGTTTGTAAAACAAGCTCAAATCCATCACCTTCTGTCAGTGATAGTATATGTTAGAATGTCTCTACAGACATTAAAAATGTATTAAAAATTAATAAAGAAGGCAAATGTTTTTTTCTGCTGGAACCAATTGAACAATAGAAAGCTATTTGGTCAGATATAATAAGACGAGGGGCCCAGAGCATGAATTCATGCACTTTGAAAGGAACTGTGGGCCACGAGGCTGCGGTGGGCACAGGGCAGGTCTCAGGCCATCCTCCTCGCCCCTGCCTGGCCCCTCCCACCACGGCCCCGCTCCCACTGTTCCCACAAGCTGACAGCGCCCCCCGCCCTCGTACCGGCTGATGGCTCAGAGCGATTGAAGCCGGCGCCGCCAGTGGGTGCAAGTGGGGCAGGCGCTATCAGTGGGTGCGAGCAGTGGCTGATGCCCTGATCGCCCCTCAAGGAGGGGGGGGGCCAGTGGGTGCAAGTGGGGCAGGCGCTATCAGTGGGTGCGAGCAGTGGCTGATGCCCTGATCGCCCCTCAAGAGCAGAGGGAGGTGGAGAAGCCCTCAGGGGCTGGGGCCGGCAGCTGCAGCTTGCACCCACTGACAGCACAGAGTGATCGGGACAGGCACCGGCAGCAGGTGCAAGTGCCGGGCAGGACTGTGGCACAGGGAGCAAAGAATTTTCAGTAACCACCAGAGGCTCACCCCGATGACAGTGACCGTGCCCCGCCTTGGTCTGGCGCTCCCACTCGCCTGCTCCACCATCCCACCTCAGCCGATGCCCACCATGTTCCGCACTCTGCTGCCTGCTGCCAATGGACGCTATGTTCCGCACATGCCCCGGGATGGTCAGTGCACATCAGTGACTGGTTGTTAGGTTGTTCGGCCATTCTGTCTATTTACATATTAGGGTTTTATATATATAGATTGTAGGAGTTGGTACAGAAGAAGACTTTTGACACAAGTTGATCAGCAGGTCATACACCAATCAATTAGCAGCATTTCTGAAATCACTAAGTAAAAGCTCTTTGCAATATTTTCCTGATGGAAGGTGTGTCTGTTGGAAAACGACCACTCTCCGTCGGAGAACACAGCAGCTGGTGATATCACAGTTCACAGTATGGGTTATGGGTGACAGCTTGTGTTTGCAGTAATCGGACTCGGTTAGCACTTTCGAAGGCAGATGCGTGATTCATATCCCATTGCTCTCGTGGGTTCCTTTCTAGGGCCCTACCTAAAGGACATCCTGTGTGGAAATGGAGCTGGGAGAGTGAGGGATGAGAAACTGTCCAGCGAATCAGATACACCTGGTACTTAGTAGTTTCCTGTTTACACTTTTCTAATGATCCCGTTGGAACAAGGAAAATCACTCCCCTGAAGTAGTTCCCAGGTAAACGCATTTCCTTTTAGGTGTGCTTATCCAAACAAACACTCATTTAACACATTTCTTTTCAGTGCCTCCCTAGGAAGGAGCCAAGGAGGAAGAAGAGGTAGGGGCTCTCCTTCATCCAGCCTGGAGTCTGGAGACCTGGCCGCCTCTGAGTGGGGGAAGGGTTCCGTGTTTGTTAGAAAAGGAAAGACTACCATGCGGCTGCATTGGTTTCCGACTGCTGCTATAGCGAGTGACCACGAATGCAGGGGCTCAACGCACCATCATTTTATCATCATACATTTCTGGAGGTCAGAAATCCAAAGCCAGTTTCAGTGGGCTTGTGACTGACTGGGGTTACCAGCCGGGACCTTGATTCCTCTCGTTGGTGCAGAAAAGACTTTAATGTCATGGAAAACAAAAGTAAAGGAAAGTGGGATTTACCAAAAATACACTCAGTGAGGAGCCGGCCAGTCAAGAGAGACAGTGGCCCTGAACTCCGTGGGTTATTTGGTTTGAATGAGGGATTTTCTGGGTGACTTTCTTTTGCATTCAGGAATGATTTACAGAAAAGGGTTATATAACTGTATTTCTTCAGCACATGTGCTTACCCATAATGCATACAGAAAATCCCATGGTGGGGATGGTCAAAACCACAATGCAAATTTTATTATAATTAACTAGTGGCCCGGTGCAAGAGATTCGTGCAGGGAGGGAGAGTGTCCCTCAGCCAGGCCTGCACCCTCTCCAATCTGGGACCCCTTGGGAAATGTCCGAAACCGGCAGTTGGACATCCCTCTCGCAATCTGGGACAATTGGCTCCTAACTGCTCACCTGCCTACTGGCCTGGTCACCCCAACTGCCCCCCCTGATAGCCCCCAACTGTCCCCCCCAGCCTGCTTTCCCCCAATTCCCTCCCCTCCCCCGCTGGTCTGCTTGCCCCCAACTACC
>NW_006290031.1:4188890-4216295 GCF_000327345.1 Myotis davidii | reverse complement strand
TGACCTGATTGCCCCAACTTGCCCCCCTCTGCTGGCCTGCTCACCTCCAGCTGCCACCTCCCCCTGTGGGCCTGCTTGTCCCCAACTGCCCCGCCTGCTGGCCTAATTGCCCCCAACTGCCCCCTTGCCAGCCAGCTCGCCACCAATGTCCCCACCCCCCGCCAACCTGATCACCCTTAACTGCCTCTGCCTCAGCCCCACCACCAAGGCTTTGTCCGGAAGGACGTCTGGAAAGTCTCCCAGAAGGTCTCTTGGTCTAATTAGCATATTACTCTTTTATTAGTATAGAGGAGGAGCCCTAGAAAGGTTGCATTGAGGTCATGCCATTTTCCTAGGAGCTTTCACCAAGAACGGGCTAGTTCAGAACCTGCCCCCTGGTGGTCTGATTCAGGAACTGCTGACTCCCGGGCAGTCCAGAGAGAGGCAGTCTGAAGGCAATGTGGTCCTGCCCTATCAGGACTCCAGGGCAGGCCCCACCTCAGCCGCTCAAGTCCAGTTTCCTACCTAACAGGCTACAATAAAGATTAGGATGTCGGCTTCCTTCTAGAGAATCTAAGGGAGAATTCATCACTTTTCCAGCTTCTGGAGGGCTCCTAAGTTCCTTGGCTTGTGGCCTCTTCCTTTACGTTCTTAGGCAGCATCACAAACTCTCTCTTCTTTGATTTCCGCTTCCATTCTTACTTCTCTCTCTGGCTCTGATCCTCCTGCCTCCCTGGTCGAAGGACATTTGTGATTATATTGGGCCCAACCGGATCATTCGGGATAATCTTCTATTTCAAGATCCTTAACTTGATCACATTCTCAGTTACTTTTACATGTCAGGTAACATACAGGAATTAGGATGTGGACATTTTGGGGGACCACTACTGAACCTCCTGTAGTGACCAATGATCTGAGATTGAGGGGCAAACAGTAGTACAAGCAGAGGTCGATGAGTGAGGCTGGGATCAGTTTTTCCAAGTTGTTTATGCTCCTTTATTCAGTTTGAATTTATTATTCACACCAAGAAGAATCTGTGAAGTGGATTTTTTTTTTCCCAAGCAAGAAAATTACATGACCTACTTTATCTCACCTGCCCTGTGAACAATGGTTGGAGTCGAGAGAGAGTAAAAATAAAGACTCATTTCTATATTTTCATATGTTCCTTTGGAAAGTAAAATTAACAATTGGGCTGGTGTTTGTGAGATAAAATTCTTTCTTTTACTAGCTTAGTTCACTCTAACAAGGAGCATTGATTTTTAGCCTCTATGTGAGAAAAGTCATTAACTGTAAAATTCGGGAAATTAAAGTCATACAACACATTCGATTTTACATGAGTTTAGAGTTCAGCAGTAAACTCTCAGAAAATGTATGGTTTGCTGCACATAGTTAATTGGAAAAAAAAATAGTTCCAGCATTATGTAACGGAGAACAATTAATCTAAGACACAATAATCTCAGTGATGGTTCTCACCAGGATTTAAACGCGATGGCTCCAGCTCCATTACTTCGTCCACACTCATAAAATGTTGTAATGCCCTACGAACAATTCCTCATTTGGTTTGTGATGAAATATGGTTCTCAGGTTGACAAAGCCAAGTATCTAGGTCACTGATTTATGTGTGGGATGTGTTTGGAAAACACTGTGCCTGAAACTCAGGGTTGCTATGAATCCTCGACATTGTTCTGGCCGATTCTCAAATCCAGATCCTCTAAGGGCGGGCGGCAGTAGCAGCTTCGGAGAGACACTGTGTTGCCACCCAGATGTGGCCCTGTCCTTGGAAGGAGGAAGGACCCAGCTGCCACGGTTCTCTCACCTTGTGGCTCTGCCGCAGGTGCCTTCTCCCAGCACAAGTTATGGCCACGTCTAGGGCCCGGGCCACTGACCTCTGAACTACATGGACTAATTTGAACCACTTGAAGGCTGATTGTTGCTCTCTTCTTAAAAGAAAGCTCAGTGGTTTTAACACAGTTTTACACAATTGAAACAGAGAAAGCTGCAGGAAAGACAAGGCAGGTTCTGCCATAAAACTCAAGTGTGTCCCGAAGCCCACGAGTGCCACTCATCTGTCCTCTCAAAGTTCTGACCAAAGGCCACGGCTGGCTGCGCCCCTGGTCAAACACTCTTAGGATCGTGGCCACGAAGCCCTGTTGCCCACGTTGGGCCATCCGAGGCAGCATGCACTTGGTTACTTAATGCCTGGGACCTGGTTCATGTGGCTCATCAGCCCTGAAAGGATGTCCCTCTGCATATACATCGATGTCGGGACACACATGCCTGGGAAATGGTAACCTAGGGAGAGTCATAATTATAAAAGAAAGGCTGGGCGTGGCAGCAGCGACTGTAGCTAGGACAGGACCATTTTCCTTTAGTCAGCTTTTAAGAAAATCAGAACAATTCAGAAAAAGGTCGCCTGGGACACGATTTTTGATGCTTTCAAAATTCAACAAGTATTAGGCCCATTAATGCAATTCCTTATCACCTCTCCACAAACTGGAAGGGGCTCTTGCAGGAGAGGGAGCTGAGGAATAAGGCAGTTCCTCTTGGTAACCAGTCTTTACCTAGTGATTAAATGGTCTGGCTCCGACCCACCCAGCTCATTGTTTTTCTTACCCACAGTGTGAAAGAAAAATCATCTTTGTGCCAACCCCACATCATATAAAACCCTAACAATGTGTTGAGTGTGACTTAAGAGACCATAATGCATTTTTCATGAAGGTAAGGAAAATCCATTAAGGAGATTAATTTGTGTTTGGAGAGCTACCTCTCCACAGCCAAAAATATTTGTTCTGTTAACTGTGGTGTGCGACATGCTACGATAGCACCAGGACTAGTGATGGTGCTGTTATTGGTACTGTTATATCTTCTGGATTATTTAAACAGTTATTCTTAAAGGGAACTATCTGTTTGGTGCTAAACTGTTTTTGGTAATTCTTATAGTTAAAAGTTAAAGAAAGACTATTCTAGTATGAATAATTCCTTCAGGATTATTCATGTTGCAGAAACTGCATCTTTATACCCAGATAATGTTCATTTGCTGCTACTCCACTAAAACTTTCTAGAAAGAAAATTATTAGTGCCTACAATACATTGTTTAATTTATTGGCAATATCGTGGAGGTAGCCATTTTGATAATCTTGTTGAAGAAAGATCATTAATTGACTTGAGTTGAATTCTATAGTTAAGAATTTTGAAATAATAAAATGGATCTTTTATGTTATAAGTAAGGTAAGTCACAGAGACTCATTAAATGGTCTGAGGAAGGGAACCGATTGCATAGTTGTATCCTTATGCATAGTTTTATCATTATACATAGCCCTGATTCTCAACTTTACCCGTTGGAATAATTGGCCTAACTGGTTTGAAGTTGCACCTGATGGTGAATTGTTTTCCAAGTTCTCCAGGTGATCCTAATATCCAGCCAGAACTGAGAACCATTAAGCCAGAGGAAGAATAAAAACCCCAACAGTGGCCGGGCTGGCATGGCTTGGTGGTTAAGCGCCGACCTATGAACCAGAAGGTCAAGGGTCGATTCCTGGTCAGGGCACATGCCTGGGCTGGGGGCTTAATCTCCAGTGAGGGGAATCCCTCTCTCTTCCTCTCTCCCTAAATCAATAAAAAGCATATTAAATAAAAAAACTTCTAAGAGTGGAATGCCTTTGCTCAAAACGGGCAGGAGGAATACGAGGAAACAAATTCTCTGTTTTCCCAAATATTTCCATCAATCAGCCGGGCTTCATATTTTCACTTACGGTTCTTCTAACTATGAGATACTACTGTTGAGTATTGTTGTTAACCAGAAATATAAAGCACCTGAGGCAGGAGGGCCCATTTTTTAGAGCTGCACAGTTTTTAGTCTGCACATGTAGCTGCTGCATATGTTGGTGCAGGGTGTTTGCTGCACAAGGACACATACCTGGCGATGAAATCTGACCTGCATTCCCCAATGCAGGAGTGAGAAGGACCCTTTTCTGATGCATACAAAGGTGCTGCACAGGACGGTGGCAGACCTGGAAGAAAGGAAAGACTTGTGTCATCAATCAGGTCATTGGGTTAGCCAGGAGAAGGTGCCCTGGCCCCACCCTACAGGCTGTGCCTCTGAGTGAGAGGAGGAGCCTCGCAGCCAACAGTAGATCCAGCCTGGCCGTGGGCACCCAGGCCTGGGCATTACGCTGTCAGCAGACGTTCTTGACTGGCCTCCAGAGGCCAGAGGAGGATGAGAGACAGTGAGGCCACAGCGGAAAAGAAATGA
The DNA here is from genome assembly GCF_000327345.1 of Myotis davidii. NCBI lineage: Eukaryota > Metazoa > Chordata > Mammalia > Chiroptera > Vespertilionidae > Myotis > Myotis davidii. The sequence continues at coordinate 4,212,064 of NW_006290031.1, read as the reverse complement.
GATCAAACAACTCCCCGTCTTCCGTGACAGTGCAAACTGGGACTTGATCTTATTATATGGAAACCAGAAGCCTGGTGCATGGATTCGTGCACCAGTGGGGTCCCTCGGCCTGGCCTGCACCCTCTCACAATCTGGGATGTCCGAGGCCTGGTGCATGGATTCAGCCCGATCCCCGCAGGCCAGGCTGAGGGACCTACTGGTGTACAAATCCATGCACCGGGCCTCCAGTATGCATATAAGATCTTTGGTTTATCTCTTCCCTCTCTCCCCCTCTCCCCTTCCCTCTGAGATTCATCAGTCTTTTCCATGTTTCTATGCCTGTGGTTTCCACTCCTGCATTGAGTGTCTGCCCCCTGTTGGTTATTGCACGTCATAGCTACTGGTGGAATGGTCCAACTGTCCAATGGTTGTTTGGTCACTTAGGCATATATCCTATCTAATAATAGACAAACATGGTAATTGACCCTACCTTCGCTACGCCTCTCATTGGCTAATCAGCACAATATGCAAATTAGCCGCCAACAAAGATTGCGGCTAATTTGCATACTGCAGGCAGGGCGGGTTAGTGCCATCCCACCTACCCTGCCGCCATCTGGGCCTGCTATTTGCCACCCGGGCCAGCAGGCATGCCGCGTGCAACCCGACCTGGGGTGGCCAGGCAGGGCAGCAGAGATCAGCCGGCCCACCAGGGCGTCCCATGTGCGACCCGACCCAGGACAGCCGGGCGGGGCAGCATGGCTCCTCTGTCACCTCAGCTTATTCATCACAGCTCCCTTGGGGGCCTAAGCTTTAGTTGGACATCCCTGGAGGGTTCCCTGGCTGCCAGAAGGATGTCTGACTGCAAGCTTAGGCCTGATCCCCTGGGCAGTGGGCCTAAGTCGACAGGTGGACATCCCCCAAAGGGTCCTGGACTGCAAATGGGCACAGGCTGGGCTGAGGGACACTGCCCACCCCCCCCCACCCGCCCCGTGCACAAATTTTTGTGCACTGGGCCTCTAGTATATATATATATTTACAGATACCTCTGTGATTATTATCCTGCTATGTAAAAGTAATAAAGTTAATTTTTAAGAGGTCAGTGTTTGAGGGCCCAGCCACTGTGGTTCAGTGGTTAGCATCGATCTAAGAATGGGGAAGTCATGGTTCAATTCCCTGTCAGGGCACATGCCCAGGGTTGCTGGCTTGTTCCCCAGTGTGGGGTGTGCAGGAGGGGACCAATCCATGATTCTCCTTCATCATTGATGTTTCTATCTCTCTCTCCCTCTCCCTTCCTCTCTTTGAAATCAATGAAAACATATATATTTTTAAAAATCGGTGTTTGAGATGCTACTTTTGCTTAGGATAAACACATGAAGAAAATTGACCCTATATGGTCTTGACAGGAAGGACTAGGTTAGATACTTAGATTACTGTAGCATTTATGAAAAACACAAACAGATACCACACATGCACGAATTCACAGAACAAGTACTCACTTATTTTATTAGAATTTCCAGATGTGCCAACCAAGCTATGTTTGGGACATAGAAGAGTGAGATCCATAGGACAGCAAACTGATTAAGAACATGGGGCTTCCAATCAGATTACATACAATCTTAATTCTGTCTGACCTTGAGGAATTTTTTGTACTTCTTACCCTATAGTTCCCTCAATTAAGTAAAGAGGGTGGTAATAATTAGGGAACCTACTGTTCATCATAGCTCCGAGGGTTCAATGAAGTAATTCACGCAAAAAGCTCAGAGTACTTACTAAAAATTCGTTATTCTACTTTTTACAATCAGTTCTCAATCTGGGCTTAACAAGAGAATAAACACCTTAGCATTCTTTGCTCGCCAGCACATTACAAAGAGCTTCAGAATGGCCCTCCCAACGAAGCAGCCTTTTCCTCTGAGGAAGCTCTTCCTTTGTAAAAATGTTCAGTTAAATAATTTCATAAGCCTGGAGAGGGGCAGGTTTCTAAAATACTGGCAGGAGGCCTGGAATTTTTAGAAATAATAATTCTTATCACCCTTTCAATCATCTGAACCCCTCCAGTCACTGCCAAAACACTCCTTTGTTACCATAGAGACCCATAGAGATAGCCGCGTATTAAATAACAAACAGGGCTAACAAGGACAGAAGTGAGGACGAGACACCCCTGTTTAAATTCCTGAATTGGATTTAATTTTGCCAGAAAATGGTCACGGAGGAGACATGAATATATGAAGGGTTCTGCGAGTTTAGCTGTGAAGCAAACATTGGTCCTTCAAATAAAACATAATCGGTACATTGACTAAGTAGGATTCACTGGGGATAATCAGAAAAGATGCTTAGATGCTTTCTTCTCTAATGATTGCTCCTACATAGCCATTTTCTCTGGGGTAATTCTTTTTTAAAATTTTTATTTATTTCAAAGAGGAAGGGAGAGGGAACTAGAAACATCAATGATGAGAGAGAATCATTGATCAGCTGCCTCTTGCACGCCCCTTACTGGGGATTGAGCCCACAACCCGGCATGTACCCTGACTGGGAATCGAACCTTGACCTCCTGGTTCACAGGTCAACACTCAATCACTGAGCCATGCCAGCTGAGCCTCTCTGGGATAATTCTGGCCCATCTTTTTTAATACAATTGGGAGATTTTTTTTTTCTGGACCTCAATTTATAATATACTTTTATTATGTTAACATGGTTAGTGCTGTAAAATTGTCAAAATTCTGCACCCCCTTTAATAGGAATCTTTCCTGGTCTCTGCTGGCTTTGGGGGTGGATCAGTGGGTGTCTAAGATGAAGGACAATCTTACTGTAAAGAAATACTCCAGTTCCCTTCACTCCGGCAGCTCTGCAATACTCTAAGGCAGCGGTTCTCAACCTGTGGGTCGCGACCCCCAACGACCCTTTCACAGGGGTCGCCTAAGCCCATCAGAAAACACATATATAATTACATATTGTTTTTGTGATTAATCACTATGCTTTAATTATGTTCAATTTGTAACAATGAAATTGGGGGTCGCCACAATATGAGGAACTGTATGAAAGGGTCGCGGCATTAGGAAGGTTGAGAACCACTGCAAACCATCCTATCAGCACTAGTATTTCTCAGCTCTCATTTTCCCAAAGAACTCCGGGCCAGTATTGCAAAGTTGCCATGGCTAGCTCTTATTATTTTGAGAAGAGTGGAAAGGCATTTTGTTCTTTCAAGAATCCGGGCAAAGTTTTTGTTCAATTGAAATATTCCATTCTTTCTTTACAAGCTGCATCAGCAATACCTCCCACCTGTCAGAGTTATATATACGCCAACAAGAGGTTTAATCATTTTCCCAAGCTCACAGGCCCCTCCCACCCTGCGTACAATGTAGTGGCAAGTTCGTGTGCATGAGGAAGAGACTCATTAACTCCATGGCAAGTGTGTGGTTCAAAGTATCTCTATTGTAGGGAGTCAAAAAAGGTTATGGAACTCTCATTTTAAACAACTTTCCCAAAGTGTTAAAGTAGACTTGTATTGTTTTCTTTTTGTTTGTTTCTTGAAAAGGACAGGGAGACAAAAGTAGAGATAATTCCTCTCAAAGTATCAAATACACTTACAGGCAGACATTTGGGAATAAAAAAATTTTATGTGCAGATTTTCAAGGGCTTAGAGCGTTTCAAATAAATGTATGCACCATTAGCATTCACTCAGCTATACAGCTTTGATCTTCTTTTAAAAGAAACTAGGAGAAAAAAGGAGGGAGTAAAAGAAAGAAGTGAGAAAGAGAAGCTGTCAGCGATTTGAATGCTGCCAATTATTACACCACTTGTAAAGAGCTAATTAAACACAATTGCCTCCAAGAAGAATCATTTTACTCTTTTTGTGTTCTCTTTCTACTTGTACTATAAAGAAACTTGATTATTGATAAGATCCACATTGCACGCCTTTGTGGGTCTGATCAATAATTGGAACGTCTTTCTACAGCGCTGGTCCCATTCCTTTAGTTTCAAATTCAGTCTATTTGGTATTTATGGTTGAGAAGTTCTATTCTTATGACTTCAAGCTTAAGTTCAAGTTCAACAGTTTACAAAGAAAATGTAGGTTTTCTCAATTTCTATCTGTATCTCTAGTTCTCTCTCTGTGTTCATACCAGGGCATAAGTATAATCTATTTATTATTTCCATTATTGTCCAGTCATACTCTCAAGACCTATGATTCATTCTAAGGAAATTCTTCCCTTTGTTGCTTCTCATCTTCAGTCAGTCACCAAGGCTTACATATGTCTCTACAATGGTTTCCTCCCTTTGTTTCTACTTCATTCTCTTTGTTCTGGCCCTCATTCCTCCTCTTGGTCATTATTGAAATTTGCTCTCAATTGCTGGTTTCCTCCTTATTTTTGAAGATCCTCCTCAACAATTCTTTTCTCACTGGAATCTAAATAAAGTCTTAAATTGATTAGAGCAGTGGTTCTCAACCTTCCTAATGCTGTGACCCTTTAATACAGTTCCTCATGTTGTGGTGACCCCCAATTTCATTGTTAGAAATTAAACATAATTAAAGCATAGTGATTAATCACAAAAACAATATGTAATTACATATGTGTTTTCTGATGGTCTTAGGTGACCCCTGTGAAAGGGTAGTTCGACCCCCAAAGGGATTACGACCCACAGATTGAGAACCGCTGGAATAAAGTAAGTTCTTTCAATTAAATGTATATATCTTTCCTTGGTTGTTCTTAGTGCTTTGCTATATATTTTGAGATCAGCCTAATCAAGTTTTGATTGGCATTGCATGGGTTTTAAACCATGGGTAGAGTGACACCTTTACCCTATTGAGTCTTTTGAAGGATGACTATGTTGTATCCTTCTATTTGTTTAGGTCTTTTTAAATTTCTCTTAATAACATTTTACTCCTTTGCATAGAAGCATTAGAGGTCTTCTACAATGTCTATTATATTAATTCCTACTTATTTGAGATATTTAAAAACTATTGCAAAGATATGCATAAATAAACTGATTTAATTTTCTAATATTCATGGATTATATTTAGAAACACAATAGATCATTTATATTGAGCCACATTTTGAAAATATTTTAATTCTAATAATTTACTTGTAGACTTTTGAATAGTTAAGGCATGCCATTATAAAATCTTCGAATAATGATAATTTAAGTTTTTTCTTTCAATTATGTACATATTATTTCTTTTTCTTGCTTTACTGCATGGGCAGAAACAATCATTGTGTCTGTAAATTTGGGAGGAGTAATATGGACATGTTTGTCTTTTTTCTGCTTTCTAAGAAGTTTTTAAGCATTAAATACGTTGCTTGTAAAATGCTGAAGGCACCTTTATCACAATAAGAAAGTTCCTGAGTATTATTTGTTTTGTACTATTTTCTTTATCATGAACAGTCATTGAATTTATCAAATGTTGGATTTTTTGTTGATTGCATGAATTTCTCTTCTGTTCTGTTAGGTGACCAATTTCATTGAATAGGTTTTTCAAATTCTTTTTCAAAACAAATAAACTTATTTTTCTGGAATAAATCCCCCAAAGTAAAATAACAGTATCCTGTAAAATATTTACTGGATTTGTTAATATACATGTGTCTAAGTTGTTTGCACCAATTAATTAATGAATTGCTGCATAAACATCTATAACAATAAAAGCGTAATATGCTAATTAGACCGGACAGACGAATGACCTTCCAATGTCCTTCTGGATGAAGCCGTGGCAGCAGGGGCTGAGGCAGAGGTGGTTGGGGCAATCAGGCAGTCAGGAAGAGTGGTTAGGGGTGAGGAGGCAGGTAGGCGAGTGGTTAGGGGCGATCAGGAAGTCAGGCAGAATGGTTAGGGGTGATGAGGCAGAGTAATTAGGGGTGATGAGGCAGGCAGGCAAGTGGTTAGGGGAAATCAGGCAGTCAGGCAGAGTGGTTGGGGTGATGAGATAGGCAGGCAGAGTGGTTAGGGGTGATGAGGCTGTACTGACTTTCTCTATTTGACCTTATTCAAGTATTTAATATCACTATGAATCATTCCCATATAGGGCTGTTATGAGGAAAATTATACTTTATACTAGAGGCCCAGTACAAGAAATTCATGTGGTGGGGCGGGGGGGTAGAAGGTGTCCCTCAGCCTGGCCTGTAGCCTCTCCAATCTGGGACCCCTTGGGGGATGGTGGGATTGGGCCTAAAACAGCAGTCAGACATCCCCTGAGAGGTCCTGGATTACGAGAAGGTGCAGGCCAAGCTGAGGCCCTCCCCGCATCTCCCCCACCGCCCCCCGCCATGCACAAATGTTTTGCAATGGGCCTCTAGTCTATAATAATAAAAGCATAATATGCTAATTAGACTGGACATCCTTCTGGACGTCCTTCCTTCCCGACAAAGCCATGGCAGGTGGGGGCTGAGGCATAGGTGGCCATCGCGGTGGTGGGGGCCAAGGGCCTTGCACTAATTTTGTGCATGGACCTCTAATTGTAAATAATACTTTTCAAGTTTTGGTAGGAAAGCCCAGCTTCTTGTTTTATTATATTGTCAGATTAAATCTTCTGTATGATTGCAACTTTGAAATTTATTGAAACAAGCTTTAGATCTGGCTCATTATTTTGCTTTTATTTTAGATGTGCTTGAAAATATGCGCACATTACAGTTTGAGGGATTCAGTTCTTTATATATCAACTAAAGGCCCAGTGCATGAATTCGTGCATAGGTGGGGTCCAGCCGGTCTGCTCTATTGGGCCAGGCTGGCAGGAGGGAGGGGTTGTGGGAGGTTGGCCAGCTGGCCCCACCCCAATTGGGGTGAGGGAGCTAATCGGGGGTGGAGCAGGCTGGGGGGAGGGGCCGTGGGAAGTTGGCCGGATGGCCCCACCTCCGATCAGGGTGTTGGGGGCTGATCCATGGCCAGGCCGGCTGCGGGGAAGGGCCAATCGGACCTGGCATAGGCCGGTTGGCTGCCGCAGTGCACATCATAGCCACCAGTTGTTCCAGTCGTTCTGGTTGTTCCACCATTCTGGTTGCTGGGCTTTATATATATATAGATGAGCTTCAGTTCAAGTTCTCAAGAAATGAATTACTGCAGTAATCTATGGAAAGGTGATGTTGGCCTGAACTGGCATATTACTGGAGAAGGCTGGGAGAAGTGATTTGGTTCTAGGATACTTATCTGCTTTAAACTTAAATGTCCAAAACAGACCTTTTTATGTCTCTCAATCCCCTCCCTTCTAGTAATTCCTTTATGATCTTTTCCATCTCAGGAAATGAGGACTCCATTCTTTCAGCTGTTTAGTTCAAATATCTGGAAATCATCCTTGACTGCTCTCTCTCTCCAACGACTGGATATTCATGGGTGAATCATATTGGTCTACTAGTAGAGCAACCCCTTCTACCTACTCTTGCACTATGAGTCTAAGCTGCTATTATGTGTTTTCTTACCTTATGAAATAACATCTGAATGGCTCTCTCTTCTTTCATGCTTTTCCCTTAAGTATTTTCTCAATAGAAAAATACAGAGAGAGAGAAAGAGCCTGTTTAGACATATCAGATTGTGTCAGTCCTTTCCTTAAAATCCTACCTCAGCTTCCCACCTCACTGGGAGCAGATGACCAAGTCTTGCCGATGGACTCCAAGGCCCCACATGATCTCTGCATCATCTCCTGTGCCTAGTTCCCTTTCTTTCCCCTTCACTGCTCTGGCCTTTTACTGTTTCTTGGATAGTCTAGGCACACACCATCTTACTTTTGGTACTTCTTCCTCCTCTATTTGAAATATTCTGCCTCCAAAATCCATGTGATTTCTCACATCCTTCAGGTCCTTACTTAGAGTTATTTTCCTGAAGTCTCACTGGCAACCCCATCTAAAATCCCACATCCCGACACACACACTTCTTTCTCCCTTCTCTGCTTTTCTTCTTGTCATCTATCACTATAATTCTATATAATAAAAGCCTAATATGCAAATTAGTTGGTGGGGGGCAGGGCCAGCTAGTGGGCAGCCCCATGCCAGCCAAGGCTGGTGCTAGTGGGCAGAGGGAGGGGATGGTGATTGGGGGGTGGTGGCGACCAGCGGTGAAGTGGTGATTGGGGGGCGGGGCTGGAGCTACCTCCTAGTGGTCAGTGTGCTCCCACAGGAAAGGACCACTCAGCCAAAAGCCAGGCTGACGGCTGGCAAGTGCAACCGTGGTGGTGGGAGCCTCTCCTGCCTTTGCAGCAGCACTAAGGATGTACAACTGCAGCTTAGAGTGGGCCTAAGCTGTCAGTTGGACATCCCCCAAGGGCTCCCAGACTGCGAGATGATGCATGCTGAGGTGAGGGACGCCTCCCCCCTGAGTACACAAATTTTCATGCACCGGGCCTCTAGGTACTTAATAAGTATGCATTTTGCTTGTTAGGTTGTTTATTGTCTGTGTCCCATGTTAGAATCTAGAATCCATCGGGCCAAGGATTTGTTCATTTGTTTGTTTTATTACCTGCTGTCTCCCCAGCATCTAGAACAGTGTATGGCATATAATAGATGTTCAATAAATATTTATTAACTAACAAACAAGTTAATGATAATGGATCTTACTTCCTAAAAAACATCCAGACAATTGATGATATAATCATATACCTTATTGAAGTAAATGGTGTGTTGTTCAGTTGTGGGAGAGAATTATTAAAATATATCTAGGTATAGATAGATAGATACCAGAAAAATAATTCAAGTAAGCCAACATTTATTAAATATTTGCATGTCCTAAGTCTTTTGCTTTGAGGTGACAGGTGTGAAAATTAATAAGCTATGCTTCTGAGCACAAGTAACTCAGAATTTGTATTTTTTTTAATTTACTATTTTGTGAACATTCCAGGCATATCAAGAATAAAGCTATTTTAGTTATTCACAGAATTCTATTTTGTATTCTTAACAGTGTCATGTGCAATGAAAAGTATACGCATGAGTTGCATCTACATCACTTCCTAGTTTTGTAAATTTGGGCACATTATTTACATTCTTAGATATCATTTAAGTCATAAAACAGTGGCCTGGCTGTATGGCTCAGTTGGTTGAGCGTTGTCCCCATGCACCAGGACGTCATTAGTTCAATTCCAGGTCACAGCACATACCCTGATTTCAGGCTTGATCCCCAGTAGGGGCATGCAGGAGGCAGCCAATCAATGTTTTTCTGTCATCAATATTTCTCTCTCTCTCTCTCTCCCTCTTTCTTCCTCTCTCTGAAATCAATGAAAACATATTTAAAAATAAATAAATAATAAAACAGTGTTATTGAGTATAGTCAATGCATTAATACATGCAAACTGCTTAACATAGTGGTTCTGAAATGGCAAACTTTCAATTATGTTAATAACTACTTTCACATCTGTTTTCTATTGCTTAATTTTATTAACTGTCTTACCAACCAAGCAGTTTCTGAGGACAACTACAACATGAATCTACAATTAGAAGATGATATTATTGAAAACACACAAAATTATGCAATATTGGCAATGATGCACCTCAACAGCTATAATATGTCAGGAAAAATTTGACCACCGGTATCCAAAGGCTTAAAACTGTGGACTATACAAATGGGTCAGATAAAGTCTAAGAATCAAGAGTTTGTTCAGAAATTATTTAAAATAAATGTAGTAACATAAATGAAGACTAATTTGAGAAAGAGTTCTAATATGAGAGTAAAAGCTATGGACTTGTTCTGCTACATATTAGAGAGTTATTAAATTTTTTAAAAAGGCTTATTCCCCTCAGACTATGTAATTTGTATTGGGATAGAAGGACAGCGAAAAAACATAGTCTATTAAGAATTTATAGCAACTGCCAAAGTATTCAGTGAAATGGCATTGAGCAAGTGATGATGAAAATGTTTAAAATGAAAAAAAATATCCTAAAAGAATTGACAAAAATCCAAGGTTTTAATTACTTTTTACTTTTTAAATTTCAGTCACTCTGAGCTTAAAACATTAAGCATCTTTAACTTTTCCCCCTACTAAAATTTTGAATCATTTCTAACTAAAGGAATTAGGAAGATCAATGTCTTTTTAACCCGATAGATCATTCAGAAAATTTCACTGAGCTTCAATGTAAATTTAGAAAAATTAAAAACTAGAATAAAATAATAAAAATAAAATAACGTTATATGGACTAGTCTGAATCAAATCCATTGATTTGATTTCGAGATGCTCAATTGAATTATTAAGTTCACTGATTTAATCCAGAAATGGCTTCTCCTGTCATAAGAAATTCTCCCTTTTGAATAGCATAAACATTTCCTATAAATTTGTGGCCTCTTAATATTACGCATGCAAAAATTTTATAATGTTAAAAATATTCTGAAATTTTATTTTTTATTGATGTTTTTATACCAGTAGCAAGCAATTAAGTGTAAAATAAACTTTGGTTTGGGAGACTGACGATTCTTTATTACAAGTGGAAAATTTTAGCAGAAGCTTGTTCTTACAAGTTTCTTCACTCTCTAACTTTTCAATTTAATCAAACACAGATGGTTTGACCGACTAAAATGTTGATCCATTTTCTTTGGTGTTGATTAGGATCTAAACCAATTGGTTATCAGTTCAGATTCTTTCTTTATAGTATGCATTTGAGTAATAAACTATTATAACTTAAGAGGTGGATACCTAAACTGAATGATATATAATTTTCATGGTCATTGTTTTTCCTTTTCAAAAGTCTATTTTGGCTTTTTTCCACTTTCCATCCACTTCATTAGTCCTCCATGAATTGTCCAACATGACAGTTATTTGATTTACCCAATTCAAAAGCATCCTACTGTGTAAGTAATCAAGGCCTGATGATTCAACATTACACTGTGGGGGATAATTGTTTCAAACGAGATTATCTCTCAGCATATAATAAAGAACACTTGGATTTTAAAGTTGGATAAAACCTGACATTTGTTCAACTGAACCTTCCAAGTAGGTAAAGATTATTCCACATAATGTTTAAAAATACTAAACCCTAACCATTTGCTTAGGAGACCAATAAACATCCTGTATTCATTTTATATTTAAAAATTTTATACAACTTGAATCTTTTTCTTTTTTTCAGGAAAAAGCATCCTAGATAATTTATCAAACTACTGTTAAACCCTAAAACAATATCAGTATTTAAGAACTATCTTTATAATTAAATTAGTTTTTTGTTTTGTTTTGTTTTTACTTGAGGTTCTGGGCACTGTTCCACAATTCTACACAGAATTAGCAAGAATGTAAAACTTGATATGTTTCCAAAGTAACAACTGTATGCATATTATCCTTTTTCTTTGAAACCGGAGATGTAGAAATGATCTACACTTGAATGTATTATCTTTCTATTCAAAGCACATTAAAAAAAAACAATTATAAAATGTCATGGAAATATCCTTTTCTTTTGTAGCAATGGGTACCTAGCACATGGTGTATAATTATAGCAGTCATTGTTCATAGGTGTCCTTGCCTTTATTAGTAGAAAGAAAATGTAAGAGTATTTTTGAAGAAACACCAATTCTTCCTTTTAGAGTCTGGCTCAGTGTGGAAACTACTCTTTCCAATTAAAAAAGTTTAAGAGTAGTTCACAAACTACTCTTAAGATTAATTCTAAGTTGCATATAGAAAGTCAGAGGGTCAAACTGGAAAAGGCTTTTTATGAGACGCGAAGTAGGAGCACTTCCTGTATGGTGTACATCTTTTCATAAAGCAACATGAATGATGACTGTGGCACTGACATGATGATAGATTCATAGATCACAGTAGAGTAAAATTACTGACCCATTCATATTTGAATACTTGATTTTTACAACACTTGTACTGTAAAGCAGTGAGAAGGATTATATTTTCATAAATACTCCCAGAACAAAGGGTATAGTTATAAAAATAAGTAAAATTTGGTCACGTCCTTGACACTGTACTCAAAACCATGTTTACTGGATTATAGAGCTAAACACAGATGGTGTAACAATTAGATCCTAAAAATTAAAAAGGGACAAGAATATTTTCATGAATTCTAAGTAGGCAAAGATTTCTTAAACTGAAAATATTTCTCCTTTACTTTCAAAGAAATGAATGTATATGTGTGCATGTATAAAAATAACAAGAATAGAATCACACATTAATAACAGGTTAAGACTTGATGAGAAAAAAGAAAATTAAAAAAAAAATGTTCCATTGGGATAAAGTGCAAGAAAGTGAGTTTAGATTATTTACCTTTGTAGACAAGTAAAGTGCCAAACTAGACAGTCTTAAGAAAAAATAGAATTTCCAATAAATAGAATTAGTCATATCTACCAAGAATGTCAGAAAATTAGAAGTATAAGAGTATCAATTCTAGCTCTCAGCACATTAGTATGTAATCACTTCATATACCTACGCATCTTACACATTCTAGCAGAAAAATTATTAGGTATATGCTTGTATACACTTCATGCTTGAGAATAATACCACAGGCTTCTTTTAACATTATGTTTTAAAAACCATTGCTCTATTGGTAGTCAAAGGAGTGATATTTTATACTTTATAGGTCACAGAGCATATTGTTTCCCCAAACATAAAAATGTTGAAATGCAAAGAAACTTTGGAAAGGAAAAATGCAAAAAGAGTGTGTTGAGGCTGTTTTCCCTCATCTAACGGCAAGCTCACAGTGCTGACAAGACCTTCCTTCCTTGCCTCGGTCCCAAGTGTTGGCTTGAAATGACACGGTTACCACTCAAATGGAAAGGTCTGAGACTCCAGCAGTCCACTTCCTTGCAAAAGAAAGATAATCTGGATCCGCATTCCATGGTGCGGTGACATAGTTAGCATCATAAGGCACCAAAGAGACAACACATTTTGTCTCTCATCGGAAGTTATCTTAACAACACTGAATTTTTTCCAAACATATGCTCTGCATGCATGGATTTAAGGAAGAAACAGCATTTTGAATTAGGGTATGTTTTCTGTTAGGGAAGTTTTAAGGACACATGCCAGTACAGATTGAACTGATAAATGTTACTCTATGATAAATATAAAATAAATAATCTACTTCAAGCTTGGACTTTTCTTTCTCTGTTTTCTCTCTAAAATTGTACTGGCATTCTCAAAGTATATGAAAGAGAAGCCCTAACTCGCTCTAAAGAAGTGAAGATTATTCAGCCGGAAGTTTCTATAGAAAGAGGGAGATACTCTTTGCTAAGAGTTAGTGTTATAATCTTAATAGCTTCTACATCCCAAAACTTATATCAGCATGGTTGATTTAACAATATATGTTCAAATGTAATAATTTATCAATTTACTTGGTACCATCTCAAATGTTTCCAACTTTGGTGAAAGTCTCTTTTGGAGGAAGATAATTGAAGTGAATTTATTTTTAAGTAAATTTCTCAATATGTTTCTTCATCCCTTCACTTGTAGTTAACAAAAAAATGATGTAAAAATTTGTTTCAGATCTCATTTTACAGAAGAAGCCATCAAGGAATCTCTTAAAAAAGTATTACCTATCTATAATAATAAAAGTGTAATATGCTAATTAGACCAGACATTCTTCCAGACGACCTTCCTGACAAAGCCAAGGTTGCAAGGGAAGCCCAGGTCCCAGGTGCCTGCTGGCAGCTGGAGGGAAGCCAGGTCCTGGGTGCCAGAGGGAAGCTGGTGCTGGCAGCTGGGGGAAGGAAGGTCTACTCTTGCATGAATTTCATGCACCAGGCCTCTAGTTTGGTCTATAAAGGATATAAAATGTAATATCCAAAATTTGGCTTTTAAAATTTAACTCAATATATCTAAAGAATTTAAAGACTGCAACTAATTAATGTGCTCATCATCTGTTCAACATGGTTAAAATATGTACTATGTATCTGGCCTTGGATTAATAAGTAGTAATTAAAATTTGATTCCTGGATGTCAAGATGTGAACGTATTTGCTATAGTATGAATGTTTGTCTCTCCCACCCTCTCCAAACATGTTGAAAACCTAACCCTCAAAGGCAATGGAATTAGTAGGTGGGGCCTTTGGGAGGCTCCACCCTCACTAATGGATTAGCGTTTGTATGAAAGAGAGCTCAGAGCTCCTTAGCCCATTTGGCGATCTGAGCATACAAATTGGAGCTGTCATCTGAGCATATTGGCACCCTGATCTTGGACTTCCAGCCTCCAGAAGTGTGAGGAATGAATTTCTATTAGGTATAAGCCACCCAGTCATTGCATTTGGTTGCAACAGCCCCAGCAGACTAAAACAATAATGGGGAGATTTATTCAACTACTTATAATGAAGTACACAAAAATAATGATACTAAATTGGGATGGGAGAACAGAGAAAGAGGTACCATTCCAATGTGGCAGAAATGTGACAAGCAGTTGTGTAGAAGAAAGTGAGATTTCAATTGACCTAAAGAAAAAAAAAATACTGAATGAGTTTCTAGATTAAATAAATAAATAAATAAATAAATGAACTATTCCAAGCAGGAATTAAATTTGTGCAGAGACATGGTGGACTAGGTAAGGCAATTCATTTCTGTTCACTTTCAATTGGTTAAAATCATCTCATGGACACCCCTGAATATAAGAAGGTCTGCAAAAGATAGCCCATGGCTGCAAAAATTACATGCAATTTTGGAGACATTATGGAAATTGTTCGATGGCAACAAAATCCGGCAGTTCATTTTTCCGTTTGCTTATTGTGTAATATACTTCCACCAGACATAGTGGCTGAAAACTAGAATTTGCAGTTATCTCCCATGGTACTGAGGTTGGTCTAGGACAGTGATGGCGAACCTTTTGAGCTCCGTGTGTCAGCATTTTGAAAAACCCTAACTTAACTCTGGTGCCGTGTCACATATAGAAATTTTTTGATCTTTGCAACCATAGTAAAACAAAGATGTATATTTTTGATATTTATTTTATATATTTAAATGCCATTTAACAAAGAAAAATCAACCAAAAAAATGAGTTCGCGTGTCACCTCTGACACGCGTGTCATAGGTTCGCCATCACTTTTCTAGGAGCAGATGGGTCCTTCTTATTTGGAATCCTTCATGGTTACAGTCAATTAGGGGGTGGGGATGAAGTCATCCGAAAATTCAGCGGGGGCTAAATATCCACAAAGGCGCACTCAGGAGGCTGTGGTGGCTGGTCCTGGCTGCCCTTTGGGAACTCAGGGCCGTCTCCTTGGGTGCCTGCATGTGGCACTTCTCTGTGGCTTTCGCTTCTCACAACGTGGCAACTGGAGTCTAAAAGCGAGTCTTTCAAAGGATAGGACACATGTACTGCCATTGTCCTAAGGACTGAGACAAAAATCTAGCAGTCCCCCTTCAGTTTTATTCTGCTGGTCAAAGGAGTGAGAGTCCTCCCATAATTGAGGGAGAGAAAGCAGGCCCCACCTCTTGATGTGAGAAGTTTTAAAGAATATTTGATCATCTTTAGTATACTGTAGTTCTCCCTCTGGTCACATATTATTTATATGCTGGTCTTCTGCCCTGAAAAAAACACATTCACTACATTCCAAGGCCTTTAGAATTTCATCCCAATAACAGCATTAGCTCAAAGTTCTGGATCTTATCACGTCAGTCAGATGCAGCAGGTGTTAGGGTCATTTCTTAAGGATGGGGCTTCTCATTCTAAGTGTGTGAACTAATTTAGTTTGCTGTACCCCTCCTCCCTACCCCAAAACCACGGCAGAATGATAAAACTGAGGTGGGATGACCACAACAGACATTTCTAATCAAAGAGAAGGAAATTCTGAGGCATATGGAAGTCACTGTTTCATAGCAACCCTGCAGCTCAGCCTGGAAGATGTCACCAGTTCCTGATTAGGGCTGAGCCCTGTGTCCTGTGAATACTTTCTCTGGCTCTCAGCTCCGTCTCCTGGGCCCTCCGTTCTGTCCTCTGCACTATCCTTCTTGGCCCGTGTTTGCAACCACATGGCCTTCTATGCCTGATTAGAAGACAGTGGGGGCGGGAGGTCTTTTCATTTTGTACTCTCTGTCCATTTTAGTCCAAGCTGTTGTTGTTTCTGAGAATATCATTCTCCAAAAAGTGTTATGGGTTTGGAAGGAGTAGTTTTAGATCACTCACTTAGACAGACTCGTCTCTGCCTTGTGAAAGGCGCTGCTTTGTGAGGCTTCTGGAGGCAATGGAGCACCGTTATGGAAGACTAGAGGCCCGGTGTGCGAAATTGCGCAGCTTCACCCACCTGCTTGTGCCTAGCCACACCCACCTCGCTGCGCCTGCTGGCCGCCAGCCTTGCTCCAGTCGGAGCCTGTGGGTCACGGGGGAAGTACTGAGAGGTGCTCCATGTACGCATGGTGATCAGTCGTTTGGTCGTTATGGTGTTATGGCCTTAGGGCCACTGGCTTTTTATAATATAGATGAGGACAGCAATCCCTTTGACTTTGGGCTCACTGAAACAGTAAGTGTGGCATTGCCACAGATCTTCCTGAGGTCTTAACAGAGGTTTCAGCTCTAGTCTGGATTTGGCATCTACCCTAAAGCCATTTCCTACTTTGAGAATCTTTTGCTGGTAGAGAAAGTGGAGAGAAACAAATTGATTTTCCAACCCAAGGAATCCTTGCTCATTAATAGTGTCTGTATATTGTGCTCAAAAGCTGAGTCGTTCCTGTTTAAGTTCATAGCTGCCTTTCCTTCCCCCCCTCCCCATAGGCATTGAAGAGAAATGAGTTGGCACTTTCTACCTTCTGCTTGGAAATCTTCAGAGCCAGGCCCACAGGTTAATTAGGTATCCTTTCTATTTTCTACAGTATTGCCAAGTTTCCTGCCACACATTACAGGGATATCATTTTCTCTAACCACCAACTACAAATTCCTTTCTGTCCTTGCAGCTCTCATCAATAATCTCATCGAGAACCTTCCAGAATCTCCTCTAGGCTCATCCAACTTTGCTTGCCACATGGTCCAAAAGTCAGTGATGATTCCGGATTCCAAATTCCATCTTATTGCACGACAAATTACCTCTAAAATGAGAGGTTTAAAGCCATACGGGTTTTATTTTATCTCATGATTTTGTGAGTCAGGAATTCAAGCAGTCCAAATCTTGTGCTCCATGTGGAATTGATTGAGGCCCCTCAATAGTCTCCAGCTGGTGGATGGGCTAGTCTAGAGGGACCAGAGCAGCTTCACTCATGTGCCTGATGCCTTGTCAAAGGTGGCAGGAGAGGGGGACTCAGCTTACACTGTTTATTAATCATAGTGACAACGCCTGGTCTTCCAGGATGGTTGTCAGGATGGTTGGGTTGCTGGAGAAGAAAGTTCCAGGAGGCTTATACGGAAGCTGCCAATCTGCTATGGCCTGAGCCTGGAGATAGTGTCATCTCATCATTTTTCAATGATGGAAATAGGCACAAGGCCTATCCAGATTAAAGATGTGTATGTGTGTGTGTGTGGAGGGGGGGGGGGGGGGGGAGGAGGGGGGAAGCTGGGGCTGGAGGAGTATTTATAAAGGATTTATAAATACTATTTAATCCTATTTAATCCATCATATGCACATTTGGAAAATGAGGTCATAGGAGTATATAGTGAGTAGGAGATGAGATTTGGACAGCAGTGGAAATCAGAATTACAGCAATCTGGAATGTCATGAAAAAGAACTTGAACTTTAATCCTGAAAGCTATGGAGGAGTATCAGATATCTCATTGTCCAAGAAATAGAAATGCTGATGTAATTAAGAAATTTGATGGTGAAAAGAAAGAGAAATGGGGCAGAATCTTGATGGAAAGGTAAATATGAACGAAGGTGGACAGCTTTTACTTTTTGTTTGTTTTTAATGGCAAGACAGAATTATACTTGCTTTGCGGTGTTAGGGAAGGTGCCTATATGGGAGATGAAGAAATAAGAGTAAGGGGATAACTTTATGGGATAAGGTCCTGGCATGAAATTAGAGGGAACGGGATCTCTAGGACAAGGCGATAGGATTCATTTGGCAAAGAAATAAGCTTGCTCTTTTCCTTGGGTTCAAAAGAATGTGATAATTATGACTAAAATATTAATCAATTTGGAGTATTTTATAGGTTGAAAAATTTATCCATTTCCTAATCTCTGGGTTCTGTGAATGTTACTTCATATGACAAAACAGAGTCTGGGCAGCTGTGGTTAAATTAAGGATTTTGAAGTGAGCTTAAGGAGATTACCCGGATTATACAAGTGGGCCTGCACATGAGCCATCCAAACTGGAGCCAGAGGGAGATTTTACTCTATACAGAGGAGCAGGCAATGTAAAGACAGAATAGGGATTTGAAGAGAGTGATCCTGACAATTGGAGAGATGAGGCCACAAGCCAAGGAATGCTGACACTCACCAGAAGCTGGAACTGTCAAGGAAAAGTTTCTCCAGAGCCACTGTGGGGAGTGCAGCCTGGCCAACACTGGAATTTTGGTCCCGGGGTCCCCAAAACTATGAGAGGATAAATTTCTGTTGTTTTAAGATACAATGTTAAGCCGAAACCGGTTTGGCTCAGTGGATAGAGCGTCGGCCTGCGGACTCAAGGGTCCCAGGTTCGATTCCGGTCAGGGGCATGTACCTGGGTTGCGGGCACATCCCCAGTAGGAGGTGTGCAGGAGGCAGCTGGGGGATGTTTCTCTCTCATCGATGTTTCTAACTCTCTATCTCTCTCCCTTCCTCTCTGTAAAAAATCAATAAAATATATTTAAAAAAAAAAAGATACAATGTTAATGGAAATTTATTATACCAGCCTCTAGAAACTGGTATGAATTATCTATATTAATAAAAGCCTAGGTGGTTGTCATGCCATCACGCCATGATGCCCTCACACTATCACAATCCATCACCAGGAGGCTGCGTGCACAGCTGCTGCGTGCGGGTGGGCGGGGACTTGATGCTGTGTGCGCAGCGCAGAAGAGGTGGGGCCCAGCAGCTCTGTGCGGCGAGGCCTGGGGGTCCCGTGGCTCTGCATGGTGCGGAGGCGGGGCCCACGGCTCTGGCCTACCTCTTTGGGCCAATCGATCATGGGGCTCCCGCACTGTGAGAGGACACAGGCCAGGCTGGGGGACCCCCCTGCTGAGTGCACAATTTTCATGAACCAAGCCTCTAGTACAACTATAATAGAGTGGGTTAGAATTATAGAATTATACTTTGGCATACCAGTTTTTGAAATCCTTATTGGAGTCCTGCATAGATTTTCATTTTAAAAATATCAAGAGACATATCCGGGTCTGTTCAGGAATGAGGCTGTGATATCCAGGAAAAAGGGCTGGATTCAAATCCTGACTGTGTATTTACTCAGTGATTTTAGAAGAATTAATTAATCCTTCTACATCTTAGTTTTCTCAATTATAAAATAAGAATAAAAATAATACCTATTGCAGGGGTGAGGTGGAGGAGGTCAATAGGGATAAAAGGGGAACATCTGTAATGCTTTCAACAATAAAGACATATTTAAAAGAATAAATAATACCTATTTTACAATGTTACTGGAAAATAAAAATGCAATGCATATACAAGGTATACTAGTGAGTACAGTGGCAAATATTAAAAATAACTGTGTGTGTGTGTGTGTGTGAGTGTGTATGTGAGTGTGTGTCAATGTTTATGTATGTGGGGGGTGAATGGCACCTACAGCCTAAGGAACATATGCAGAACATTATGGTTCGTTTTAGTCTTGGGGATCAAATTCTCTATATTTAATATCTGGGGTTACTGTATTCTGGATTTATAAAGTTGGGCAAGTTATTTTGCTTTTCTGTGCCTCGGTTTTATTCTTTAAAAAATGGTGCTAATTATAAGATCTATGTCATGGAAGTGTTTTGTTGATAAAGCAATTATATAATTGTAATCCATTTGTAAAGTGCCTAGAGCTTTGTACAGACTGTGTACACATACTTTACCGCTGCCTAAGGAAGGTGTAAATGATGCTTAAATTTTTAACAAAGATTCTCTTTCTCCATTCCAGAATTTTCCATCTTAACTTGAATGATTCATCATCTATATCTGAATATATATTAATATATAAACTGGCTTACATACAGTTCATAGATGTAGCACAAACCTGGGAACATAAGGTGTTTTACTACTTATATGAGTCGGCTAAAGCATAGAGCTAACATGAAATATTAATTCATTATTTTACCATTTTGTACTCTGAAGAATGGTCTTCATCAAAATTTAAGTTACCTTTATGGCTTCTGTGAGCTGAGAGGTAAGGAACATATGGGAGGGTTAGGTCTTTGTGGTTAATTCTCCAAAACTCTCATCACTGAGGTTAATTGCTCTCATTTTAGCTTCAATCAAAGTCACTATAATTGAATGACCAGGAAATCTTTAAATAGCATGTGGCTTTTCTTATATTTCCCTCTTAAATACCCAACCCATAAGGAGATCTCATTTGAAATCAACAAATGGATATATTGTGCTAATTTTATAACAAGTATTATCACATAATTAAGAATATGCATGTTCCATTTGATATGTGTATATTTCTTCTTAAGGAAACCAAGGAGACCTCTGATGTTGAAAGAGAGCTATGTATGCCTTTGTGAAAAGCGCCACATCTGCAAAATCCCAGCCGTGGCCTTGCTATTTCCCTGCTCCCAGGATCGCTTTCGTTCCTTCGGAGCACCTGGCGACTCCCTCCCACTGGAGGCCGGGAATGGAGGTCAGGGAGATAGTCAGAGAAAATGACCCCTCACTTCTGGAAGAGGATAGGGAGTAGGGAAAAGGAATCCTATCTATAAAGAGGGAATATGCAAATTGACCATCATGCCATAACAAGATGGCTGCGCCCACAGCGGAGGCCGAGTTCCCGTAACGAGCCTTAACAAGCAATCAGCAGGGACCTGAGGCTGCATGGTGCTGGGCTGGGGCAGGGGACCTTAGGCTGCACCCCCTACCAGGTGGGGCTTGACAGGGGACCCGTAACGAGCCTTAACAAGCAATCAGCAGGGACCTGAGACCTCAGACTGCGTCCCCTGCTTGGCAGGGCTTGATGGGGGACCTCAGGCCGCATCCCCTGCTTGGCGAGGCTTGATGGGGGACCTCAGGCCGCACCCTCCCACCCAGCAGGGCTTGACGGGAGACCTCAGGCCGTGCCCCCTGCCCTGGTGCCAGGCTGGGGGACCTGAGGCCGCATCCCCCACCATGCCCAGCTTGACGGGGGACCTCAGGTCATGACCCCCACCCACGGGGCTTGACAAGGGACCTCAGGCCATGCCACCTCCCCATGGGGCTTGACGGGGGACCTCAAAGCACACCCCCCACCCTAGCCCAGGCTGGGGGACCTCAGGCCGCGCTCCCCACCCAGCACCAGGCTGGGGGACCTGAGGCTGTTCCCCCTGACATGCAGGACTAGATGGGAGACCTAAGGCTGCCGTGACCCCCACCCAGCAGGGCTTGATGGGGACCTCAAGGTGTGCTCCCTGCCCCGGCCTGGGCTGGGGAACCTCAGGCCATGCACCCAGCCCTGGCGCCAGGTTGGGGGACTTGAGGCTGCACCCCCTTGTCGCCTGGTGGGGCTTGATGGGGGTGGGGCTGGCCAGGTCTGGGTCTGTGCGGGTGGGCGGGGACTTGACTCTGGGCCCTACGGCACCCCTGAGACTGACAGGAGGAAGATTTTCATACATTTTACTAATTTTCTTTCATCTCTGACACTTCTATTATAGAGAAAGGCAAATAGCAATATTAAAATATTTCCTCTAATTAATTCCCTTTTAATGTGCATGAATTTCATGCACTGGGCCACTAGTAGTAAAAATAAAAGAGAAAGAAGAGTTAGAGTTGAACTTTTGGTAGTAATATAGATAAAAACAAACAGATAAGATGAAGAAGGCAAAATACCTGGTAAAGACTTAGTCATAAACAGTGCAGCTCAGAATAGAGTGCTTGGGGGAGAGCACAGTGGGCTTGGCTTCCAGCTACTGAACCTCCCGCTGCCAGCGAGACGGGCAGCTGTCTGAGAAGGAGCCGTGCTGTGGGAGCCACACAGGAAGCGGCTCTGCAGCGGGCTGAGGGCTGGTACAAAGCAGCAGCTAACCCCACTGCCTTTTCCGATGTGACAAGAGATTCCTTAGTGACACATTCCTTTTTGGGCAAAGAGCGGTAGCCTGAACCATATTGGAAGGTGGAAGGTGCATAGTAAACAACTTGCATAGCACGTATAATGCAACCGGCATGCAATTGTTAAGCACTGGTTGACTGCATAGTTGTGTGAAGCATTATATGGATATAACACAAGTTTTCATCCCAAATAAGTCGGGCCCTGTGGTACATCATGTGCAACATTAGATATGGAAGATACAAAGCTGGGGAACAAATGGTCCCTAAGCGGATAAATTTACAATCAAGAACACCAGAATATGCACACACAAAAACAGTTTTAGTCTTTGGTAGAAAGTACTATTGACAAGGGCCACGTGTGTTCAGAGGAGTAGTATGAGAATTCAGAAAAGTATTCTGGGGAGTAATATGAAGAGTTGGCCTCAAAAAGTGAGTTGAAGTGACTCAGACAATATTTTTCCTTATAGAAATACTATAGGAAATACACAGCACTGCCTTTGGAATAGTCTTGCCAAAAATGAAAGAAAAAGAAAGAAAGAAAGAAAGAAAGAAAGAAAGAAAGAAAGAAAGAAAGAAAGAAAGAAAGAAAGAAAGAAAGAAAGGCTTAAAAATGGTCATGATTTTAGAATTAACTATCAATGTGCAGGAAATACAGGTGATGGGAAAATATATTAAATGACACCATGGGGACATATTCAGCCAAATAAAAATGCAGAATATCAAAAATTTCCAGAACAAATAATACAATTATAAACCCCCCCACAAAACCCCAAACCAAAAACCTTAAAATAGATATACACCCATCAATTGCAAAATAGAACTTATTGCGATGGCAATGCAAAAATATTACTGTACAAAAGTATTTTTGGGACAATTGCAGAAAAATAACAGAATAGCTATATAATGATATTAAAAGACTATTTTAAATATTTTAATCTTTAAAATATTATATCCATTAAATATATATTTATGATTGAAATGATATGATAACACTATTCATTTATTAATGGTGTAATTAGAAGAAAGTTAAACGGGGGGGGAAGAAAATAGAGACTATTTTGGAGTTGTATAAGTGAGCTTTTAATGACATGACAAGATGTCGAGCAAAGATATTTCACTGGTAGGTTATTGAAAGAGAGTTTTAGGAATTTAAAGTAGTTGTGCTTGTGTAATACTTGAGACTAATTGGAGATAAGTACAGATGTGTATTTTTAAGTCCAGATAATGAAGTCCTAAAATATTCACAGTTTGGGC
>NW_006290031.1:4185105-4188848 GCF_000327345.1 Myotis davidii | reverse complement strand
GGCTGCTTGGGGAAAGTATATCATTATTTCTACTGCCTTATAATGACTTTTCCCTCTGGCAAATGAAGTTGCTCTTTGAAAAGTCAGAAACTTTCTTGGCTCAATTCAGAACACTCATCTGCTCTCCACAGCACTTGGCTTTCATTTCTCTCTTAGACCATGAAGTTGGGCATTGGTCAAATTTTCCTCCTCCCTCGCATTCCCTATCTAAATTATCCCCTGCGTGGAACCCTCTGCTGCGATGGCTTCAGGCATTACTAAGGTTTTAGTTTCCCAAAGCGAATCTAAAGGAAGCATGTTCCCGCCAGAATCAGCCCTACCCTGACTCCATCTCATCCACTTCTCCAGCAAGAACACTCAGGGTAACCAAGGTATCCTAACTTTGCTTTCTGATTCCCACATCGAACTCACTGTCAGATGGTACAGATGTTAATTCCAGTGTTTCTCATGTATGTTACATCTGCCTTATTGCGACTGTTAACAATGTCAGATGTACTAGTATATGATTATTCATTGCAAGACATGCCTATCTAGTCCTTCTCCCTTTCCCCCAATTTTTATTTGTTACTCAAATCTTTTAGCTTAATCTTTTCTTAAGTGAACATCAGTTCTCTGTTCAAAATCCCATTCTCTGGCCAAGTCAATTGATTTAAGCACAAACCCTGACATTCAAGAAGCTCCTACTTATTTTCCTGTTATAATAGAGTCAGGACTACTGCAGCATAATACAATTTTATTATTATTATTATTATTAGTAGTAGTAGTAGTAGTAGTAGTAGTATCATATAGTAGTACAGTCATCTCTTGTAATCCATGGGGACCAGTGTCAGGACCCCCTGTGCATACCAAAAACCCCAGATGCAGAAGTTCCTTACATAAAATGGCATGGAACAATGTGGACTATTGGCCTTCTGCATCCTTGGGTCAAAAATATTGTTTTGGATGTGAAGTTGGGTGGATGGGAAAAACCTGGGATCCCGAGGGCTGACTGTAGTAGTGTGGTGGTAGTTTTAGTGCTAGTGGTAGCAGTCATAGTAGTATTCTTACAAAACCCCCTTTTATTATAGGTTAGCATTCTAACAACACAACTGTAGGATTCAAAACCTCCTTCCAGTTTTGAGTTAAACTTTAAAGTATTACATTGTTTTTCATTTAACTACTGGATTATTTGGGTTGAAGTAGGGATAGTTTCCTTACAGTATCTTCTCTTTCATATCAGCCCCCAAGGCATTTCCTCTGAAGTTTTAAAGTTGTAACACTACTCATTTTAACATGCTGGCCCATTCTCTACTAGGATAATCTTCTCTACTTAGGCCATATACTCCTTCAAGGTAAGGACTGTGTCTTAATTTTTTGTAATTTCTTATCTTAACATAATGTAGAATAGTATGTTGCACATAATAAAAAGTTGATAAATATTATTTAATAATTGTTACCAATAATATTGAAAAAAATATTAAATCTATTGTCATATTTTCATCACATTTCTTTATTTGGCATGTATTTAACTACCCGGAAAGGCACTGCCTACAGATATAAAGATTTTCTGGATGGCTCTTTCTTCCACATTACTTATAAAAATCTTAAATAAAAAGTTTCATATTAACTTGGTTATATAACAGGTGTACAAAAACCTTTAGGTATTATCCTTCTTTATTTTTGGCCAAAGCCTTTCAAGAATAAAAATATCGATTTATAGCCCTGGTCTGTGTGGCTCAGTTGGTGGCCATGCACTAAAAGGTTGCTGGTTCAAGTCCCAGTCAGCCCAGTTGCAGGCTTGATCCCTGGAAGGGGGCATGCAGGAGGCAGTCCGTTGTTTCCCACTCTCACCAATGTTCTTTCTCTCTCTCCCTCTCCCTTCCTCTCTCTCTAAAAATCAATTTAAAATCTTTAAAAATATTGATTTATACTTTGCACTTTCATTTACATGGTATGCAGCAAACAGAAAAAAATACAAGTCTGTAATTTTTCATGTTATAATAATTTATATTATTTTTGCAGTGAAACATAGAGTTGAATAATCAAGAGTAATTGACCCATATGAAGGAAATTTGTTGTGGGGAATTAAATTTTTAAATGATTTTCTTGTGTAATATTTTATAACAGTTAAAACCTCAGAAATAAATATTTCCTTGTAGTTTATTATTTTTGAACTTAAATCTACTAAGATGAATCTGAAGGTTGATGATCATATACTATTAGTATTAGTACAAAAAATTAGTTTTCAGTTCTTATAGAAAACAAATTTAAACATTCACATTTAGAAAACATAATTATTGTTCTTCATTTAAAAATTGTATTTTATGTACCTTAGTGACTATTCCAGGTGGGAACAGTTATGTAAAGAGATATTCTGAATGTCTGTCTTCCTTGCAGATGAAAAATGCTGAGAGAGAAGTGCCCATGTCTATACAAGTCATCCCCGGATCCCTGGGCTGGCACAGTGCTTGGCACAGAGAACTCAAAGCGCCATTAACTGAGTCAATGAATGGTTTAAAGACCAAACAGGTCAGAGCATGGGGAGACTGCATGATTAATATGGAGCTACCTTTTCCTGCTGGGATTCCAGAGCCAGTATAGCATCTTGTTTGATATGTAATTGGTATTATATTGAATTAAATTAATTTAAATTAAGGGGTAGAGATTTAAGAGTCATTTTCTATGTTTTGACTTAGTCTTGTTAAGACTGCAAACAACCCAAAATGCAAATAACTGCATTTCAGTGCTATTTTTTTCTTATGCAATCTGATGATGATCTAGAAGACATTTGAGAAGTTGCACTCAATCAGTATTTCTTATTTTTGGTAAATATTTATATTTTCACTATAAAATATTTATGAAACAACAATAAAATATGTCTGTCATTCATTTCAAATATGCATTATGACATGTAGAGAATAAGGATCTTAATAGTTTAAGACTTCACATTCATTTTCATTCCCCACTCTTAAAATCTTTTCCTTAGGCTTATTGTGTTCCCAAGTACCTAACTTTCTGTAAGATTATAAACTAAAAACAAACTTTTTTTATGAGCAAAGGGATATTGCCTGTCTTATGTTTAGCAAATATCCCTCATTTACCATTTCTGATTATTAATTAATCTTCCAACATTCGTTCTTTCTGTTGACATTAAATATACATTGTTAAACAAAATTCTGTCTGCTAAAGAGCAATCCTCTCTAGTGTTATGCTTTCAAAATTAATGCGTGTCCCATAAGCAAAATATTTACATATAATGTATAGAACCAAGAACTTTCTTTCTCTGTATCATCCACATTGCAGAAGCTTTTTATACAACATGACACAGTAAATGTATGTTTGCAAAGTGAAGATCTGCCAAATATTTATGTCATGTTACAGGGTTATCTGATTGTGTAATGGAAAAATCCTGTCACAGCACAGAACACCACTGCTAGCTTCAAGTTGCTGTGAGAACCCAACTTCTGAATGTCCTGATTTATGTGGGCTTAACACTGATAAAATTTTGTTACTTACATGCGTGTGATCTGTTACCAGGAATTGTGTGTGAATACATAGGCGTGTGCTCACATATACAGGAGGCATAATATGCACACACAGCACCGCACAGCCATGGAAATCATGTGTGGATCGTCACCAGCAATTGCAGGGAAGATAGTCCTGTAAGAGTGCTTGGATCCTGAGGCAGGTATTAAAGCTAAAATAACAGGAGTCGAAGAGAAGAAGAATAGCCTCCTAAGCTGTTTTTACATATGGAGTAGATT
>NW_006290031.1:4160603-4185048 GCF_000327345.1 Myotis davidii | reverse complement strand
CATTCCTGCAATCAAATGTCAATCTACTAAATTTTTATTAGCTTCATTAGAATTTGGCTTCAATTAGGATCCTCTGAGGGGAACAGAGCCATAGGCCCCCAAAACTCAATTTTCTATCAAATATTTCAATATGTTCTGAAATTTAAACTAAAAACTGTATTTCACCGGTTGAATGTGCCCTTGAATTAGAAACATAATTTGTGAATCAGAGCCACATGCTGCCTTCTCCATTGATTCACTAGCAAAGTAGCAATAAAGCATTAAAAATTATATAAAATCTATTTTCCCCGAGGCAAATTTGTCATTGTTGAGGTTGCTGTCTCTAAATCCAATAGGAACATGGTCTCGTAAGGAAAAGAAGTGTAGCATTAGTATCTGGAGTTCTATCGTAAATGAATTGCCCATAGAACTGTAGAGCAAAGCCTGTGTTGTTATTCTGAAAATGTAATAACCGTAGGCTAATTTCTAAAGGAAATTAAACTCGAGTTAAAGCAAAGCAGACTAAAGGCCTGACTTTTCATAAAGACTCTGTTTACACAGTTCCCTTCAACAAACATTTCCTGAGAGTCTACTGGGGGGAAGACTGACCAAGTGGAGTCAGGTCCAGGGCAGCCCTCTGTTATAGAAATGAGGCGAAAGACAGTTCTGAGAGGGTGGAATGGAAAAAGAAATCACATACTTTTGGAGACTAAGAAGTGATCTTAAAAATCATTAGAGCAATGTTTCTCAAACTCTTGATGTGTCTTCGAGTCATCTGGGGGACTTACACCAATACTGAAGCCCTGGCCCTGAGCTGTTGGAAGAGGCTGGCCTTCATTAGTTCTGCACGTGGTTTCGTTACACAGCATTGAAGGACCAGTGCGTCAGCGATGAGTCTGTAAGTAAATGGAGCAGAAGCATCAGCATGAGTCTAAGAAGCCAATGGATGGTTCAGCTGTAGACAATCAGGGATCTTTGAGATCATTTGATGTGGAGGTCAGTGAAAATTCAGAGAAAGAAGGAATAATGTCATGAAGATGTAGTCCACTCAAGTGGAGAATGATGGGAATAAGGTCACGGCTAAATAGTCCAGTCAAAGATGGGTGTACAATGTCAGAAAAGAGAGTAAAGAGAGAGAAGGAGAAAAGAGAAGGGACCATGCTAGAAGAGATGAAAGATGGACCCAAAGCTCCACTGCAAGAATTAACTCGAGAAAGAAGGACATTTCTTCCTTTGACTAAAAATGAAGAAGATGAATAAAGACAGCAAGTTTCAGAAGGTGACCCAAGATGTTCAGCATGCTCGATTACAGGGGAGTCTCCAAGTGTTCAGGGTGGTAGATTGTAGGGGGGCCCTAGGTTTTCAGTGTGGTGGGTTAGCAGGGAGTCCCCAGGTGTTCATGGTGGTGGATTACAGAGGTCCCAGATGTTCAGCATGATTGATTGCAGGTGAGCAACAACAAAAAAAACAAACAACAACAACAAAAAACAAACAAACAAAAAACAAGAATTGAATTCAAGGACATAGGAGGGCCAGACTGTGTGGCTTATACTGTGGGTAAGATGGAAAGCTTTTGTGTGATTCAGGTCAGCAGATGGCAGGGTTTGATACTCACTGTAAAACAACTGCCAGGAGTGTTCTGTGTGAATAACTGTGGTGACACTGGACATAAGAGAGAGTGGTCATGTTTCAATTATGAGGACAAAGATGATGGTGGCTTGGACCACATTTGTAGGGGGAGAGTTGGTGGGCAGCTGTCAGAGATTTGATAAAATTTAATAGTGAATCCAATAGAATTTGCTGACAGATGGGATGGGATATGTGAGACAAAGATAGACATTAATATGACTCCAAGGTTTTGGTACAAGCACCTGGGCAAGACTGTTAACAGGAGCATGCTTCTGGCAGAGTCTGGGTTGGGTAGGAAAGTAAGGGTCCCAATGTATGTTTCCCCTTTGTTATTAGTAACTACATATCCTTTGATGCCAATAAGAGACAAAGCTAATAGGTATGTAAGAGATCTTTCCATGAAGTTCAAAGGATCCCGTTTCTCTCTCTCTCTCTCTCTCTCTTGCTCTCTACCTAAAAAAGAAACCATTTAAGGATCTAAATAAATTATTGGAGTAGCCTGAGTTTACCTTTGGTGTCTCTGTAGGAACTTGAAGTAAAACATTTCATTCTGGTGTGCAAAAGAAAATTTAGCTTCTTTATTTCCCACTAGAGGTCCAGCACATGAAATCATGTGCAGTATGATCCCTAGGCCTAGCCTGTGATCAGGCCCATCTTGCTGTCACCCACCTCCACCCCCCGCCGGTTCCCCATTCGACATCTGGTGATGGGAGCCTGACGGCCGGGGGAGGGACTTAGAGTATAGCTGTTGCTGCCTGCTTACTGGCCCCACCCCTGCTGCAGGTCACCCTCTGTGTGTGGGGTGACTGGTGGGGGAGGGGCCTTGGCCTGGTGCCTCCCACAACCCTGCCACCCACTTTGGTTCCCATTTGCCATCTGTGATTGGAGCCTGCAGGCCAAGGGGAGGGACCAAGAGGTTGGCTGTTACCTCCCGCTTGCCAGTCCCAACCCCCACCACCACCCACCCAGGTTCCCCATTTGCCATTGGTGATTGGAGCCTGTGGGCTGGGGAAAGGAACCAAGAGGTGGTTAGTGCACCGTATAGTGACTGGTCAAGCAGTCATTCTGCCGTTATGGTCGCTGGGCTTTTATTATATCGGATAACAAATGTCATCTTTGTTTTGCACTCCTATCCAATGGGTAGTGGGTAAAAACGAAATTTCTCCCTAATTATAAACGTTCCTATATTATTTTAACCACTTTATGTCAATAACTTGATTGAGCTACATAGTTAATGCCAGTATTTTTATTTTGATTGGTTAAAAAATATAAAATGCTGATAAAGCCACCTAATCAACATAATAATAAGGTCCTGTTGCTGGTGCATAAACTTACATCAATAATAATGACATGAAAGACAAGAAGTAATACAAGAAAAAGAGGACCAGACAAGTTAAATAAGATAGCTGTTCTCTTGGAATATATTAGTTTCATCTTTCATTTATGTAAAAATATTTATTGATTGATAATTATTGAGAATAGTCTATTCAGATGTTAGGATATGGTGATGAATAAGGCAGAGAAATTTCCTGCTTTTATGTCACTGTATATATTGCCAGTGAGACAGATAATCAGTAACTAGACAGATAATAAGTAAATAAATAAGTAGGTAAATAAAGAATTATAATGTCAGTTATATTTGCTAGGAGAATAGAGTTCAGTGAGGGGTAGAGAGAAACTGCAAGGCAAGGGATGTATTTTTTCAGGTAAGGTGATTAGCAAAGGCTATTTTTTGGTAATGGCATTTGTAAAGAGGCATAAAACATGAAAAAAGCCATATTACTATGACTTTACTTCTATTATCTAATCTAATAATAGAGAAACATGGTAATTGACCCTACCTTTGCTATGCCTCCCATTGGCTAATCAGTGTGATATGCAAATTAACCTCCAACAAAGATGGCGGCTAATTTGCATACTGCAAGCAGGGCGGGCCAGCGCGAGCCACCAGCCGGGACTCCCGTGTGCAGCCCTGGGTGGGCGGGACCCCCATCTGTGGCTCTGGGCAGAGGGGCTTGGCGCGATTGGCCCGTGGAAGCCCTATTCTTTCAGGAATCCTCCTGCAATGGGCTTCTAGTGGATAGATAAATGATAGATATAGATAGATCATAGGTATAAAAAAGTGAAGAAATTTGTTTGCCATAACTTTTACTGTCTTTCAAAGCATTAAGTCATAAGAAATATATGTCCTCAAAACCATGACTTCTGGTTTGGTTCTGCACATAAAGAAATTTAAAGTCACCATTCAGCCCTAAAACAAGTATGCAGTAGCCATGACGGAGTGACCTATTTATATGCCTACTAGAGGCCTGATGCATGAAATTCATTCCAGGGGCTCGGCCCTCACAGCCACTGTGGCTTGCCTCAGCCCTTGCAGCCCTGGCTTGTCCAGAGGTCACCTGAAAGGATGTCCGGTCTAATTAGCATATTAAGCTTTTATTATTATAGATGGAATGGATGACCATGATGCAAGGGATGGGAGAGAGAATAAATATTATTTTATTATTAAAAGGTACTCACACTATTAGTGAAGTGTTACTAGTGTTATCCTTCCTATCTAATAAAAGAGTAATTTTCAAATTAACCATCGCTTTGCGATAAAGATGGAGGCACCCACAGCCAATAAGGAGGGAATATGCAAATTGATGTGACAAAGATGGCGGTGTTGGCCGGAGCCACAGAGCTGGCCGGAACAGGCAGGAGGCTTGGCCCCAGCAACCAAGGAAGCCAAGGAGAGCGGGCAGGAGACGGAGGGTTGACTTCCTTGGTCACCCTAGCCAGCTCCGTGGCTGCCGCCCAGACAAAGCGATAGTGACAGGGCTGAGGCAGAGGCAGTTAGGGGCAATCAGGCCAGTGGGGGGGCAGTGGGGGTGAGCAGCCTGGCAGGCAGAGTGGTTAGGGACAATCAGGCAGACAGGCATATGAGCAGTTAGGAGCCAGTAGTCCCGGATTATGAGAGAGATGTCCGACTGCCAGTTTAGGACATCCCCCGAGGGGTCCCAGATTGGAGAGGGTGTAGGCCGGGCTGAGGGACACTACCCCATGTGCATGAATTTCATGCACTGGGCCACTAGTTTGAACATAAACTTAGACTAGTTGTAAATGTATATTGTGAACTCTAGGGTAACAACTAAAAAATGTAAAAAAAGAAATACAATAGTCCTTCTTTATCTATGTTGGAGGACACATGCCAACATAATAATTGCTATAGGTAAGGTGATTATATAATTTATTGTCATAACTGATTCTTGATACTCAAAGAAGGCACTAATATTGGGGGACAACAGGTAAGGGCTAGGATGGTTATGCAATCCACAAATGGTCAACCTAGCTATAAGTATAAGTTCAGACTGAATAGATTAGAGAAAAATATCTATAGCTGAATACCACCTATATTTTGTATCAGGCATTAAATTACTATAATATAAATTTTTCTGATTCTAAAAAACCACCCACACTGTATTATTGGAAATTCTTTACAAGAATACACTTATAAAAGAAGAGTTATTTGTTCTCATTCTTGTGAATACATGTATAAAATAAAAGTTATTTGTCCTTATAAAAAGGATGCCCTAGTCTCTAAAACCTAAAATACATAATTTACTTGATAGTATTGTGACTATTGATTATTTATAATTTCTATGCTTAATTGATATGCATGTTTGCACAGTATCACTGACTTCCGAAGTACACATTTCCATTCTAAACCTCTAAAATAATGTTTATGTTATATAGAGGTCTTGTTTCTGAAAGGGTCCTTTCAAGGAGTTTCAGCCTCTTACATACCTTCTGAATGAATGGCAAGATGGGGCCTGACTAGATCTGTGAGAACCTAGCTTTATTGGTATAATCAGCAGCCATGTTTCTGGCTTATTAGGAAAGTAAGGCTATTACAGATGGAGTCACAATATTTTTTAATCAAGCCAGATTGGGGAAAATGAAATTTGGCTGATGATCAGAACTAGTGAAGAAGAGCTATTATTAATTAGACCAGATGGTGACCAATAATAGCAAATTGTAGGAAAGAGTTCAATTACATTGATAGCTGTTAATTAGCATTAACCAAACACTTCTGAGATTAAAATTTCTTTTTCCTAAAAGTTTACTTCCTCAATTTTGCACCTAGATTTTGTTATTTAGTGTAAGTAGTACCAAGCCAACAAAATTTGCTCAAAGTATGTGGTAGCCATAATGAAGTTATTCATTCATTTAAAAATTAATTAAAAATATTCATTAAGCATGTATTGGGTGCCTGGTAACTACTGGGGACATCAACTTAAATATCACACAGGATATTAGGCTCTTGGGTCATAGCAACTTTCAGGAGGCACAGAGTTCAGAATATTTAAATAAAATAAATAATGTACATCATTTTTAATATATGACAAACCTGCCCTAGCCGGTTTGGCTCAGTGGATAGAGCATCAGCCTGCAGACTCAAGGGTCCCAGGTTCGATTCCGGTCAGGGGCATGTACCTTGGTTGCGGGCACATCCCCAGTGGGGGGCGTGCAAGAGGCAGCTGGTCGATGTTTCTCTCTCATCGATGTTTCTAACTCTCTATCCCTCTCCCTCCCTCTCTGTAAGAAATCAATAAAATATATATAAAAAATATATGACAAACCTATATAGAATATGTATTATACATTAATTTACCCAAGATATAGCTTAGTGTGCATAGCAAAAGTATCTGTACACTCTAATGTATTGTTCAGTAAGTTTTATATTTCCCTTCCCTCCTCTCTCTCTCTCTCTCTCTCTCTCTCTCTTTCTCTCTCTCTCTCTCTCTCTCTCTCCCTCTTCTTCTGTTTAGTTTTCTGAAGGACATCGAGTGACTACAAAATGAAGCAAAGATTATTTGAAGTCTGTACATTTACCACAAGGGTTCTTTGGGAACCATAAAATAGGAGGACTGGCAAGAAGGATCTCATTTGCATGACAGCTAGAGGTCAGGTGGGAAGAATTGTGATGGCAATTTGTAGTCATCAGATACCAAGAATGAGATGTTTAAACCAAAGAGAAGAGCCCATGACTGTCACCCTCATCCTGAGAAGATCTACATGGAGGGGAGATAGGGTTGAAGAGAGTGCTTGCTCTCAGAGGCAGGCCAGGAGCAGGAAGGGACGTCGAGTGATGCTGCGTGCATTGGTGCCGCCCTAATAGAGGGAGCTGTGGATAAAGTAACATTTGTGACCACAGAAGTGTGACTTTTCAGAGGCCATTCTCTCCATGACTGATTAGCGGGAAATACTGGCTTACCGAAAAGGTTGCTGTCACTGGTGAAACCAGCCAGAGCGGTTTTGAGCTCAGTAGTTAAGCAGAGCACTGGTCTGTAGAGAGCATCATGACAAGCATGTTGACAGAGTTATCACAGAAAATGCAGGGGTTTGATAAACATTCATAGTGAAATAAATAATAAACTAAAAGAGACACTGTTTTGATATTCAGAATCAATAAACGAAAAAGGATTATCAATTAGGCATCATTTAAAATCAAGTGAGGCAAACATATGAAAAATTACAATGAAGCAAGGATAAAAGGAAAATGGAAAGAAGTACAATTCAAAATAAAATAGCAACTTCCTTTCATTGCAGGATTCTAACAAGTCATTAGAGAAAGGTTAATAACCTATCTGAAAAACAAAGGGTATGGACGGCTGCTCAGAAAGTTCTCCATTTCACACACTGACGACAACCGTTCAATTTAGAATGATGAGGTAGGAGACTGACCTCCAGAAGGCAACCTGGGACCCTCCACTCACCCACTCACCGGAGAAAACAGTGAAACTTAGCTGAAAAACCCAGCTACTTACAGCATGTGGAAACAGTCTTAAGAGCAAGCAGCAAATAAAGAAAAATCTAGCCAAGAAAATCTATGAAAATTTGGCGACAAAGACAAGAACCTGTGATATTTGAACTAAGACCACTCTGCCTCCCAGCCCCAGCTCCGCAAGGTGAGCTCCATCTCAGAGGGCTGCAGCCGAAGACACCAGCTTCCTGCCACCGAAGCCCCAGGCAAAGGGCTTTGGTCCTGGGAAGAGCATGGCTTCAGCATTTCTCCTCCTTCCCCAGCTCCTGCTGCTCAGGCTCAGTCCTGGCAAGTGGTTGAGAGACGACAGCACCCTTCTTTTGTCCAGACCCTACTCATGAAACGGGGACTCCAGCTGGGGCCTGGTGCATCGAGAACACTGGGGTCCCCGCTGCTCTTACCCTGGCCCAGGCTTCATTGATTTTCCCCAAGACCTACCAGAGTGTCACACACATAGTTGGTGTTCAATATACATTTAATAGAAAGAAAAGGGTTAGAGAAAAAGGAACAAATGGAGACTCAAAGAAAAGAGGCATACAATGAACTTCTGAGGAGCAAACAGAAAGTTTATATGCCAGATGTCAACATCAGTTGGATATTATACATAAATGATGTTTGAATCCAATTTAAAATTTGTTCTGGAAGAAGGGGCCAATTGGATAGTGAACTGTAGTTTTCTTTTTTCAATATTGTGACAGAATTGATGGTCTAGTGAGCCTTTAAAACACCATTTTCTCAATAAAACTAGGCCCTGGCTTTTCTTTTATTGCACACAATTTTGATTTACTGAGTTGAATTTTGCAGTTCTAAGTAGAAAATTTTATGAGCAGAACTTATTCCCTTTGGCATTTATATTCTCTTATGGTAACAGGTGCTTTTATTTCATTACAAAAGAACAGACTTTCCCCTATAAAGCAAGATAGCATTTCTTCTTCCTTTGTTACAGTGTCAATTTCTGGTTTTACTGCCTCTCTTGGATTGCACTCAGCTCTGGTGCCAAACATATTATGGTATTGGTGGATCAGTTCACAGCGTTTGTTTATTTTTCCCCTTAATGAGACAAATACAGTGCCTATCCTTTTTTAAAATGGACAGTAAACATAATTTCAAGTGATGTATCAAAGGGTTCACATCTTTCACAAGTTTTCAATTTTACCTACGAGAGCCAGATTCCTTTGATATGTAACTTCTGCATCTACTTAACTTACTCCATACCTTTGTGAAACAAATTTGCCATCCTACGGAAAATGACAGAGAGATATACTGGGTATGACATAGCTGGTTTAATTGCTTTGGAGACAGTCTACTCTAGATTAATTAAATCCTGCTTAACATGTTGCAGCAGTAACTGTGAAGTTCTTGAAAAGTGCCCTTCCTCTTAGTAACGCCACATGCTTTGATTGGAAGAAATCTTAAAACGTGATGGAACTGGGACATAAAAGTTCCAGCCCCATAAATTAGATAGTTGTGCTCTTTTGTTTCATAATAATGAAAATCTGAAATTTATTGGTAGCAATATAATGCATGCCTCTGGGCTTTGGAGGGAACAAAGATACTTCATATAACGTATTACAATGTCTTGTTTTTTAATTTCTCATTGGCAAATAATATATTGCTTGGAAAATTCAGTTATGGAAAGGAGAATGCCCATTGGACAAAACCATGGTGTTGCCATATTGATAACGAAGTGAACTAGAGGTGTTTGCAATGCCACACGTGCTCTCACCGGCTCTTTCTCTCCATGGCCTACCTGGCAATGACAATGGTGTTTGCAGGGCATATGTGGTGGCTGCCAGAGTTGCTGGTGGCAGAGAGGAACCCTGCCCAGCACAGGTTGTTTATAGGCAAATACTATTTGCTACACAGATGCGAGCAATATATACTCCACATTTGTAATTTTCACAAGTCCTTTGACTTAATTTAGACTTTCTCCCATAATAATTTTTCTTGTTCTCTTAGAATTCACTCACTCTCACATTCTGACTCATTTCTTTCCTTATATTCATGATCTCCAGCATCCCTATATTCTCTGAACTCAAGTGCAGCATCTTTGTAAAACATGGCAGGATGTACTCTGTTTCTTTTACTACTCTTATGAGACAGCTCCCTGAATTTGTCTTGATACAGAATTTGGGACGGTGGGGAGTGGGAATGATTATTGCTTTTCTCTTCGTGTTGTCACAATCCATGGCTTCAAGGGCAGGAACCCCTCACTAAATCTAAATAGTATGGGCTGGGTCTGAGCCTCAAGACACGGGACTTGGTGGATGATTTGTGCCCCAATCGCAGCAGCAGCAGCAGCAGCAGCACAAATGACCTGACTCTGAAGTGAAGGCTAATGAGTGACAGATACCTGCTGGGCTCCACATGTGAGGCTGTGATGGGCCCATACTCTGGTGACAGCCCTGAGTGAATTAGTAGGTGAGTAAAAGCTTATTTGAAAAGGTCAGACAGATAGAGGTCAGAGATTCATGCTGGGATTACACAATGACCTGCTTGGTGATTTAGAGCAGTACGTGCAGGGGTGTAGGGTAGGGGAGTGAGGGTTTAGGGGTGGGGTTCATCTGGGTTGGCCTTTGAAATCCCGGGAAGGAAATAAAAGATTAGTAAGACTGTCCATTTGTTTTCTCCCTGTGATCACTACCTGTTAAAATATCAGGTTATCAAATTAGAATGTTTTGCACACTTGTGCATAGAAATCAGTATTATGATCTTAAGGTAAACTACTTAAAGAAAACCAAAAGCTTTCTTCTTTCCATTTGTAGAATATAAATAATATGTTAAATATTAGTAGATAAAAATGTATGAAGAAAGAGAGTAATGAGTTTTCAAGCTCATGAGCCATGACATGTAAATGTATCTACTTCTATTTCATCATGCACCTATCTATGGATCAGCATTTTTGTATCCTAATACATTCCCAATCACTAAAATTTACACTGTTTAGAGTAAATGAAAGGACTAGAGGACATGAAAAAAAAACTTACCAAGAATCTAGAGTATTTTAAAGCTCTTTTTAAAAAAAGACTGATGAGCAGTGTTAGACAACTTTTATGTCTATATAAAACACACTAAAAGAAATCCTCAACTGTTTGTGCAGGGTACTTTTTAACTTAATGATTAACTAAAAATGAGTTAATTGTCTAAAGCTTAGCATGAAGAAATTACTCTCATAAGAAATCATCCAACAATTTTCCAAGTTTAAAAAATTGCTTTTGATATTGAGCCCTAATGATTATTACATGATGCCTTAGTAAGTCTTCATATTCTCTCCTTCTTTTACCCCTCTGTCTTGTCTCAGTCTATCACTCTTCATGAGTGGGTATGTATATATGTGCACATGTTTGTGTATGTACATACATATAAAATATATGTGTGTGTGTGTGTATACATATATATACTTTTTGTCCCCCATTTTCAATTGTTGACTTTCTGGGACTGTACATTAAATAAAAATACAATTACTTATTACTCCAGTCAGGGAATATACAATTTTAATGATTTTCACAGGAAGATATGTAATTTTAAAAAATATTTCCTTAGAATAAAAATAATTGAATTTGAGCAGATATAAAATCATTTCCCCAATATTTCAAATGTTATCTCCTTAAAACAGACCTATTTTATTTTTATTCAAATAATAGATTAATAATTAAATAAATAACTGCCGTAGTGTATTTTTGTGAATAAGTATTTTGTGCAAAATAATCAGTTCACACATACCTGTGTGTTTTTTGTTTGTCCAATATGAAAAGCCTAGATATGGCAGGTAATTAATGCTGTAGTTTTATTTTTCCCCATAGCATCTTTAACTTATATTTAGTTTTAATAATTTTAAAACTATTAACATATACTTGTAACATATAGGCAAGTATGCAGCATGGTGAAGTAGTATAAAGGGGTATTAATTGCTTCTGGGGGCTGATGGAGTGATGGCCTGAGCAGAGATGCAGGAGTAGCCATGGGATGACCAAGGAGAGGGAGGAGGGCCCCATATCCCAGGGTCGCTGAGGACTGGGAAAGGGTTAGGATCATTCATTGGATATAACAGATGCTCTTCTGCTTTTCCCATGCACATGTACACATCCTGGAAGGAGTATAGTGACTACAATTTCTGAATAATCAATCTTGTGTCTAGATCTATTGGGTTTGAAACAAGTAGACCTTGATGGATTCTGGAAATTCCAAATGAATGGAGAAAAGGCAAAAAAGGATGGGAGTGTGAGTGGAGAGGATGCCAAATGCTCTGGAGATGTTGGCACCTGGAAGGGAGGAGGTGGTGTTGCATAGGTCATGTGTGCATTGAGTTCAAGACGGGCAGGTGGAGAGTGGTATCCTGCCATCAGGCAACTAATAGAGGCATCCAGAAACAGCCAAGGATAAGATGGAAAAATCAAGGACAAAAGGATTTAGATGTTCCTATTGAAAACACAAGCCAAGCCCAGCCTGCCTGGCTCAGTGGTTGAGCATCAACCTATGGACCAGGAGGTCATGGCTGCAAGCTTGATCTCCAGTGGGACATGCAGAAGGCAGCTAATCAATGATTCTCTCTCATAATTGATGTTTCTATCTCTCTCTTCCTCTCCTTTCCTCTCTGAAATCATAAAAATATATTAAAAAGAGAAAAAGAAAGAAAAGCCAAAATCTGGTAGCCTGGACCAAACAGCACTCCCAGGTTCCTAGGAGTAAATAATAAGGGGATTTTTGCTAGTGTGTCCTAGAAATCTACTCTGTCTGCCTCTATACATTTTTTACCTCCACTTCCTAGCCAGCTCTAGAAATACTCTAGAATCCCAAATGCACCTGGAAGTCAGACATTCCTCTCAACTGTCCTAAATTCTTGTCTTCCAATAATGTTGGGGATCTGAAAACATGAAACCTGATACCCTCTGCTTTAGCTGAATTGTGATCACCCAAGATTTAGCTAATAGAAGAATGTTATTGATGATGATGTTGACAAATACTAAAAGAACAAACTCGACAAAATCTTAGTATTGGAAGGCTATTCGAAGCTAAAACTGTTTATACAACTCCTCACTCCATGTATTACATCCTTAGTGACAAGATTTGGCAGGACGAGTTTTAGGAAATATGTTAGCTAAGTAATATACTATGGGAATAAGTTTACTTTCTGAAGGTTTCAACCAGGATGTGGCTTCTATTTCACTTAGAATTTATTGCTTTAGATTTCACTCCAGAGCATCCTAAAAGGATCTTGTGGTTTTTGATATAAAGCAGAGATGACATATACAACAATCCTGAAGAGGTTATCAAGAAGCTGCCAAAATTTAACTCATTTCAACTTAGTATAGATGAAATTTCTTTGTATTATTGAGGCCAAATCTATCTACTTACAGCCTCTACTCACCAGTTCTAGGCCTCTCTTCTGGAGTTAGTCATAATGAGTCCAAATTATATCCTTTCAACTATTTTAAACTTTCTTTTTATCACACCTAAAATTAGTTACCATAACTTCTAATCTACCCCCCTGACCTCCCCACTACACACACACACACACACACACACACACACAGAGACACACAGACACACACACTCTGACATGTACACAGAGAGAGACACACACACACACAGAGACACACACACAGACACACACACACTCTGACATGCCTTCTTCAAACTAAGCATGGCAGTCTCCAAACTGTTCATCATCATATTTGATTGCTTTTAAGTTTTCTCAAAGTCCTACATGTTTAACTAAACGTATTTACTGTACATAAAAGTTATCCCAACCACATGCAGCCTCTCTTTACAGACTTGCTTGAACATGTATTGTAAACCTTACTTTCTTTCTTTTTCTCTTTTCTGTTTTTGTTGTTGACTTTATTACGGATGTCCCCCATTCTCCCCACCACTGCCTCCTTCTATCATGCCCCACATTCCTCCTGGGCCTTCACCACATTATTGTCTGTGTCCATGAGTTATGCATATATGCATATGCTGTATGTATTCTTTGGTCGATACCTTCTATCCTCCCCACCCTCCTCTGCTCTGAGACTGCTAGTATTCATTTATCCGTGCCTCTGGTCCTATTTTATTCATCAATGTATTTTGTTCTTTAGATTCCATATATATGTGAGATAACATGCTATTTCTCTTTATGACATCCTTGATTCGTTTAACCATTTAATCTTGTGGTTCAATCTCCTTTTACAATACCTTGCAAATAAATACATGTTTTTTAGCTATAGTTTTTATTTCTTCCAAATTTGACTTAATGTCTTTTTCCTAACAAAATGGACTCATTTAGCTTTACAACAAACCACCCAAAACACAAAAAAACCTTAAGTTGAGCTGGGTCTCTGACTTTTTTAAAAAAATTATATTTTTATTCATTTCAGAGAGGAAGGGAGAGGGAGAGAGGAGAGATGAGAGAGAGAGAGAGTGAGAGAGAGAGAAGACATTGATCAGCGGCCTCCTGCACATCCCCTGCTGGAGATCAAGCCCACAACCCAGGCATATGCCCTGATTGGGAATCAAACCATGACCTCCTGGTTCATAGGTCCATGCTCAGCCACTAAGCCACTCTAGCCCAACTGGGTCTCTGATTTTAAAGCTTGAATGTTATGTTCCTTAATTATGGCAAAAGATTCCTATTGGTAAGAACAGAATCCAAATAGCTAAGAATTACTTTTTTAAAAATATATTTTATTGATTTTTTACAGAGAGGAAGGGAGAGGGATTGAGAGTTAGAAACATCGATGAGAGAGAAACATTGATCAGCTGCCTTCTGCACACTCCCCACGGGGGATGTGCCCGCAAGCAAGGTACATGCCCTTGACCGGAATCGAACCTGGGACCCTTGAGTCCGCAGGCTGACACTCTATCCACTGAGCCAAACTGGTTAGGGCTAAGAATTACTTTAAAGTACAATATTCCAAGCCTGGACTGACACATTTAATGCTATGCTGTGCCTCCAGACTGAAGAATGTGACATCATCCTAAAGTAGTCTTATGAGGAAGAAAACTAACAAAACACCCAATTCTGATCTAGCTGATAGACCCAAATACCAATATAAAGGTAATATAAGAAATGCTATATTATTACAGCAATATACAGAGAGTGAAAAACTCTAAAGGACAAATAGAAAAATAAAAAGACATTCATAGGTAATGTATACATTATAAGTTGAAAACATTTTCTTCATTTATTTTTTAAGTAATTTTCTTTATTGATTAAGGTATTACATATGTGTCCTTATTTATTTTTAATTTTTAAATTAGAAATTTGAACACTACTGAATGTTTGATGACCTTAAACATTGTTGTTTTTATTTGTGACAATGGAATGGTGTTTATACTTTTTAAAAGAGGTCTCATCTTTTAGAAAGCAAAATTATTTACAGTTGCAAAGATATAACTTCTGGGACTGGCTTCAAAATAGTTCATACAGGGAGAATTGAGCGAGTAGAAATGAAACAGGTTGGAAGTGAACTGATAATTGTTGAAGCCAACTGATGGTTACACAGGTGGTCATTGTAGTATTATGTGTATTTTTGTATATGTGAATGTTTCGCATAATGTTTTTAAAAAGTTATCTGTTTTTGATGTAGCTTATTGGCTAAACATCTGATGTAAAAGCACACATACACAAATATGCATAACGGATAATATAAGCAACTTTTCTTTTTAGGGTTCTAAAGGACTCTATTCCTACCACTAAGGGTTTCAGGCAATATTTAGAAGAAACAACTTTGAAATTAAAAGGCAATACTAAATGGTTGGAATAAATTCTGGAAAGTATAATATGCAAATTATATGAGGCCCAGGTCTGTGACAAACTCATAGTATAATTAAGAAGGCAGATAAGCAAGTAACCACAAAACAATGTGATTAGTGTTCTATTATGCAAATCAGTTGTGCTATGGAAACAAAAGGAAACTCATGACTAATTCTGTCTATTTGGCTAAAGTATGAGACAGGGAAAGATAGGGCAAGAGGACAGAAATGTGGGTTGACACTTGATTTTGAAAAGTTCCAAATATGCATCCCAAAATTAGAATTTAATCAATACAGGGAAGTCTTAGAGTTCTGAATTACAGCAAATTACCTTGAAAAATAAGGATAAAAGTTACAATTTCTGGTGACTTTGTGGGGCATGAATAGGAAAAGGAAGAATTTCTTCTTAAAACTTCAAATTTAATTTTTCAATTATCGTTCCCATTTAATATTATTTTGTATGGAAAAGAAAGAATTTGAAGACAGGAGGCTTTGTTGGAAGGCTATTCTGAATACACACTCATACACATGTGCACACACAAAGTATATGAATTACTGGGTCCTTTTTTATTTTGGCTTTGGTTAGTGCTTTACATAACAGCTGCATAATGCGTGTCTAACAGAAATTGTAAGGATAAGATAAACACCACACTGTTGACATTTCCCTGTGAAGTAATGAATTTGAAGTTGAGAATCTTTCTTATGTGTTAGTATAATCATAACTACTCAGATTTGACTAACATATAATGTCTTGGTACTTTTTTTAGTCTGTTAAAATAGAATATATATATTAAATATATATATATATATATATAATGCTTCTTAGTTTGCAAAGTTGTGTTTAATAATTTTGCCAAAAACTCTGTAAGTTCAATTTTAAAAATAATATCTAGTTTTATTTTTCTAAGAAAAATATCTAAAAGAAGAATTATTAGTAATCCATATTACCTGGATATTCCAAATTTCAGTGGGTTATGCATGATGGAATTTATTTCTGCTTCATATAACAATTCAATGGTAGGCAGGCATCCAGGGACCTGGAAGAGGCTCTGCCAATCTCTTTCCATGGCTAACATGGGGCTCACATGACTGCTTCAGTTCTGGCATCTCCAAGTTAGTGAAAAAAAGGGTAAAAAACTTGGGAAATGTTGCCTACTTTTTTTTTTTTAGCAAGATCTAGAAGTAGAGTTTTCCTTCACATGCATGTTCTCCCTCTTCCTAAAATGTAAATAGTGCTTATCATGTACCAGGTAGAGTTTAAGACTTTATAAGACTTGAAAGATGAGAACATGAGACACACAGCATTTGAGTGGCCATAACTCATCACAAAGGAAACTGGAGATAGCGCCTTT
This sequence comes from Myotis davidii, assembly GCF_000327345.1. Lineage (NCBI taxonomy): Eukaryota > Metazoa > Chordata > Mammalia > Chiroptera > Vespertilionidae > Myotis > Myotis davidii. The sequence continues at coordinate 4,168,545 of NW_006290031.1, read as the reverse complement.
GGCTTGGCAACCGTGTACCCAGTTAAAACTTTTATTACTGTGGAAAAGGGGAGAACAAATATTGAGGAAGCACTAAGACTTGCTACATAGACTTTAAAAACTACATTAAAAAATGAATAGTGAGGCTGAAGAAATGAGAAAATAAAATAGAGTACCTGATATGTGTGATAATCCATAAAAATTTTTTTCTTCATTTTCTTTTAAAATGTAATTCTAAAGTGTTTTATTTTAAAAATAATTACTGTTTAGCTGACCCAAAAAAGGAGGGAAAGTAGATGAAGACAAATAATTATTTTTCTCTAATGCTCATTTCTCTCCTTTAAGATAGAAGGAAAAATCCAAAATAATCAATTCTATTCCCTCAAAAATATTCATGCAGGTTAATTTTCAATTTCTTTAAAAATATGTTGACAGTATTGAAGTGTGCATTTTTCTTATTCTAGAAATAGTCAAATTCGTTGTGATTGAGTTACTCAGCAAAAAATCTTAAAGAAAATGTCTCAACTGGTCTTGTCAAATTTTATAGTAAAGAACAGGGGTGGGGAGTGTCTGGCCATATAAGGCCCTTGCAATCATTTGGTCTGGACCTGCCATGGAATTAGGGATGAGTTAATTAAGTGTTTGATCAAATACAGCAGGCTAATTTTTAAGGTGATAATTTTGTATGACCCACGAATGATGTTATAGATATCCAAGTGGTCCTTGGCAGAAAAAAGGTTCCCCACACCTGGTATAGAAGGAAATTACCTGGACCAAAAGGGACATAAATGTACATAAAATTTAAAATTAAAAAAAATATCCTACAGTGTTTGCCTGTAGCATATAGCATGTGAGACTCCACTGTAAAATGCATTTGACTGAATGTGCTTGTGTAGAAGCAGATAGATAAGCCAAGAGGAGCAAAGCGAGCGATTAAGTTGCAAATAATTGCCAACTTCATGGCGGTATCTGGAGAGAGGCTCTCTTAATCACCACCCTTCCTGACATGGAGCGTACAAATTACTCCAAACACTCAACTACTGCCTCTCAGTGCAATAGATACGGAACACATAGAAATGGAAACAAAGACAGACTTTGAACTTTTGCTACTTCATGTGAACCTGCATTTTAAATATACATTTCTCAGCTGTTGGTTCTCACTTCACTTTCAGAACAATGTTTTTGACCTTACCTCCTTACCAAATTCTGTTATATGAAGCCAGTAAGTGTATTCTCCCCCTGGGATCCTTGAAAAATGACTTAATTTGACAAAGAAATAATCTCTCTCTCTCTTTTTTTGACCAGGAGCCAATGTTAAACCTGAAAAATGATACCCTACCCTTATATCAGCAGACTTCCCAAAGCTAAATAACTAGTAAAGGCTTGCTAAATAAACTTCTTAGAGACACTTTAGCATTCCTTTACGGTACTTTTAGCTGTCTCATTAGGCAGGTATGGTAAATCCTGGTGAAAATAACAGGCAGCTAGAATAATACACATGTCTATTATTTGGCTCATAAAATTAAGGGGGAAAAGTAAGCCTTACATTGTTTTTCATGCAACAAAAGTTGAATTTAGGACTTTATATAAATCTTAAATCAGTCTGACATGTAATGGCACAGAGGAAAATGCCAGTTTTCAGCTATAAAAATGTGCTTGCCTATAAAAGAAAACAAAGGCAGGCATAGCAGATACGTTTGGTGTCTGACTATTCTTTGCCTTTACTTTTATCTGTTACCCGTAATTTAATGGCAGATGATTATTTATTCTTAGATTAAAAGTAGAAAGAATAAATACTTGGAAAAACTTCATTGTCATGAGTTCACTAATTCAGAGGCCTCTAGAAGGTCTGCCAGTGAATAAATCTAACCTTGTTTTGGTCAAACTTTCTTTTCAGATTCTAGTTCATGGGACCAGTTGTAGAAAGTAAATCTGTGTACAGTAAATACAAGTAAAATTTCCAAATATTTTGATTAAGGCTTACTTACTTTTTAATAATTTTTCTTTGTTTCTCTTGGTAAGAAACATGTCAAGCCATTTTGTATTCTTATTGACAACATTTTGCTTTTTTTCTGGAAGGCTCCATGGTGTAGAAGGGACTGGGAGAGGAAAAAGGTGTTTGACAATTGATCAATTTTCTGTTTATGTATTATGAAATCTGATTTAATCTCCTACGTGTCATTTATACATGCCTCACCTTTGATTATTTTCAAGTGGGATCTTAAAAAGTCAGTATGGGGTGGGGCAAGTCCTGAGAACCTCAGCTCTAATCTAATGATATTTTTATTTCTTTTTCTAATTGATGGCACAGCTATTTAGAGGTAATATACTCAGTTTAATGGCTTGTGAATGATATAATTTGATGCAATAGAATCAAGTAGTTAAAAAAAAAAGTACATCCTGTGGTAAAATTAAATAAGGTTTTAGGAAATTTTTACTTCAGTTTACATATGTGTCTGTACTGGGTACAACATATTTCCTTCTTTGAATATGGTCAAAGGTTCAAGAAAACCACACTCTGAGAAGTTCAGAGGCCCGTCAGGACACTCAGGTTGCTCTCTGACCCTAGCCAGTCCGTTTCCAGGCCACCAGGGAGACTTGAAAGCCTCATACCCCAAATTACGGCTTTTATTAACCTGGCAAAAATAAAGGTTTCCTCCCAGGAGAAGAACAGGCCCAGACTCCTAGCAGCCTAGGGACCCTGTTGCAGGACTCCACACTTGAATAAAGAAATCATATAAACAGAATACAATATACCATCATCTAGAAAATGTTATGAGAAAAAAAATGTGTGTTGAGAATTTCATATCAAGTATTTAATGTATGTAAAATTTCATATCAAGTATTTCATATCAAGTATTTAATGTCAGTGCGCTCCCTCAGGGCGTGCACTGCTCAGCCAGAAGCTGGGCTCATGGCTGGCAAATACACATATTCTTAGTTATGCAAAGAAACTAAGAACATATTACTTATATACTTTAAAAAATTCTTTCTAGAAAATTTGCTATATTTCAAGAAGAATTAGAAGTTTTGGATCATTAAAGATCTTGTATTATTTCTTCAATCAGAAAAAAAATTATATAAAGATATCGATGTAGATATAAATTATATCTACAAAAGCTAAGTTAAAATAATATAAAATATGTTATATTTGTAAATTAGCACTTAATAATATGATTATTCCAGCAAATTACATTTATATGAAGTTTAAATCAGTATTTATTTTGCTTATTTTATTTAAACACAACCACACTTAACACAGGAAGAAATGCCCCAAATACCAAGAGTACATGTCTGTGTAGAAATCTATTTGTGATTTTTCCTTTCATGTTTTGGACATTCTAAATATTCTGTTGGGGATCACTGACTCCTATAATGGGGAATTAAAGTATATTGATCAATAATTAGAAAGGAAGTCCTCCTTGTCTCACCCTCCTCCCAATCTTCCAACAACTAGGAACTTTTAAACTAAACTGCTCTGTCCGGGTGCGTTTCCTGGTCTTGATGGTATTGGAAAATAAGGCAACCTCAAAATCATATAACCTCAAGTTCCCCAAAACGAATGTCTGCACTGTCTTTGACCCTTATATATATTATAAAACATACTCATAGTGCCTAAAAAATCCTTCTCTGGCATGAGTCAGAAAGAGATTTAAAAGGTCTTTTTTAGCTAACCTTTTCCTTGGCTTTGTTTACAAAAATCCCAGTTTTACTGAAAACAAATGACCTCATGTTCAAGGTGTTTATCCCACTTTTTAATCCAGCCACATGCCATATAACTTTAGTAGCAAGACATGAGTGACCCACAAGTGATAGCCAATGAAATGAGAAAATTTCTGAGTTACACAACTGAGATGTGTCTACTAGTACATGGAAATTTGATCAGAAGAAACTGTAAGACAGCTATCCTTGCAAATGCATCAAGAACCTCAGATTGTAGGGTCTACCTTGATAGTTTTAAAAAATGTTTTGTAATCACTCATTAGCAAATAATTTATGGGAGCTTGAATGGTTGTCCAGTCTGACTGACAAAAGATATACCTGAATAAAATGAGAAATAATTGGCTATACCAATTGGTATTCTAAACTTTATATTGTTACATTTCACTTTTAGGGGAACACTGAGATATAATTGTTAACAACTGAGGAGCATCTATTTAATATTTAATTAAAAAGCTAGACTTTTCTTATTTAAATGTCTAGGTTATATGTTTTAAACTTCCTTAAAAGTAATTAGCTTCCTGCCTAGCCAGCATAGCTCGGTGGTTGAACATCAACCAAGGAACCAAGAGGTCATAGTTCAGGCATATGCTCAGGGTGTGGGCTTGATCCCCAGGGGGGGCATGCAGGAGGCAGCTGGTCATGATTCTTTCTTATCATTGATGTTTCCATCTCTCTCTTGCTCTCCCTTCCTTTCAAAGTCAATATATACTAGTATGTGTATACACACACACACACACACACACACATACACACATCCTATATAATAAAAAGCTAATGCGTGAATTGACCGAACAGTGGAATGACCAGTCGCTATGATGCGCACTACTGACCACCAGGAGGCAGACGCTCAATGCAGGAGCTGCCCACTGGTGGTCAGTGTACTCCCATAGGGGCAGCATTGCTCAGTCAGAAGCCGGGCTCACAGCTGGCGAGCGCAGCGGCTGTGGCTGGAGCCTCTCCTGCCTCTGTGGGAGTGGCTAAGCCATCATTTGGACATCCTCCAAGGGCTCCCAAACTGTGAGAGGGCAGGCCAGGCTGAGGGACCCCCCACAAGTGCACAAAATTCATGCATGGGGCCTCTATTTTATATATATAGCTTTCTTTTCTACTTACTCTGTCCTGTCAATGTGATAAAAAATATAATAAACAGCCGAAACCGGTTTGGCTCAGTGGATAGAGTGTCAGCCTGCGGACTGAAAGGTCCCAGGTTCGATTCCGGTCAAGGGCATGTACCTGGGTTGCGGGCGCATCCCCAGTAGGAGATGTGCAGGAGGCAGCTGGTCGATGTTTCTCTCTCATCAATGTTTCTAACTCTCTATCTCTCTCTCATCCTCTCTGTAAAAAATCAATGAAAAATATTAAAAAAAATTTAAAAAAATATAATAAACAAACAAAAATAGATATTGGAAGTCCCTGTTCTTTTGGAGAAAATGAGTGCTAGCAAGGGTAGGGGTGGGATTAGAAGATGAACAACTTCTAATGAAAAGAACAAAGAAGATTTACTTATGTGTGTGTGTTGTTTATTTGTTTTGTTGTGGTTTGGATGACGGTTTACTTCAGTTCAAGGGGAAAACTGGGAAATGTGTGAGAATATATGTTGGTAGGAAGAAATGGCAATACAATAAGAAAGGGACTAAGAAAAATAATTTTTGCTTAAACCTTCTTCAATCACTGAGCATTCTTAAATGACAGTGACTGACTAGGGAGAGTTGTGTAACATGTATATGTAATTGAAAACCTGCTGGGGTTTGGCCCTGGAATTCTGCAAGAGGGATAATTTTAAAGCTGTCCAGGAAAGTGAATGTGAATAAGGTTAACAGACATTTTAAATGCCTACTTACTGCAAGTGATCCCTAATCTCCTTTTATAAGCATAGAACATACTTAGGTGTTGTGCGCACACGCACACCCACATGCACACAAGCATGCACAATGAGATTAAATCTTAAAATATTCATCTTTGTGCTTTTCTTTCTTTCTGCAACTCCTCAGTCTTCTGCATTGAATCAAGGAAAATTAAGATTTATATAACAGAAAAGATGTAAGACAGGAAAAAAGTTGTGCATGGTAGACAGACCATAATCTTTCCAATTTTTATATACAAGGAAGTTGACTGAGACATTTATAACTTCCCTAAGGTTATGAGATTTCAAGTTACTGAGCTATCTGTAAAGACTTGGGCCTACCTCCAGAGTACGTTCTATATTTTTCTTTTATATAAAATAAATATGAAAGTATGATTTTACTTGTGATATTATCAATACTAAACAGAACTAACTACAATATTACCTGGAGCATTGGGTGAGAAAATCCATCTTGCATCCTAGCTGTCATTTTCTAGCTAAACACTGATTCATTTATTGTACAAATATTTATGTAGCATCTACTAGGTACATACCATTTTTCCAAAACCAGAGATATATCAGTAAGCAAAACAGAAAATTCCGATAGAATTGCATTTCAGGGAGATCAAGGGGAAATGTTCCCAGGCCAAGGAAAGAGTAAGTGTGGAGACCCTGAGGTTGGGTGGAGCCTGCTGTTTCAGGACCTGGGACGACTGTCTATTGCCTAGTGAAGAGGATGCTACCCTGTGGTGGTCACTGGTAGGAAATGAGGGCAGAGAGATATATAGGAGGGAGATTGTACTTGGCCTTTTATTCACATCTCAGTAGATGGCCAGGGAAAAGTCAGGCCAGCATCATGATTAAGAGCATGGCTTCTGGCACTCTGTGGCCCAGATCTGATTTTCATCGATCCATTTACTAACTCATTATCATTGATCTTTTCCCCAGGCTTTCAAATAACTACTTCACATATAAAATAATGACCCCGGTAACTGCCTCATAGATGTGACATGACTACCAAAGGGAGATGAGCTGTATAAAAGCCTGATTCTTACCACAGGCTCTGACATATGGTGAATGTTCACTGAATGATAAATTTAAGAAAATATGTGAAAGATCCACACATCAAAAATTGTGAAACATTTCTGAGATAAATGAAAAACAATTTAAGTAAATGGAGAGAGATATATGTCCATGGATTAGAAGATTCAGTATTGTTAAAATGTCAATTTTATAAAAATTTATTTGAAAAGATTTAAGGCAACCCCAAAATTTCAGTGGAATTTTTGTTGCTGTTGTTGTTGGTAGAAATCAAGAAGCTAATTTTAATATTCAAATAAAAACCAGTTGATACCATCCATTTGGCCAAAAACCATTTTGAAAATTGTGTTGAAAAGGAAGGTTCAAGCTGAAGGATACACACTACCTAAGACTTACAATAGGAATTGAAATGAATGTAACTTCCTAAAGTTATAGTAATTGAGCCAACATGACTGACATTGAGCTAAAGACAGATTTGTGCAACACAGGAAAAAAACAACACCTCTAGAAAGAGACCCACACATATCTGGTAAACTGGTTTTCCACAAAGATGGAGATATTTGACTAAGGAAAGAATTCTCTTCATCAATGATGCTGGAACAATTGAAAAGCCTCATACAGAATTAACCTTGACCCTTACTTTATGTTATACCTAAAGATTAACTGAAAACTGATCACAGACCTAAAGATTAGACCTAAAATTAGAAAGCTTCTACAAGAAATTGTTGGGAAAAAATTGTTGTGACCTTATCTTTGTCCGAATAGATTTTTTGGACAGCACACAGAAACCAGAAATTTTGAAAAAAATTAATAAATTGGACTTCATAAATATTAAAACCTTTTGCCCTTCCAAAATTACTGTTTTAAAAACAAGAAGTAAGCCACAGTCTGGGGAAAATAATATCTGTAAAATAAATCTGACTAAGGAGTTAAATCCAGGATGTATAAAGGATTTTTACAAGTTAATAATAAGACATAGAGCAACTTGGCAGAAAGATGGTATCACATTGACATTAAACAGGCTAGAGAAACATTGTATGGTGATGGGTATGTTCATATCATGATGCAGTGATGATTAAAAACTATATGCATTAGACAAAATTAATCAACTTTTAAATTCAAAATTGCTAAGTATTATTAAATGTATATTATAACTGACTAAATTTTTAAGAAAAAAAAATTGTTCATCGGTTGTTGTTGAAGCTGAAAGTGATGGGTACCTGGGAATTCATATTATTCTCTCTACAGGTTTCTATATTAAAACGTTAAAAATTGTATGTTGTTAAATGCTAGACAGGAAAGTCACATGTTTCCCTTCGAATATATGACAAAACAAATCTAATCTAATCTGGAGGG
>NW_006290031.1:4155268-4160530 GCF_000327345.1 Myotis davidii | reverse complement strand
CTGAGCTTCTGAGTCAGTTGTTCTCAACCTTCTGGCCCTTTAAATACAGTTCCTCATGTGTCCCAACCATAAAATTATTTTCGTTGCTACTTCATAACTGTAATGTTGCTACTGTTATGAATCGTAATGTAAATATCTGATGTGCAGGATGGTGTTAGGCGACCCCTGTGAAAGGGTCGTTCGACCGCCATAGGGGTCGCGACCCACAGATTGAGAACCACAGTTCTAAGGCAATCACAGGAGAATTCAAGAGTTGACAATATTCCAGGTCTCAATTACAAATGGCTAAAGCCTGCAAAAATTAATGCACTGAGTTTGTACCTAGCTCACGTGTGAAGATTAAGCTAATTTTGAAGGAAGATGAAAGAAGTAGAATTCTTCAAAAGGAACTTTATGAAAGAGAGTGGAAGCAATTTCCCAACTTCCTCCTCCTAAGAGTTTTGATGACACTGCTTTATAGGCAAATGTGAAGCCATTAGCTAAGTTCATGGGTTTAGGGAGAGAGGAAAGACACCCCTAATGACATACTGTGGGCTTTTAAAAGGTTTTGTTCTGCGCATCCAGGGAAAATACAGAAGCAGACCTTTCTCAGCCACACTGTCAGCAAGGACAGAGAAGAGAGCCAAGCCACAGGTTAAGGCAGCACTTTGTCAAACACAGTTGGGGACCTCTGCTTTCTGTTGGGGACCTCCGCTCTCTGTGGGGCCTTAGCTTCTCCCTAGGAGGTCAGACACTGAGGAAAATAGTCTAATATCATCTTTTTTTTTTTTTGGTGTGTTTTTCCCTCCTGTATCCCCACTGCTTGACACATAGGCCCCAAGGAATATTTGTTGAATGAGTGAATAAAATCCTCAATTGGAAATAATTATCACATTTTACTGGGTATAAGGAAGAGACTTCACTACCTGGGACTCTCCCCTGACCCCCATTATATTGTTGCCTTCAAATCCTCATTCTCTGCTCATAGCATTTGTTCTTAATTTGAATTACTATTAATATGAATTTCTACTTAATAAAGTTTCATTTGAGTTATTTTATTCATTCTTGAAGGAAAGAGTCTCAAATCTCAACTTCCCATGAACTGCTACAATTTACTCTTGCATGTGTTTCTACAATATTGCATTCCATATTTTTCTTTAAAAAAAAGTTAACATATTTCAACTAAAAGATTTCCAGCCAGTACATATCAATTGTATATTTATTTTTTCAGTCCAGCAAAGGCGGTTTCTAGAATCATATAGATTACTTAGTAAGTTATAGAATATATAAAAATGATAAAGTTTTAACTTTATTTTGAACATTCACTTACGTTTGTGTATGGTTCTTGTATTACTGGACTGATCTAACACTGTTGGAGGGTAGCTTTGAGCACTGTATAAAAATATAGGTCTGAGAAGAAAATATTATAAGGTAGAAACTTTGCAAATGAAAATGGATTGTGATTTAGGGAAATGTCCAGTGTTCATAATTTTTTTGGCATCGGGGGCTAATGTAATAACTGTTATAAACTACAGAGTCCAGAAAACTGGCGTGGTGTCTGAGCCAGCAGTCATTTTTCTACATCATGTTGTCTAAATCTTTGGGTTCATGAAATCCTGAGGCATTTTCCCTATTGTAGAAGGAAGTGTGTGTGGGGTCTGGAAGGTGCTCACTTTTCTGTAAGCCTTAGCTCTCCTCCCTTTTTCTCCCCTCCAGGCAACCCCTCAGGCTATTTTGCCTTAACTTTATGTGTTCCCGGTCTTTAGCCTCACTCCCCACCCCATGGCTTCTCCCCTTGTCCTAGGGGGGCATTGTTCAGAGCATTCACAAATTATTATTTTCTATAAAAGATAAAACACAGGAGATCTGGATAATAAACACAATCATTTCCAAGTGATCTTTTAATTCACTTATACTCATTTCATAGATAAAAGAAACTCCCACCCTTTGCTTCTGGAACAAGTCTTTCATCCTTTATCTCTGAATTCCCTAAGGTTAGATAAACTAAGTATACTGTCTCTGTACATTTCACTTCCGTCCTTTAATTTCCTCATCACTCATTGCTTTACAAGTCTGACATTGGTCAGTATTCAAAAAAGGAATAAAAACAACAGTATGATGGTGCATCTACCCACAGAACATCCACACGGTGGGAGTTCTTACTACTATTTTCCAGGAAAGGACTAATATAAAGCCTACCCTTGGGTCACTGATGCTTCTGAGGCTGCGGCTGCAGCTGTCTCCGTGTGCCATCTCTGTGGGATTCTGGTTGGCACTATGGGGTTGGGAGCATGCAACTGGATCCCGCCATAGCAGTCATTCCATAAATCCAGTCACTCAAGCTTTGTAAACCATGAGACTTTGACCAAAGCAGGAACCCAGAAGTCCTAGGATTCATAAAAAATAGCATATGTGACTGGTATTTTCTGCTCAAAAACCAAAAATAAATTCAATTGTAGCAGAAACATGGAATTTAAAAATGTCTCTCTAGAGCTAAAAATATGGAACCAGTGTGTATTGGTAAACATTGAACAATGGCTTTCAGAGGGGAGACAAGACCTTATGTATAGCATTTGCTGCTTCCTATGGTGTAAATACTCCCGTTATGACCAACTTTGAGCTACGTGGCAGAAAGACATCAGCAAACATGGGGTTGGAAGGAAATATGATCTTGGGAGCAAGTCTGATGAGCAGGCCCCAGCATCCCATTGTGTGATGAACGAAAGGAAGTATTTGAGTTTGGCTTTGGATATGTTTGCTGTCAGTGCTTTAGAAAATATGTATACTAAGTAGTACATGTTTTTGGGTCGTTGTTTTTTATTACATTGTTTTGATATAAAAAGAAAAACATTGGGCGTTTTAGGGTGAAATATTTCTAATCAAATAAATAAACAGACTTGAAAGGGAAGTTTGGATGGAGAAAACTGAGCACAGGTCTGAATTCAGTTCGTGTAAGTGACCCAACCAGTTTGTTGTTTCTATGCCCAAACTTAATTTCCTTCCCTGTCCTCCATGTCTTTGTGGTTTTGGAAATGCTTCTCAATTAATGTAGGATCAACTCTCTGTCTCAGGAGATATCTACTATTCGAGAGGCATCAAGTAATGAGACAGCACTCCAGTGGCATCTGTCCTTGGCATCTGCTTAGATCCAAGCGTCAGCAAGGTCCCCATTGTCACTTGTATGGCTTCCGAGTCTATCCAGTCCTACCCACTATTTTCTGGCCTTGTGGGAACACAGAAGTGACTTTGTTTCTCCATAGTGCTGTGTACTGTCCACCAAGGTTGTCTCTGTCTAGATACAATGTTTGCATACCTTTCTGTGAGAACGACTCAGTACCCCCTCTTCTTCTTGGGCCCACACACCTCTCTGTGCATTTGGCTCTTTCCCCAGGGCTTCTCTGAAGCCCTCCGTGCAGGATCTCTCCCTCCTTGGGAGGCACCTTTATCCACATAACCGAATGTCTCTTCCAACTGGGGCTCCTCCACCAAGCCCACCGTGGGGCGTCTGTCCTTGCATGGTGGGGCAGGGAGGCCTTGCTCAAATCCATGAGGCTTTCTTTCAAATCTCCGTCTGGGTCATGAGGACCCTGTCTCCCCTTCACAGCTTTACCTTTTGGATTCCCAAGTTAGGGAGAGAGCCTCCTGCCCCCTTACTAGAGTTACTCTCCTCTTTAAATAAGAGTGCTAAATGGCCGAGCCTTTAAATGTGTAAAAGGAGAGAAGATCAGGGAAAAGAAATACCAGAGGGGGAAAAAAAAACCCTTCCTTAATGTAACAGCCATAGCGTACATACCACTCTGCATTATTGGGGCCATAATTTTTCCATCCTTACTAAATGTTTCTGCTCTAAGTGTAGAAGGGCTAGTGGCCTGCCCACAAAGACGTTCTCTCCTCAGTATTGGATTCTGAAAAACATTACAATCATAAAAAAAACAACAACAATTGAAATTTGGAGGAACCCATGGGTAGTGGCATTAAATGACTGAGGAAATTCAGGGGACTTTTAACAGCACAGCAGCCAACAGCATAATGGACTGAGCTAATATAATGCTGGGCTCCAGGACAAACACCTAGAAAGTTTGCATTTTTAACAAACCAATTCGCAGAATTCTCCAGAAGCCAAAGATGAAGTGGAAACTTAAAATTAGAGCAATAAACTTGCACCCAGCTTGCATTGTGCTCTTAAAGTGACACAGTGGTGGCTACAGAGGTACCAGAGCAGGTGGAACCTCAGCGCCAGGGCCTGAGATGGTAGCGCCCATTCTGGAACAGGACACATGGTTCTGAAAGTCATAACTGAGGTCACTGCACAAGGTGGGGCTGCCACATCCCAGGAGAATGGAAAAAAGGAGTCAATTTTCTGGGAGGGGAAAAATATACAATGTCTATATATGTAGACTATATAAGTATATATGCATTATATGTACTTATAATGCATACATACAATGAAACATATACGCATAGATACACACATTTTAATGTAAATATTTTCTATGAAAATTCCAGTGTTACTGAACCACATGCAGTATGAAATCTGAATTAACATTATCTGTATGTGGTGGAAATCTCTAAGCCAAGGAGTTAACATAAATTTGAGACTGGTTAGAAAATAACATAATATTCCTTTTAGGTAATACTTTCTTCCTCTGGCCTGAACTATGTAACCTTCATAACAGTTATTGCCAGCGGGCGTACTGTTTGATTGTGCCTGTTGAAATGGTTTCTGGCTCCTCCAGTGCATGGAATCCAGTGGTCAAGGTGTTGTTCTCCTCACCACTTTCCTGGAAGAGGCGGCCTGGTACCTGGTGAAACATGAGCAGGAAAGCTCTGGGCAGCCTGGGGTGGTGGCTGCTGTGGACACAATTCACTCCAAGGACAGTCAGCAAACTGCACAGGATCATGATTCCCCAAAATTGCAATACAGAGATTTTAAATTAGATTTTTAAGATTTCCTTTTAAGGGAATCAACAATTAATAAAGACTAAAGTTCTATTACACACACACAGACACACACACACACACACAAACACACACGTGTTTAAATTAAAAAATGTACACACACATTTGTTGAGATTAAAAGCACTATGTAACATGAAAATAAAACACAACCATGCGCTATCTCTCTGAAGCCATAGGTGGAAGGAAGTGAAAGTAACGAGGCAGTTGTATAGCAGGGGCTAAGAATGTGGTGTGGGCTCTGGAAGCATACTCCAGAGGTCAAACTGAACAGGTGCTCCCTTTCATGTTTTTTAACACATGGTACTAGGGGGAGAGAGAGAGAAA
>NW_006290031.1:4147795-4155200 GCF_000327345.1 Myotis davidii | reverse complement strand
TAGACAATAACAAAAATTCTATAAAGAGAAGGAAGAAGAGTAAGTTTCAACATCAAGGTGGCCAGTGGTTTTCAAACAGCGGAGTTGAGGATTTGGCCGGCATGCTTTGTTTTCAGCCTTTTGGACCTTCCGTATTCTAATCTGGCCTGTATTTTCCAAGGGCTGCTGCCTGTATGTTCTCTAATATGCTAACCTTTAGGATGGTCTTACTGCCTTTGTGCAGTTCCTATTGAATGTATAAGTCTACAATTTAAGGTAAGCGATTGTGTGTGTGTGCATGGTGTGTGTGTGTGCATGGTTTGTGTGCACTGATTTCCCAAATATAAGGAAACAGAAGGAATTTGAATGATAAATCTCTTCTCCCTTTTCTTCACTTTTAAACTATAGTGTGTACAACTTTGTGCAATCTCCCAGCCATTACTTTTGGAAAGAGATAGGCCTACATATACATTTTCAGTGTGCACACACCAAGATACCTTTTATTTTATTTTTTGCATTTCTCCCACCTAATTCTGTGTTCTCTCTTTTTTATTTATTTTATACCTTTCTGCCTCCTATCGGATAGGTTAACTTTTCTTCTGCTGATTTTAAAGCTACATATTATTTTGTATTCTACTGGCAATTAATATATTAGCCAGGATTCAGTTACAAAGAATAAAATCCTCTTTAGTTAGTTTTGCCTGGAAGTATTAATTACAGAATTTTAAATGGTTTACTAACTCATTAGGAGAGCTGAAGAAACACACTCTAGGTTAAGTTTTAGAAATAATTCAGGAAAATTCTTAGTCATTGTTTCTTTTTTTTTTTGTCTTCATTTTGTTGATTTTTTAAAATTTTTTTTTATTGATTAAGTTATTACATATGTGTCCTTATCCCCACATTACCCCCCATTCCTCCCACTCATGCCCTCACCCTCTGTTGTCTGTGTCCATTGGTTAGACCTATATGCTAGCACATAAGCACTTCGGTTGATCTCTCCCCCTTACCCCTCCTCTCCCCTACCTTCCCTCTGAGGTTTGATGGTCTGATTGATGCTTTTCTGTCTCTGGATCTGTTTTTGTTCATCAGTTTATGTTGTTCATTATATTCCACAAATGAGTGAGATCATGTGGTATTTATCTTTCTCTGACTGGCTTATTTCAGTTAGCATAATGCTCTCCAGTTCCATCCATGCTGTTGCAAATGGTAAGAACTTCTTCTTTTTTACCACCTTGTAGTATTCCATTGTGTAGATGTACCAATTTTGTAATCCACTCATCTATTGATGGGCACTTAGGCTGTTTCCAAATCTTAGTTATGGTGAATTGTGCTGCTATGAACATAAGGGTGCAATATCCTTTCTAATTGGTGTTTCTAGTTTCTTGGGATATAATTTTAGAAGTGAGATCACTGGGTCAAATGGGAGTTCCATATTTAATCTTTTGAGGAAACTCCAGACTGTCCTCCATAATGGTTGCACCAGTCTGCATTCCCACTAGCAGGGTTCCCTTTTCTCCACATCCTCATTTTTTTCTGAGCATTTGCCATGGTAATTATGATGTGTCTTGGTGTGGGTCTTTTCGGGTTCACCTTGTTTGGGTCTCTCTGGGCTTGTGTGACTTTTTTCTTCCCCACCTCAGGGAATTTTTCTGACATTATTTCTTCAAATAGGTTTTCTAACCCTTGTTCCTCTTCCTGTTGTTCTGGCACCCCTATTATTGTATGTTGCTTCATTTCATGTTGTCCCATAGCTACGTTAGGCTCTCCTCCTGTCTTGTAATTTTCTTCTCCAATTGCAGTTCAGTCTGGGTGTGTTTTGCTTCCCTGTCTTCTAATTCGCTAATTTGGTCCTCTGCTTCTCCTAGTCTACTGTTGAAACTTTCCATGGTGATTTTTATTGCAGCTATATCATTCCTTATTTCTTCTTGATTCTTACATAAGTTATTGAGTTTTTCATCCATTTATTCTTGATTCTTACATAAGTTGTTGATTTTTTTCCTCCATCCAGTTTATGAACCCTAATTCTGAATTCTTTTTCTGACATATTGCATGCCTCTGTTTCATTTAGCTGCCTTTCTGGTGATTCTTCCTTTTCTTTCCTTTGGGGTTTCATTGTCTACCCATTGTTGGCCAAGATACCTTTTAGATCATGGTCTGACTTACGTACCAAAGAGACTGTGTTTTGATCAAAAGGTTCAATTTTATTGTGCCTTTATCAAAATGGTGACAAAGAATGCATATTTAGGAAATTCATTGGTAATTTCTTTGATTAGGTACGTAATCTCCATGGATTTGAGTTTTAAGTATGGAAAAGGTTTTATGAGTTTTAACTCTGGCAACAAGGTGCAAGATGTCTAAACTCTGAGTAAATTATAAGTAGAGTCAATTTCCATGAAATGGGGCCTCTTATTGAGGAACAAAATAATATTTAAAGAATCATTTAGAATATGGCAGAGAAGTGGAAATAATAGAACAATGTGTGGTATTATGTAGGGTTTGGGTTGAACCTGCTAAGATATAGATGCCTAGGTGCATATCACTTATTAGATTTATACATTAAAATACAGTCCTCGCCCCTTATCCACTGGGAATATGTTTCAGTTTCCCTGTGGGTGCCTGAAACAGCAGATAGTACCAAACCCTATATACACTGTGTGTTGTTGTTTTGTTGTTTTTTATAAATATGTGCCTATGATAGTGTTAATGTCAAATTAGGCAGAGTAAGAGATTAGCAACAATGACTAATAACAAAATAGAACAATTAAACACTATACTACAATAAAAACAGTGTAGACGTGGCAGTACGAAGTAAAATAAGGATCACTTGAACACAAGCACTGCGATACCACAACAGTCCATCTGATCATTGAGACTTACTGAGTTACCAACAGGTGGGGACCGTGTACAATATGGAGACTCTGGACAAAGGGATGATTTATGTCCTGGGTGGGATGCAGCAGGACCCATGGGATTTCATCATGCTCCTCAAAACTATGCACAATATAAAACTTATGAATTATTTATTTCTGGAATTTTCATTTAATATTTTCAGACGTTGGCTGACCGTGGGTAACTGAAACCATGGAAAGAATAACAATAGATAAGGGGAACTTCTGTATTTATGCACATATTATGTACAGAAGGAACAAATGAATCTAAATGATGATGAAGAATAAATAATGCTTTTACATTCTTCAAAATGCTTGTTTTATGGGGTAAGTACAGAAGTCCTTTGGCTTTTCCAGCTTGTTGGTTGTCCAGTGGTCTCTTCCTTATTTGGATCAGGAGAGTTGAGTCAGGGGAACAAGTTCAGAGATGGCGTAAACAGACTTGGCCTTTGGGAATTGGCAGATAGCTTCTGCCGATTTCTGAGAAGAGCTATAAATAAATTCCTACAAGGCTCAGTTTCCTTCATGGGCCTGTGTTGACCTTCTCCATTTTGTCCCTGACATAAGTGACTTCATAGGAGTTTGGTTTTACAATAGCCAAAGAAATAGTTTTTAAGCCATTTTTAAAAACAGCATTGTTACCATGTGTCCAGATGGTTCACATATATTGAGAAGCCTTCCAAAAATTGCCCATGAACTCATAACTAATATTTCATAGGTTATACCCTGCAGAGGAATAAGATGCAAAACTTCTGGTTTAAGTATCTGCTCATTAAAAAAGGGCATGAGTGTATAATGCATTGAGTGAACCACTAGTCCACTGGTATACTTTCCAAAGATTGAATATTCTGACAGAGACTTAGAAAAGAAAGGGGTGTGGTAGTTTCTTAGACATGGAGTTAAAAGGAAAAAAAGTTAAAGCTGTTAGAAAATAATTTTTGTTTAATATTTATAAGGAGTGTTTCCCTAATGTTTATAAAGGCAATTCTGCTTCTTTTTGTTTTCCTATATCTGATGTCTGGGCTAATTAGTGTGAGTACACACATTAAAATAATTTTCTGGCTTATTAAATTATGTGAAACAAAGTCTAAATATTTTGTTTTTCAGTGAATCTTCTTACACAAAGGTGGTTTCTTCATAAAAAGTTGGAACTTGCCAAAGTACACTTTTTCATTCATTCATTCATGCATTCATCACTCACTCAATGGAATGGAGGTTTCTATACACAGTGTTATCCGCCAGGGCGAGTAATTAAGGACACCATGGTGGCCAGGAGAGGGTTCCTAACTTTGAGACTGTCATAATCTAGAGACAGAAAAACATATTATCAGCTCATCTTGCTTTTGTGTATTTGAATGTGAATGCATGAACACTTAAATATGCCCTTTAACTTCTAACCATAAATCACAAGCAAGGATTACAATCACTAATGTCAACATACTTCGGAAGAGATTTCACAAGAAAACAAGTAAAATAAATTCAGAAGAACAAATTAGAATGTTATCCAAAGTACACACGAAGAAAAAAGACAGCTTCAGAAATGCTCAGTGAATGACAGCTATTTCCAAAATAAAACTTAAGCAACACAAGAAACTGGAGGCAGAACACGAAGGAATGAAGTAGCCAAGAAGAATTGCTTAATTATTGATGCAAATAAAACCTGACCTCTTAGCAAGGAAAGAAAACTTGGAAATGTATACTAGGCTGAAACGTCAGCTTTTTTTTTTTTTTTCCAGATGGAAAGAACAGATAAGAGACCTGAACATTTCAGCAGTTCTTGAAAAACTGCCCGCCTGGCTGAAGGATAATTTATGCAAATCTGAGTTTGCTCCATCAGATTCAAATACTTCTTCAAGTTAAGCCTGACCTGCCAGGGTTGGTGAGGAAGGACTTCTCTGTTGGGTCTTGGGAGGTGGCCCCTTCCATCGCCTTAGCAGATACAACGCCTGGGGTTTTCCTGGAAGGATAGGAGGAAGTTGGTCTTGAACCTCAGGGCTGATTTTGCCACAGACCGATGCTGGTCTCCCTCAGCTTGCGGGGTCCTCTGCTGGGGGTCTTTGCAACTGAAACTGTGGCTTCTCTCAAATGCTCCTAGAGCTGAACCTCAACCACACATCCCACTCCCTCCCATCCAGGGAACCTCGGGGAGGTGGCTGTTCTGTGGCCACCGCACTCCAGCTGCCTCTGCAAACGGGCCACGCAGCTCTCCCAAGAATCCAGTTCTTTGTCAGGAGCCTGGGTCTTGGACACCGTGAGCTTGATTGAACTCCCCGCCACCCACCTCCGCCTCCTACAAAATCCTCAGATCTCCTGGAACTAAGCCCTGCCCACCGTCTTTCAAGAGGAGAAAGGAAACTGTATCTCATTCTTATTTGGAAAACACAATGAAGTTTTCCTCCTAAGGCCTGATGTGACAGACTTAATTCATCTAATTGTTCCCTCTCAGGTAATACAATTTTTTATTTATGTTATTTTACTTTTTTACAATAAAAGCTAAAGCCCTACATGGTTTGGCTCAGTGGATAGAGCATTAGTCGGTGAGTGAAGGGTCTCAGGTTCAATTCTAGTCAAGGGCAGGTACCTCGGTTGCAGGCTTTCTCTCTTTTTTCCCTGGGCCACATGGGGGAGGCAAACAATCCATGGGTCTCTTTCACATCTGTGTTTCTCTCTCTGTCTCTCAATGGAAGAAAAATATCCTGGGGTGAGGATTAACAACAGCAAAAACATTTTAACAAAAAAAAAAAAAAAAAAAAAAAAAAAAAGAAGCTAAAGATAAGGATCAGATTCTCAATGCATGAAGGGAAGTTGAAAATTATAACTTGGAAATCAAGTTAAAACAGCAAACAAAAACAAGTAAATAGGAATAAAAACAAGTAGGACAAATGACTTTGGAATGTTTTCTTTCAGATAAATATAATTGTGGAATTCAGTGTCCACAGTTTTCTGGACTGAAATTCTACGCAGATGATATGTCTCCAAGGCTCCTTTTGTTTGGTTTGTAGATTTCAGTATCAAAGTGTTGCAGTTTCATTACAGTGGCCCATGATTGTATCGAGAAAGCAATGTATGGCGTCACCAAGTGAGTGACCCAGGGGTTCTGTGTTGACGATTTCTCAGTAGATTTGGAATTTTTAGCTTTCATTTTAAAAGAAAAAAATCTGTTGAAATCCAAAGAGGTCGCCCTCAAAAGACCGGGTTATTGCAGATGATTCATTATTTTTGTTCCTTTAGGAAGTAGTAGGGAATCATTTGGAGGACCATATTGTTCTGTTCAGTTGAGGTGGTCTGGTGTTTTTTGAACAGAAGAGTGTCACGTTGAAAATATTTTTCTTTTCTTTATCGCTTTTAAGGAACCACTCAACCAAATCAAATAATTGAAAAAATGGCACACTTTTTATGTGAACCAAAACTTCTCCACATGCCCAGAAACAAATGTTAAATTCCATTTTAATCAGGCCAGATCAGTTGACAGGGTATGAATTATTATCAAAATGATCTCTGAGAGCACTAATAATGCAATTTTGTTTTAAAATTTGTATGGCTGTTGCTGTATTCAATTACAAAGTAATAATAATAAAATGAAATCTACCAAAAACATTTATGAAATGTTGGGGGAAATTTAAATACACATAGAATATTTAATGGCATTAATGAATAACAAATGACCATCTAGATAGTTTTACATAAAATATCTATATCTCTTAGAAATACATAATGAATTACTTACTGATGAAAAAAAGATAAAGCCTGAGATCCATTTAAAATAAGCCACTGGGTGTTGGTATAGCTCAAACAACATAGGTCATATTTGATAACTGTTGAATCTGGATGCTGAGCACATTGGATTAATTATATTTTTCTCTCTACTTATGTCTATATACATTTTCAATAATAAATGTTTGTTTTTTTTAAGGGATTGCTTAGTTCAGATTTTCATACACAGAATATTAACTTCTGGGCTTTTTCCCAAAAATGGGTTGGCATAGTCTCTACCCTTCACGCTGTGCATCTCTCATTAGTAATAGTAGCAGTTGTTATTTATTGATTTTAGCAATTCCAAGGCTCTGAAATACTTGTTTTATATATAGAGAAGACAGACAGATACATAGACAGATATAGATAGATAGGTGATAGCTAGATAGGTTATCTTTGTAAATAAATGAATTAAATTCTTGTCTTTTCCTAATCAGCTGAAAAAATGGCCAGCCTTTTTAAAAAATTGCTGAATCTTGAAATAATGGGATTGGGAGAAAGCATTGAAAACACCAATGGACTATTTGATTAATTTGGTTGTAAAGGACAGAGTTTGCCCCAAGAAATGATTGAAAAAGATGAGAGAAGAGTAGGGAAAAATAAAGCCAACAGCAGCCCTGGGATTGAGGCAGAGAACTATGGAGTCAGAGAGAAGAGGGGAGTTGGGACCACCAGCCTACAGGGCTATGTGAGAGGCACCAAGGAAATGTATCTACGTTTCCAAAAACCCTGTATTCTGTCATGAATAAAACCTCTCTGTAGCTGTGTTTTGCCCTGCAATAGGT
>NW_006290031.1:4139051-4147618 GCF_000327345.1 Myotis davidii | reverse complement strand
AAAAAAAAAAAAAAAAAAGACTGATGATCACCAACACATTTTCAAGCAAGCATTAAAGTTTCTGAGAAGTCCTGATAGGAAACACAGTTCAATTTTTTTAACCCAGAAATTCCAGAGTTATTTGGTTACTCACCCTGCGGTGCACGCGCGCACACAGACACACACATACACACACACGCTCACTTCTGGGCTCCTCTCATCATCATCTAAGTCAAGTGCTCGGAACTCTGGAAGTGCTGCCTCACATTCACCATCTGATCCATGTGCCTGGTTCAAAACCTGGCTGCTCTAGGTTGCCATTTTCTGCCTGACCTTCGCCTCTCCTCATCCACAGCTCAGCCTGTGACCACCCAAGGCCTGTTCCATAGGACGGTCTTTTCTCTGACATATTTCACAGTCATATTTTCAGATACCCTGTTTTATTTCCTTATTTTTAGTTTGCTATCGGTATATAGTATTTCCATTGGAGTACCTTTCTGGAGAGTTCCAGTTCTAAAGCCCTATGGGCCAAGTGGTGCTGGAGGAGAGTGTTCCCTTGGGATAATATTTCTAAGGAAGAATTGGCAGACCACTTCCCTTATAGGATAAAAAATACGCTACTGCAGCTCAATTTATCACTCAAGTAATTGTGGGTGTGTCCTGCCTCAGATCACCCTGGGGAGATATTTTTCGAAAAGCAGCAAGAAGCTGGTGCTAAGGCATTCAGGAAGCTGGAGTGACACTTTGGGGACTTTATGGCCTCAGCGCTCACGCGCACATGCCTCGATCACAGTATTTGGTGGCGAAGGCCCACAGTCCCAGGAACCATGCTGATCCTTCCATAATTTCAGGGTGAGTGCTGTTCTGAAGCTGAATTTACCTGGATTTTCAGTTAGGTCTTTTTATTTTTATTTTTTTTACAAGACTCCTGGAAAGATTTAGAGATTTAAAAAATGTAAAATATGAACATATTTTTCTAAATTGGATAGAGCCAGCAAACTGCATCTAAAGAATTCTTTTTAATTTAAAAAAAATGGAGAAAAACATGGTACCACAAAACTGACCCACTCACAGGCTTTATTTGCTGTCTTGTATTAGT
The DNA here is from genome assembly GCF_000327345.1 of Myotis davidii. Classification (NCBI taxonomy): domain Eukaryota; kingdom Metazoa; phylum Chordata; class Mammalia; order Chiroptera; family Vespertilionidae; genus Myotis; species Myotis davidii. Next base: position 4,146,540 of record NW_006290031.1, on the reverse strand, counting down.
ATTTATATTTTTATACATGGTTTTGCACTTTCCTAACTAAACGGTAATGTCCTGGAAACAGGATCCATATTTGATATGGCTTTGCATCCACTGAAGTACCCAAAGTAAGTTATAGCAAATCTTGAAACACATAGTTCATGGCAGGAAGAATGAAGATGAGTTTTAAAAGTTAAGACAAATATATTAGTTATTTGTCCAAAGAATCATAAGATAAAAACCAGGCAAAACATTTCACTAAAAAGAATATGATAAAGAGCCTAAAAGACAGGAAAGTAACTGAGATATATTTAAAGAGAAGCCTTTGGATTTAAGTAAAAGAGGAACAATGGTAACTTCAGTGAAAGTAGGTTAAGTGGAGATGAGAAATAGAAAATGTAAGATGATATGACAGGGAGAAAATATATGATCATTCAAGAATGTTTTATCAGAAAGAGAAAAAAAATCATCATAAAGAATAATACAATGAGATTGCCAAAAAGGATATTGAGAAATTAAATATGTCAGAACTTGAATACTAGTTGCTAATTTAAAATAAAATGGAAGAAACTGATAAGAAGAATCTGAAGCTATCTTAAGGACAACTTTGATCATTAGAGGTTGTGAATAAAATTTAGAGTTTACTCAAGTTTAAATTCAGTGGCAGAGTCTTTCTCCGAGACTTGAAAAGGTGAAAGGTGTAATTATCATTTGGAGTAGAAATTTTGAGGTTCTTAATCATTATACTAAACTTTAGTCTAAAAACAGCAATGACAATCACATTGTATTTTGAGATAATTAAAACCAGACATTCCCACAAAATTCTTTCTCCATTACTCCTTTATGTGATTAACTTTCTCTTAAATTAGCTTGAAATTCTTAACATTAGAGTCATTTCTTCAAATTAGACAAGAAAACTAGAGACATATTTTTTTAATTAAATTTATTGGGGTGACATTGGTCAACATGAATATATCGGTTTCAGGTGTGGTTTCTATGTTCTAAGATCTGTATATTGTACCATGTGCTCACCACCCAAAGCCAAATCTCAGCACCCAAAGCCCCTCTGGCAACCACCACACTGCCGTTTGTGTTCATGAGTTTCAGTTTTATATTCCACATTAGGGGCCCAGTGCACGAATTTGTGCATGGGTGGGGGCCGATCGGGGCTGAGCCAACTGGGGGGAGGGGATGTGGGAGGTTGTGGGAGGGGGGGGCGATCATTGCCCCGATCAGCTGTTTAGCCACTGCACTGCGTGTCATAACAACCAGTCGTTCCAGTCATTCCAGTAGTTCTGTCATTCTGGTTGCTTGGCTTTTATATATATAGGTGAGTGAAATCATATGGTTCTTAGCTTGTTCTGACTGACTTATTTCATTTAGCATATTCTTGAGGTTCATCCATGTTGTTGCAAATGGCACTATTTCATCCTTTCTTATGGCTGAGTAGTATTCCATTATGTATATGTACCACATCTTCTTTATCTAGTCCTCTATCACAGGATGCTTTGGTTGTTTTCATGACTTGGCCACTGTGAATAATGCTTCAATGAACATATATCTTTGTGAATTCATGATTTTGAAGTTTTCGAGTATATACCCAGGAGAAGGATTGCTGGGCTGCATGGCAGCTCTATTCTCAATTTCTTGAGGAATTGCCAGACTATGTTTTATAGTATCAGTCTACATTCCCACCAGCAGTGAATGAGTCCTATATTTTTTCTATGAGTTATAGTTTCTGGTCTTATACCTAAGTCTTTGATCCATTTTGAATTAATTTTTGTACATGGGGACAAACTTCAATCCAGTTTCATTCATTTGCATGTGGCTTTCCAGTTTTCCCAACACCATTTATTGAAGAGACTATCTTTACTCTGTGCATTTCTGGCTCCTTTGTCAAAAATTATCTGTCCATATACATGTGGTTTTATAGCTGGGCTCTCTATTCTGTTCCATTGATCTGTGTATCTGTTTTTTGTCCAATATCTTATTGTTTTGATTATCATAGTACTGTAGTATAATTTGAAGTCAGGTAGCATGATACCTCTAGCTTTGTTCATCTGACAAAGGCTTAATTTCCAAAATATATAAGAACTCATAAAACTCAACACCAAACAAACAACCCAGCAGCCAACCAGATGGGAGATGATATTTGCAAACAGACATATCTTTGAAGGCATAATTTACAAGGCACACAATTTACAAAGGTAAAATGCTAGGTTTCTGAATTTTCTCCAAATGAATTTATGGAAGATATTATTTATTTGCTAATATTTCTATATTAATTACATTGCTCTTTTTCCAAATATTATTTTGGCTAAAGTGGATCCTGAAATCCAGAATAAAAGTAGAATGAAAAAAGACATGAATTGAGATATTTGAATTATTAATAAGTTGGCCTTGCTTGACTATAGATACTAATAGAAATGATAGCATAAGAAGAAAAGACCATACTGGATTTCATGACAATCCTATCAACAACCTTATATTTACCAACAGTTTAATTTTACATGGATACAGCACGTTCTGTATCCTGAGATGGATACCAGAAAACCATTTTCCTTGTCATCAAACATCAGAGCCTCGGTGACCATTCATGCTCAAGCTGAACTAACTATATGATTGTTCCTCTCTCTTCTAAAATGATGTGTTTGTGCCTGCACAGAGGTAAAAAAATGCCAAACAGAATTTTAGGTATGGATGCAAAAGGAAAGGGGAAAAATAAAATAATAAATGATTTTAGAAAACTGCAGAATTCTATATTCTGTATCATTTATGTTTTTAATACGTACACTAGAAATTTCTTACTACTTACACAATATGTTATCATTTTAATAGTTTAATCTTGCTATGCGCATTTACTAATAGTTGACTTGATTAAAATGCAAAGTTTTGGAGGAACATTTGCCATGTGAAATTAACTGATTAGACTTTGGATAATTATACAGAATTAGTTTTGGATATTTTATAGCAATCAGAATAAAAAAATTTAATCACTTAGAAATGTGTTTTCTAATCATTAAATATAGGGCATCCATAAAAGTTTAATAAATATTAGCAATATTTCAAATCTCTATTCTTAAAACAAATGATTAGACTTGGATATTAATTAAATATACTGCTTAGGACATTAGGAAAATATCAGCAATCACCTCATTCTAAATAATAATTGCAAATAAATAAGGTTTTTAACTTTCCGGTAGTACTTGCCAAAATTTAAATTATATTTTAGGTGTATGTTTTTAAAAATTCTAATATGTGACACAAGCATTTGGAATATATCACTTGATCCAAAGATTAACAGTTTATAACTTTAAGTGAAACAGGAATTGGGAAATAGAGACATGAATGTATGAGCAGGTTTCTTGTTTTCCTCATCTCTGCCCTCTCTAAGGTCTCCTCACTGGGTGTCTTAATCTCAGGCCCCGCCCCTTGATCAGCAACCTCAGCCACTCCACCTGTTCCCACAGCCCTGCTACACAGTTTAACGTCTCTAGCTTTAATCCCACCCTTGGGATGCTATCCGATGTGTTCAATTAACCAGTGGGCATTTTCATTTTGAAAATGGCCATCAATAATAGGTCTAAAATTCAACTTGTTACCTTCCTCTTGGCAAAACAAATAAGTCTTTACACTGCTTAAATGTCTAAAAATTATAAATAAAAAATAGAAAATTGAATATCCATTTATAAGTTTTACTCCTTTAGTGGAGGTAAGTTTGAAATGGCGCTCCGTCTGCTGCCCAGTTATAGCCCTTCGTGGGCACAGAAGGGCACGTGACTACAGCTGAGCAGGAGATGGGAGGGGATGAACGCCTGCTCCTAAAGGGGCTGAATTTGTGTTGGATGGGAGACCTGGAAAAAGGAAGGAACACCACCGTCTTAGGTAAATATTACGACCACAGCTTTATTTTTATTTAAAAAGATGGCAACAGAATCTAAAAAATGTTGCTGGTGGCACTGTTTCCATGGTAAGAAAAAAAAAATGTCTCCATGGAACAAAATTCTAAATCAGCAGCCAAAAATTAACAAAATACTGTGTTTCTATTTTAATAACATTTCAGGACAGTCCCAGACTGTCACTATGGAAGATTATCTACTTTATAAATTGTCATTTAATAGCCAAGAAATGCCTTTTGTGTGTTCTTGGTTTTAGGAAGATAATATAACCAATCCTTCTTCAGAAACATCCTCAGATCCAGTGCCATGTAAATGTTCTAACAGAGTACCCATTCACAATAGAGATGCAAATATTTATAGCTCCTTCCAACACAGACACCCAGGTGACAAATACAACTGCATATTTTTATCTGCTGGGAGGAGGCATTTTTCTCCTAATGAAAAGATACAAAAACATGCATTAATTTGTTTTTATGAGAAGTCAAATAAGTTATTTCCTTGAATGTAAACAAATCCATATTTGCTCTTACAAATAAACACAAAGTCTGCTATCTATCTAATATTTTCCTTGTCAATCCCATGTGAAGTCACTCAAGGATTTGAAGATTTTCTCATCCAGAGTCTAGCAATGCCAGCAGTTCAGGGTCATCTGGGAGCTTATTTATCATGAAGGCAGAATCTCAGGGCCTGACTCTGAGAGACTGAACCAGAATTTGAGTTTTAACAAGATCCTCTAGTGATATGAAGGAACAACAAGTGTGGGAAGCCATGGGGCACATCATAGAGGTAGCAGCAAGAAGCAATCTGGTTGGACAATTTTTTTTAAAAAAATTGATTAGATAAGTGGATTTTAGACAAAATTGCTAGAAACAAGTCATTTCTTGGTGGTAAGTCATTTAACTCTGGCTTAAGTCTTATCTGCTTTCTCCATTTTACCATACTATCCAGCTCGGAAAATGTTTCCTGTATTATTTGGCTTTTACTTTTTCATATTTGGGGTTGGAAAAACACAAATTGTCTTTCAAGCATCTCTACAGTATATTATGCTGAAGTACTCTGAGATAAACATTGCGAAAAACATTCAAAATCAGGTCAGAGTGGTCTCAAACTCATGGTTAGCCTCCAACAATTCTGTGAGACAGCTGAAGAACTAGATCACTGTGGAAAGGCACTAACTGGGAGAATTATGGGATATCATCCCCTTTATATTTTTATTACATTCATTGTGACCTCAGCCCTGCAGCCTCCACTCTGATGCATATACACAAATCCCCCGAAAGATGAAATATTATTATTGTCCTTTGTTAGCACATTTTTCTAGTCACAGAAGTAGAGCTACGTATGGGTGGGAGGCCAAACAAATGTTCACCTCCCACCCTTCTGCAGCCTCAATGCACAGCGCTGCAGTGTGGTGTAATTCCCCACTTCTTTGATCAGTTCTGTGTAATCCCAAGAAAAAAATGGCTTTCTCAGCTTTGGATATCCAGACTTTAAAATCTCCCCAGTCTCTTGCCAGATCGAAACTGGAATAGGTTTGCGTGTGAGTGACATGAGTGAGAGGTGACTAATCTCTGCCACCCATCATTTTGAAGGTTGCAAAATTAACTCACTTTCTCTTTGTCAGCGTAGATGGAAAGAATGAGAGAAAGTCACAGAAACGCACATTAGCTTGTTAATTATGCTCACCTCCATTTGCTGTGTAAAGATATTTGATAGCCGTTTCTGTAAAGAGCAGTCCCAGTTTTCATTAGTGAGTTCTGCAGCTGCTTGGAGTTCCTGGCAGGCACCCATTTAAGGCTGTGCAAGTCTAAAATATTTTCCCTAACGTTTCAGTTCATATTGAAAACAGACACACACTCTTCAATGTTTAAAGCAGAATTGTTTCTGGCCAAATTTTCAGTGTCAACACAAAATACTGCAGAAGAAATTACTCCCCCCCACCCCCCGTGAAGATCTCAAAAATCAAGAGAAACAAATAGAGAAAGAAATAGATGGAGTAAAAAGAGAAGAATGAAAAAGCTCCCTACATATTTCAATCCAAGTTTACATAGATTAATTTTAAGGAACTCATAATAATCTATTACGTTTTCCCAAGGAAGTTAATAGTGACCTAACATATAACAATCCTTGCCTCTACGAATGTAAAGCAAACAAAAACTTTTATAGAGACAAGTTAATCCTTACATATAACAATTCATTTTGTAGTGTCTAAGTGATTCATTGAAGAATATAATTTCACTGGTTTTCCTTCACACAAAAATTGGAGAGGATTAATAGAAAGAACATTAGAAGAAACTAATGTAAGACTAGGTCACTATTGCTTATATCATTGTATACAGACAAATTATGATGGGAAGCCTTTAGACTTTAAGACTATTTTTAAGATGACAAGAAAAGCAATTTCTCAGATGAAGTTATATTCACATACATCATGCCTCTAAAAAAATTACCTTGGAAGGGAGGTAATTCATTAATTGTTTAAAGGTACTGAAGTACATAGTCATGAAAGAACAGAGGAGCATTTTAAAAAGAGGAAAAATATTTTATTGAAGACAAATACCATTTCTAAAAATATTATATTTTAAATTTGCTTGCACTATTTTCAAAATGATTTGTGTTAGTAAAGCTTGTTAAGATATTTCATAATAAAATTATTTCTTATAAAGAATGTTAGTAATATTTCAAACCACATAGAAAGAGAGTCTCTTGCAAGTATCAGAAAATATAAAATCTTTATATAGGCAGTTGGTTTTTGAAGATCAGTTAATCCTTGTTTTGAAAATTTTCTCTTTTCTTAAAAAAATACTTTTTTAAAAATTGATTTCAGAAAGGAAGGGAAAAGGAGATAGAAACATCAGTGATGATAGATAATACTTAATCAGCTGCCTCCTGCACATGCCCTGTTGGGGATCAAACCCAAAACCTGGGCATGTGCCCTGACCAGAATTGAACCATGACCTCCAGGTCAATGCTCAACCACTGAGCCACAATGGCTGGGTGAAAATTTTCTCTTTTTAATCCTGTTTTAAAAGGGTAATGTAGTAGACAATTTGAAAAATACATTTTTCCTGTTTTTAACCACATAGCAACAATTTATTTTTGTTAAATATAAAGACTATGGGTGACAAAGTAGATAAAGGGAGATGCTACAGGTGATGCCCAGTTAAGAAACAAGTAGTAACATTTACATGTAATGAGTATGATGAAGGACATTGAACTACGACCAGAAAATAATAGTTAAATGCATGTTGGAATTCCAGGGCTTAAATAGGTGGGGGAAAGAAGCTGATCAGTAACTAATGGTGGAAAGCTAGGATCCTTGAAAATGTGACACCCTCAGTAAAAGAAGAGCTAGAAAATATCTACCTGTTGCTAAAATGAGACCAAAAAGAAAACCTTGTCTTTCTCTGTTGTGCTCTCTGAGTGGAAAACTTTGTCATCACCACCATCATCATCATCATCATTTATCACCATGCTCCAAAGCTTGTTGCCAGAGGCATTCTCCCAGAGGGACCAGGAAATCTAATTTATGTTACGCATCCAACCCACCACCACCACCATCACCCCATGGGGAAACCCAGATGAAGAAATGATACTGAATTGTTTCTAAAGTA
>NW_006290031.1:4136928-4138353 GCF_000327345.1 Myotis davidii | reverse complement strand
CAGGGTCACCTAAGACCATCGGAAAACACATATATGTAATTACATATTGTTTTTGTGATTAATCACTATGCTTTAATTATGTTCCATTTATAACAATGAAAATACATCCTGAATATTAGATATTTACATTATAATCCATAACAGTGGCAAAATTACAGTTATGAAGTAGCAACGAAAATAATTTTATGGTTGGGGGTCACCACAACATGAGGAACTGTATGAAAGGGTCGCGGCATTAGGAAGGTTGAGAACCACTGGCTTAGGCAATCATGGCTCAGTGATGAAACCTCCACAGAGACCCTAAACCGTGGGGCTGGGAGCGCCTGCTGGTCGGTGAACACATCCACCTGCTTGGATGGCAGAGCACCCCAACTCCAGGGAGGAAGAAGCTCCTGGACTTGGGACCCTCCTAGAACCCTGTGGACCTCCTCATCTGCATCCTTTGTAACGTCTAGTAAATCTACGTTCGTGTTTTCCTGAATTTTGTGAGACATTCCAGCAAAGTATCCAACCGGGTGGAGTGGTTGTGTGAACTTCCAGCTTTGTAGCCAAGTTGGACAGAAGTATGAGCACCCTGGGACCCATCACTTCCAACGGCTTCTGCAGTGGGGGGCAGGCAGTCTTGTGGGACTGAGCCCCTAACTTACGGGGTCTGTTCTAACTCCCCGTAAGTTAATGTCAGATGTGAATCAAATTGTAGGATACCCCATTGGGATCTGCAGAGAATTAGAGAATTGGTTGGTGTGGGGGAAAGCCCTACACATTTGGTATCAGAAGTGCTGTGAGTAGAAGAAATAGGTTTCTTTTATCTACATATCTTTGGCTGGTGGAGAGAGAGCAGAGAGGAGGAAAGAGAGGACAATATTTTCAAAAATAATGGCAGAAAATTTTTCAATAAAAATTGATTCCAGATATAATAAAAACATACAGTAGTGAGTCCTCCTCCCTCCCATCCCCCCGCTTATCCTTGGAGGATACATTCCAAGACCCCCATGGATGGCTGAAACCACAGATAATACCCTGTATACACTATGATTTTTCTATATGTACACACTTAGGTAAAGTTTAATTTATAAATTAGGCCCAGTAAGAAATTAGTCACAATAACTAATAATAGAATAATTATAACAATATACTATAATAAAAGTTATGTGTCTATGGTCGGTCTCTCTCTCTCTCCCTCTCCCTCTCTCAAAATATCTTACTGCACTCACCCTTCCTCTTATGCTGATGTGAGATGCTAAAATGCCACGCCGCTTCCTGAATCTCTGTACCTGTCCCTTACTTGCAGTAAGTGGCGTGGGGCTCCCCTGCCCAAGCTTTCCTCTAGGCTTTTCTTATGGGAAGTATAGTTCTCAGGAGATTTTGCAGTTTCGCCCCTACAGCCGCATGGTGATGTGGGCGATTTCCACTTCCATGCACACC
>NW_006290031.1:4109826-4136840 GCF_000327345.1 Myotis davidii | reverse complement strand
CTTAAATCCCAAATAAACTACCTGAATAAACATTTTGCCTCAGCTTCTCCTTAGTGAAAAACTAAGCGAAGAAAACTCATCAAATAAAAATGCCCATGGTTTAATATAGACGAGTTTGAAAAGATAAAAGACATAAATAAATTTATAATATTAAATTTGAAAATTTATAAGACATATATTCTTAGAAATTGAAACAAGAAGACATTGATTTCCTGGCTGTTTATATACCTGGAAAAAGATTGATTGAACCATTCATTTAAAATTCTTCCATGGGAGGAAAAACAAAAATAAAACATAAACAGCCTGTCTGCGTCTTTTAAAATATTAAGAATTTTTTGAAGTCTGCCTAATATTAAGAGGTAGAAAAGAAACAGAAAGAAATTATATACTTTTCAAATTTGTTAAGTTGGTAAAACCCTAACACCAACCAAGTTCTTTAATTACTAATACAATTTCCATGTCAGTATATTAAAGAGAAAACAATAATATGCTTATTTCAATGGACTCAGCAAAAGCACAAATAAATTTCAACACCCATTTATCATAGAAAGTTGAAATAAAACTACAACAAAAGGGATATGTCTTGAACTTATACAAGGATAATTACTGAAAACCTGAAGCAAATATAATACTTCATGACAAAACATCAAAAGCTTTGTCTATAAGACCAGAAATATGTGTGCCCACCACCCGCAATTTCATTCAACATAGTACTTAATAATAAAAACAAAATAATAAAAACAAAAGAGATACAAAACTTAGTGTAGATAAAAATCAAAGTAAGATTTTAAATTGATATGATTCTACTTAAAAAGGTAAAGTAGTCACAAAAAGTTAACAGATTTAATATTATATTTTAGCTGGCATATTTTAATGTTAATTATTGTAAGTTGTTATCAATGATGCTGCACTATGTTAAACTTAATTTTATTAAGTATGCTATTATTAGTCAGTGTTATTCAAAATATAATTGCTTCTCAGAGGAACTTATCTTTTTGTTGTAAATAAAAATAAAATATTAGATCATGCCTTTCATCACTTTAGCATGTATACATTTTATTTGTCTGAAAAATAAAGTCTTCTTCCACTACCTAAAGGAATCTTTTTATAAAATAAAAAATAAGGATATTGAAGAAGAAAGAGTCATTTTTTAAAATAAAACAATAATTAACAATATCAAACAAAAAAAGAGAGTCACCGATGATCCTTTTAAAAACCACAGCAAGATTCAATAATTTTTCAAATGTATCCACAAGTAAAAACATTTAACTTACTTAAAATGTCTGATTGCTATAAATTTTGATGTAATAGTTCTAACAATTAAATGCAATCAGACGTTTTGTTCTTATGAGTAAAAGTAACATCTCTGAGAACAGGAAGCTTATAGTTTGACAGTAGTGGGATATTACACAACAATATCACCAAAACGTAGATTATATCTGTGACTCTAAAGTTCTTTTTAATTACTACTATCTTCCTCCTTTATGAAGAAAGATGTAGCATTTCAGAGAAGGTAAATGATGGGTCTCCTACTGCCAAGTGATTTGCTATTTATGGGGCTTACTTCTGCAGATTCTTGTAGATAATTTTTGAGATGAAATTGCATGCATTAGAGGAAGACACTGCCCTGTGTGAGAAATGGAGCTTCCGCATCTCCACTCCCTGCCTCGTCCGGCAGGAACATCTCCAAGTGCCCTCAGGGAGACAGCTCTGGGTACAAATTGAATTCTCTCCTGCAAGTCTTGGCAGAGGGAGGTGAGACAAGGGCCATTCTGTGGTAGCTAGGGCCGTGCGGCTAGTGCTGTCAACGGTGTCCTGGAGTGAGGGTCAGCTGTGGTCATGGGGGAAGTGGGGGCAGCAGCAAGGAGCTGACTATTGAATTGCAAAGAGGGTGCAGTGGCCTTTAACTCAATAATCCAATGGTTATGCCGGCTTCTGGTCCTCCAGAACAGCGGTTCTCAACCTGTGGGTCGCAACCCCTTTGGGGGTCGAATGACCTTTTCATAGGGGTCACCTAAGACTATCGGAAAACACATATATCATTACAGATTGTTTTTGTGGTTAATCACTATGCTTTAATTATGTTCAGTTTGTAACAATGAAATTGGGGGTCACCACAACATGAGGGACTGTGTTAAAGGGTTGAGGCATTAGGAAGGTTGAGAACCACTGCTCCAGAACCTTTGAAAGTCCTTCTGTTCCTTAGTGTGTACACACCCTTCCCTTCATAGATCTAGATTGGGTGTCCGTGGCCTGTGCTAGGTCTGGCCCATTCAGGATAAGGGTGCTTGTTTAATTTCTCTTCGTGTTAAATAGTGGTGGCTCATCAACTCTCTCTCTAACATGGGGCTGCCCCTATTTCCAATGAAGACAGCCGTTCTCAATGCGCATTTGTTGATTGGAGAAGGCTTCAGCCGCCAGCTAATGCTGAATTCAATACCTCTGCAGCTTCCTCATATTATAAGGCTGCTATTCTTATTTAAATGCAGTAAAATGCGAAGCCCAATTTAGGTAAAAAGGAAAGCAAAGCGGTCATATCTCAGGCATCAAGTCATCTCTTGGTTTGGTGACGTGCCAGACTTGAGCCCATGTTTGCCAAGTATTCACTTCTCTGTGCGCCCCGGGTAATGCACTTGGCCAAACATTCCAGGTGTCAATTGCTTTACTTAGTCTTTGTTGGAAACAATAAAAAGAAATGCACGAGGAAATATTGCCAATTAAGAAAAAGAGCTTTTTTAATGGGATGTATTATTTTCTCCTTAAATTCCACTGGGTACTGAGCTTTCAGATTTTCATATGTTTTACAGATTCAAAGATGATTTTCCAGTTTGGCTTGTGCACAGTTTGGCCACATTTGAATATGTGCATAAGAAAATATATTTACTGGACAGATCAGTCTTGTTTCTGCCATATCGTCATCCCTCCTCTGGAAACCACTCCATCCCTGCCACTGGCTGAGTGAAGCCGAGAAGCAGCCCTGGGCAGCCTTGTAACCCACCCCAGGAGCCGCAGGAGTAGGTCCCCGATGGACGCCTGACCCCATGACAGGTAAAATAGAGGATGGCTAAGGATCTCTACGCTGTCTGGTACTTACAGATCTACCCAAGAAAGAATTAGGATGATTAACTTGGCCAACCAGATCTTCTTTCCCAGGAATTTGAACTAGACCCAGACCATTAATAGTTGGAAAAGTAAGACGACCTACAAACTGACACAGAGAGAGCTGAAAAATTATGCCTGTTCATTTTTTTTTAACTTTGCGGATGATTTGAAAATGGCTCTTGAAATCACTTAACCAATATGGATTACCAATGAGTCAGATACTGAATACAGTTGACATTTAAAAATACACCTTTAATACTTTCAACAATAAAGATAAATTCATAAAAAAAGATTGTTTTATGTGAAGCAGACCTAGGATATTGCTCTTGTATTCAGAAGTCCAAAAATGCCATATGATTTGGTTCCTAATGGTCACAGTTCAATTTAAATTGCTTCAATGGATTATCACAGATCTCAATTCCACAGTCTAAATTCATCATACTCTCTTTATTACTCATCGAGATGGTGCATCACAATATAACATTTTGCACCACATGCATTCAATTCATTAATTAGAAATCATGTTTGTGTATATGCAGATTTTAGACATAGCTTGCATGTATTTAAGTATCTGACATAAAATGCATACATGCACACATGCCCGTACACAAGAAATGAAGCCTGTTTCTACCTTGCATTTGATGTGCTGTGTCTTCATGCCATGCCCGCATTCTTGGCACATTGCAGGATATATACCCTATATACCTCACATCCAAACCATGACAGGCTGTGACAGCCTTGTCATTCAATGACATAGACTCTATTTGAGTAAATACTTTCTTTCTCTCTGAAAAATGTATTTATTCATCTAAGCACATACAACAAAGCATTACGTGGAAACCACAGGACTCCAGTCTAGGCTGACAGATCAGCTTAATCAACACCAGGAGGGAGGGAATGGCCTGACAGTTGTCCCAGCGAGATCACACTCAGTCTCATCCAGTTAGTTAATCCTGCCCAACCAACTGTTCCTGTGAAGAGTGAAGAGGAGCCCACCTTCTGGCAGCTCGCACTATGGTTTGGAAAACAAAAACACACATAAAGAGATGCTATCCAACACAGGCTACATAAGAGTTAAAGCAGAATTACAGGCAAATTGCAACAGCAGGACGAGTAAAGAAAACAATTTTTTTTTGACTGGCAGTATATGTTAAGGCTTGGAAGACATGACTTCAATTTAACTTTAAAGGATATGTAGGACTTGGTTGTTTTCAACTTTGCAAGCAGATTAAGCATTCTCACTCTGCAGACATGCTCCATTCCAGTTTCCACTTAACTCTGGTTGGCCTCTTTCCCACATCCTTCATATATTTATAGATAATCCAAAACTTCACAGCAGAGCCATTTTGCCTACATGTCTCCCATTATGCAGAATCCTTCTTGATAATTAGTTTGTAAATTTCAAAAGGAGTTATAAGATATGAATATCCTGGTCCCTTCATATTTTTCATGGTTCACTTCGTTTTTGGTAGAAAACGTTATTCTAATTCTGATACTAAATTTTTCCTAATTTAGTGTCAGTAAAATGACCCATGTACTAAACATAGCTTTCCTTCCTCACTTTGATAAGTAATATTTTAAAATTTTTTTATTGATTTGAGAGAGAGAAGAAGGGAGAGGGATAGAGAGATAAAAACATTAATGAGAAACTGATCTGCTGCCTCCTGCACATCCCCAACTGGGGATCAAGTCTGCAACCAGGCATGCACCCTGACCCGGAATCCCATCAGTGACCTCTTGGTTCATTGGTTGACATTCAACCACACCACTGAGCAACATCGTCCAGGCTGATAAGTAATATTTGATTCACATTTATTAGACTCACTTCATGCATGTTTCATAGATTTTTTGTATTTTTTAGGTATGTTGGTATGAGTCAAGAATTCTATACTAATCACGAGAACTCTATCCTAGTCACCCTCTTGTGCACGGCCTGTGCTTATCTGTGGCAGAAAGGAAAAAGTAGATGCAAAGAAAAATTGAGATCATTCCAACCAGCACACTGCTCTTAATTGCTTGATATTTCAGTCAAAAGAGTTATAGACCTAATTTATTCACACAGTTTCCCAAATGGCGGCATATTAAAGTGCAGCAAAATGTCACACTCTAATATGTGCAGAAATAATCTGTCACCCCTTGTCTGATTTATTAGCTGCTGAACAATATCACCAAGTTTTCCAAGATATAATCATGCTATTTAGTGTATTATTATTATTGCTGTACTTCAGGGACAATCACAGGTTTATCTTAGACTATATTGAATCGAATTTTAAATTCAATTATGCTGCAAGTTTTATTATCACACGTGAAATACTAATTTTCTTTTAACTGTGTTTTTTAATCTTGTTCTGGAGGCCCTAAAGCATTGCATTGACCCCTTGGGCATCTTACCTTATTATATTTGTATGATTCCCCCCACCAACCCTATTTTTAATTATTATTAATACTGTTTAATATCTTCTAAATGGCAACCTAGTGGCTTAGTACATTTTAGAACCTCCCTGGGCTCCTCATTACTGCCAGAGAGAAACTGTTTATTAGAATAACACTTATTGATGTGCGCTTCAGTTTAGAAGACACCCAAGAATGTGCACAACAAAAAGCTAAGAGCTGAAAAGATTGCAAAATAAATTCTCCAAGTTTAAGAAAAGTTTCTTCCAGATGTGTTTTTATCAATAATTTCAGTTTTATTCCTGTACATTCTTGAAGTGCATTTCAGCAAACAGCTCGTTGAGTAGACTACACTAGCGCAGAAAGTTAAGCAGCCCCTCCTTTGGGGTTATGAAAATGGCTCTGTGCTAACCTTGATTTGTCAGGACTTGCAAGGCTCCTAAAACACAGATAAGGTCAGAAGATAAATAGAGTTTTGACCATAATCTGTCTCACAGAGAGGTCCAGTGAGGCTCCAAACTATGCTGGCGTCATTCCCACCAATTCCTGAGTACAGTCGAAGGGAATTTTCTCAGCCGTAGCAGAATCCTCCTATAGACTCCCTAAGTGGAGACACTTGTAAATTGACCACCTAAGAAAATTGTAAATCAAAGATAAATGATCCCTAAGCTCTCCCCGCTAATTATGGTGGGGATGGGGGTGGGGGTGGGGGGACACAGACAGACAGAGCAACAGATTTGAGCCCTCTCCTCACTTCCCATCGCCTCATCTGAAGTCGGTAATTTATTTTAATTCACAACTTTTTTTTTTTTAAAGGAAAATCAGAGTCCCTGAAAAGATCTTCCTGCTCAGATTTCAATCTCTACTTCCTCTAAAATGGATATCAAAGGCAAAAATCTCAGGATCCTGTGACAGTCCAGTTGGGGTTTCTAATTTTGACAAGGACACCTTAATTGGTTGTCCAAACCCAAGTGAAGAACACAAGGATGAGTGAAGATCAAAGTGAAGAATTGATTATTGATTAGTGGTTGTGATGGTGGTGGTGGTGCGTGGTGGGGGCGGGGAGGGCTGGATGGGGGGACTCGGAGCAAAAGGACTTTCATGGGATAAAATCTCCAGGGACTCTAAGCTAACAGGAGCAGGTGGTGAAGACTACCAGAGACAAGAGAGTGAGAAAGGCCGAGCCTGGGAAGTTGGCCCCTGTTGTATCTGTGCAGCATCCCACAAAATAGGCTGGTTTACTACACATTACCTTCTGGCATCTTTTAAAAAAAAAACGGATTTGAGAGGAAGGGGAAGGAAAAGAGAGAAACATGGATGTGAGAGCAAAATATCAATCAGCTGCCTCCTGCACATTCCCTACCACAACCCCATGCGCTCTGACCAGGAATCCCACTGGCAACCTTTCTGTCTTTCTGTGTATGGGGAGATGCCCAACCAACTGAGCCACACCGACCAGGGCGTTGCATCTTTTTAAATAGAAGTCTGGGGCGGGGAGCGGCTTCATTTAGATAAAAATAATCACTCCTTTGCTTGGTTTCCAACACAAAAAGACTGTAGAAAAAGAAAAGTTTTGGAAATTGTGGCATAAAATAAAATATATCTTTATGACCAGATATTTTAGCTATAGGGCTATATATACAGTATATTTAAACAATAATGTTACATTTATGATACTGAGCCATCACTGTACATTTTTGTCAAAAATAATGGTGGTTGCATATGCTTTTAAGTCAAGAAAAAAAATCATGGAGAGAATCTTTAATTTTTTTTTTAAATCATCACCCAAGGATATTTTTTTTCATTGGTTTTTAGAAAGAGTGGAAGAGAGAGGGAAAGGCAGAGGGAAATATTGACGTGAAAGAAACACATCAATTGGTTGCCTCCTGCACAAGCCTCGACCAAAGCCAGGGCCTGGGAGGAGCCTGCAACTGAGGTACCTGCCCTTGACCGGAGTCAAACCTGGGACCCTTTGGTCCACAGGCAGATGCTCTATCCATTGAGCTAAACTGGCTAGGGCAAGAACCTTTAAATTTGATAGAATGTAAATTAAAACTCAAAATAATTAGGAGTTTTCTGTAATAATTTTTATAGACTATAGAAAAATTTAGAGAGAATATTTGTGCTTTGTTGAAACTGTACATAAAGTTTTACAAAGTGAGAGTGATGACCTTAGAGTTCATCTAGCCCTTTTGGAGACTTTGAGAGATAGAGGAAAGACTAAAAACATGTCTCCTGAATCTCACATTATCATGCTTTCAGGGAGCAAGTCTAAGGTAGGTCAGAGACAAAATTAAACACTATAGATATAGAAACAAAATATGCATATTTGTATAGGTATCTCTTCCCACATGTATACACAATTGAAATAATTGTATGTAATAGCCATAGAATAGAAAAAAATTCCATGTGATTAATTCTTATCAACAAACAACACTAACTTGACACACTGGAAGTCTTTCCCAAAGTGTCATTAAAGCCATTGTGCATATGTGAGTGTGTGTGTGTGTGTGTATGTGTGTGTGTGTTTAGGGGATTTTATATTGTTTTATTTTAATCACTGGGTCCATCAGTTGATAATTATCCACGTATAAAAAAAGCTCAATTGCCACGTAATTACTGATTTTTTATTGAAGAGAAGTGGTAATATAAATTTAAATACTGAGATCTATTTCTAAAATCAATTATGATGTTTTATTTTCCTTACTTAAAGGTGACTTCCTAAGGAGGCACATGATTTGAAAGTCCTTCTTATTGTGACTGGGAGCTGTGATGTGATGAAGGGAAATCTATCTGCTTGCTTCTTGCAGTTTACTCTGAGCTGGAGCTGATTCCATGTGCATAATAGAATTTGCTGTCAGTGCTCACATTCCAGGGAGGGGAGAGGTCCTGGATCTACCAAAATGAAGCAGAGGCAACTCAGCCTAAGTAGTAAATTTTAGGGAGTATGACTTGTGGGAAGGGGAGAGGGGTTGGTCATGTGACTTTTCATTGACCATGAATATACTATTCGTATAATCACAATAATTCATGTTCGTAGAAGCACAGAACAAAATTATGATACAAAAACAAGATAAAAGCCTCTCTTTGTATCTATTTTATAATATAAAACACTGGCTCAGTGACATCATCTTCTGCTCAAAAGCAGCTTTTCTCACCTTACAGACCTCGGGCATGAATTGCATTTTATAAGTAAGCAGATTTTACTGCCCGGTAATGGCTCTAATATAGGGAATCCCGACACATAGGTACTTAGAGCAAATATTTACAGTGAAGTAAATGCATAATTTTCACATGCAGGATGTGCATAATTATGTGATAATAACCTACAGAAAGAACATTTCCTGGCAAATAGGGTCTGATAAAAATAATGGCACTAAAGTCCTGTGACTTTTGCCAACGGGCTATTTTTAGTATCCCAGGAAATGTCTCCTCATCAGTAGTGACTGGGATTGGAAACGCCCGTCCATCGTAACCAGCATTCTCGTGTGTAGTACAGCTCTGCCGGGCTAGAAGCTCCCTGAAACAAGGGCCTTCAGAGACCAGGCTGCCCCTGCACAGCGGGTTCTCAGTTAGCAGGACTGACATATTGGATCAGACAGTCCTGTGTTCCGGGGCAGCTTTCCCGAGCATTGTGACAGCACCACCGGCCTCCCCCGACTAGGTTCCCGAAGACCTGCCATGTTGTGACAACTGTAAATGTCTCCAGACACTGCCAGGTGTCCCCTGGGGATAAGTCACCCCAGTGCAGGACCATGTCTCCAGAGCCACTTCCTGTAGTTGTCTCTAGTACAAGGTGCTCCACTCTGCCCATACCTGAGCTTCTTGGTGGCTGTAATTGAGACTGGAGATTTTCAACCTTTCTCATTTCATGGTACACATAAGCTAATTACTAAAAGTCTGCAGAGCACCAAAAATATATTATATTTTTTGCCAATCTGATGAAAAATAAATAGGTATAATTTTGATTCATTCACACCAGATGGCTATTGTTGTGTTGGCTGTTGTCATTTTTTTTTTTTATTTGACAAACTAAGAGAAAAGAGGTCAGTGCCCTGGCTCAACAGTCAGGGATTGCATGTTTTAAAAATTCTTGTGGCACACCAGTTGAAAATTGCTTATTTAGATACTTGAGAAGGCCATAGGCATTTTCAGAACACAGGTCATCCCTTCTTAATCAAGGGGCTGTCATGCTACTAATTTCCACATGGTTATACAAGAAGACAGAGAAAGAACTCACTGTTGTGTTTTAGTTGCCATTTTTTTGTTTGTTTGTTTATTTTTACCTTAAAGGAGTCTAAAAGAAAAAGCAGGTATGGAGAAAAAGAAAACAATATGCTTTGCCCTTCCCCTCATTCCAAGTTATACACCGAGTTCTGTGTGAACTTCAGTAAGGACATCTGTCTACACTGCCTCAGGTAGCCTCAGGATTCAGTTCTCTATATAGAGTAATATTTTTCTTGCTTTAAGCAGGAAAAAAAAATGGTGCTTCCTTCATTCACAAAATTAGGCATTTTTAAAGAAGGCCATATTTAAGAGAATCATATCAGTAGTGGTAATCATATACACCCCTATAACTGGCTATCTATATATATAAAAGCCTAAGTGACTGTTATGACAGAATGACTGGAATGGCCAGTCGACTAGTCGCTATGATGTGCACTGACCACTGGGGGGGCAGATGCTCAACGCAGGAGCTGCCCCTGGTGGTCAGTGTGCTCCCACAGGGGGAGGACTGTTCCGCCAAAAGCTGGGCTCATGGCTGGCGAGTGCAGCTGCGGCAGCTTGAGCCTCTCCCGACTCCTCAGCAGCAGTACCAAGTGGCAGCAGCAAGTACAGCAGGCCAGGATGAGCATGAGCGGTGCCCTACCCCAGTCTGGCTCCTCCTTGGCCTCTTGCTGCTTGGCACACTGCTACATCCCTCAGAGGATATCTGACTGCTGGTTTATGCCCAATCCCCACACGCCAGCCTAAACCAGCAGTTGGACATCCCTCTTGCAACCTGGGACCCTTTGGTGGCCTAACACAGCATTTGGACATTCCCCGAGGGGTCCTGGATTGCGGGAGGGCACAGGCTGAGCTGAGGGACACTCCCCCACAGTGCACGAATTTCATGCACCGGGACTCTAATATTTATAGGTAATATTCAAAGAATGTTTATCACTTTACATATTTTTCACATATTAACTTATTTATCCCTTATAATAAATCTATAAAGTACTATTATTGTCCCATTTTACACATGAGAAAACTGAAGCAGAAAAGACGAACAAGTGGCACCAAGATTCAAACCTGGACACTAAGTCTAGAACCGATGAGCCAGGGACCCTCCATTCAGCCTTTCACCATGTTATACTTTTCCTCTAGAAACATAAATTGTCTGCCTCCTGCAAGTCCCCTACTGGGGATCATGCCCTCAATCCAGGCATGTGCCCTGAACTGGAATCTAAGCAGTTAGCCAACTGAGCCACACAGGCCAGAGCTACGGATCTTATTTTTTTTTTTTAATTTTAGGAAATTTGATTAAATTGCATTTAAGACTTTGTCCAGCTCAAGAGATATGCATATTGATATCCTGGAAAGTTCTTTGCTAA
This sequence comes from Myotis davidii, assembly GCF_000327345.1. Lineage (NCBI taxonomy): Eukaryota > Metazoa > Chordata > Mammalia > Chiroptera > Vespertilionidae > Myotis > Myotis davidii. The sequence goes on along the minus strand of NW_006290031.1, from coordinate 4,125,753 downwards.
AATTTCATCCTCAATATTAGGGTTAATTTACAAAAGTATTTTGTTTAAAAATTATTTTTTCAGATAAAGCCAGAATATTAGACTATAAAACAGCAGACCTTAATTTTTAATGCTTTCTTATAGCTACAATATTTCACCTTATTGATTTCAATAGGAAACACACAATTAGGTGCACACAAAATTAGGCCAAACAGAAGAGTCATAAAACACTGATTAGCTCAGTTTATATGAGAAATGGAGCAGAGAAATGGGCCATATTGAACATATGGATGGATTTGCTGAACGTTAATTGCACACATATAGAGGTTTCATTTACTTCCCTGTGATAATTTTGTTTTTTTAGGAATACTGTGAGATGGTTTAATTCATAAAATAACTATAGCTAGCACTGCTTATATCAGTGATGGCATAGATAATATTGAGAACAACAAGGAATTTTATAGATGTAATAGTCCATGCTTGAAGAGCACATTTAATATTTTATAACTTTTGGATTGTAATAAAAGAAGAAATTGATCATCAGCTTACATTATTATTAATCTAATTATTGAGTGACTTACTGAAAAGGCAGAGGACATATAAGATAGGAATGGTGAAGCTTTGGGATACTATTATATGATAAATTATTAAAGCAAGAGGAATTGGCTAAGCCAGAGAATCTTTAGCCTGCCCCAAAGAACTTTCCCAGAGAAGTATACAAAGAAAGAGGTGGGAGCTGTCCATGTGGGGCCCAGCAGGAACAGGGTACACATAGTTGCAGAAGATTTAAAAGTAGTAATGAAACTCACTAAAAGGTGGCCTTAAATTTTATTATCACTGTACACTTGGCAATTCTAAACCATGCCGATAATAAACTATGCCAATAAAGTACTCTTCTCCCAAGAAATTAAGTTAGTCTAAGTTCTAACTATTCTGTAGTTTTTGCTGCTTTTTGATAACATGTTTCAAATAGCATATTTTTATTACTTATCCTTTAAGACATATTGTATACTGAATCGAAGTTATTTCTGGAAAATTCCTAGTTTTATCATCATCCTGAAAAGTGCAGATTTAGGTGTATATGACTTTTTTGAAAAATAAAGTCTTAAGGGTTCAGAACTGTTGGGTACCACATCTTGGGCAGCCTGTGTCTCTAACCACTGGGACACCACACATTCTTGCTTTTAAATAGTCATTTTCTATAAGTAATGATAGCACAATCGTCTTAAACTAAGACACAGAAGTTGAGTTACTTCAAATCTGTCATTCCATTAGACAACTTGGAGTTTTTATTTGCCTTTAAAACTTTTGGATATTTGAAAGCTGTGAGAATAAAACCTAAAGAACAAAACTATGGATAGTATCTTTATTTCTGGAATTTATCATGAAATCGGATTTTTAAAAATCTCTGCCAAAGTTATCCTCATGTTTAAGACTTTTCCTAAGTATTTGTACTTCTGAGGCTTCATACAAAAGGAACTTTCAAAGTGGAAATTAATAAAAAATATTATTTTATCCATGTGGGTGATGATTGGCTGACAAATTTGTCTCTACTGCCGACTGAACCTGAGTCCATACAGAAGATCCCTGTTGGCAGCTATAGTGACAAGTTTGAAAGGTTAAGGCTAAAAACAGAAGTTGCATGAGCTTTTTAAATTAATGCGACTGACCAATATATAGGTAGTTTTTCCCCTTTTATCTAACCATCCATTAATGCGATTAACATGTATTAGTCAAATCTCCTTTTCTAATGCTGTAATATTATAATTTTATATAAATCCACATATGAAGGTTAACTGCATTTCTGTTCTGGCTATTACTATTTTTTTTAATAATTTTCTCCTTACGACTAAATATAGTTTTTAATATAAGGGCAAGGCATTAAAAATTATCCATGCTGGGTGTCAAAATCATTAGCTATGCCACTGCTGAGAGGAAAAAGCTGACTTCTAATAGTTTTTGGAGACACTCTTTGAGTCAATCGGAAAAAACCCTTGAAGCCAATAGCAAACATGTCAAAGATGTTTATCCGGTGAGCAGAGCATTTTCTGTCTCTGGATGAGTTCAGGACCAGACTGATTACTTCAGTGAGTCAGTGTAGAGGGGATTCCTACGCAGACAAAGAATTCGGACTAAATGTTCTTCCAGCTCAGTTTCCACTCCCAAGGCAGAGCATCTCAGGATTTTCTGAGACTTTCTCAAGTCAGAGGAAATGTAATTGTGTGTCTCATGTGATGGGGGAACACTTCTTCTCAGGTAAATCTTGCTCTTCTGACGTGTTTTGTTGGTATAAAGACACGTGTATTTCTCAGGACTATTCTGAGCCCTATATTCACACAAAGGTATCTAGAAAAGTAATAATGCAATTGCATTAAATCCAAAGTTTGGTTGATTGTTTGGACCAAATGTCAGTAATTCCTATTGCAGATTATTTTCTTTGGCTGTAATCTCCCTATTCTATGATGTTGTGTCACAGACATTTTAGTCAATTTATCAGTGGATATTCTTTATTTTTCAAAAGAATTGAATCTTATAAAATCCTTCAAAATATGCCAGTTATCTTCTAAGTTTTGCAAAGGTAGTCTCATTGTGGAAGTATAGTACATATTTTCTCCTCAACAACAGAAAAAAGAGAAAATATCTAGTCTTCATAGTAAAAAACAAAAACACTTCTTTGTGTGTGTATAACTATCAGTTTTCAGCATTTTCACTCCCCTGTGTCAACTATAAATTATTGATTTGTGTTTTCTTATATACATCCCTCCTTTATTATCTTTTTCTTTCCCTCTAACACATTATTCTCATTACTCTATTTGGGATAGCTTCATATGCAATTCACAATGTACCTGCCCTAAGTATTGAGATTTTCTTAAATTCGATTTTTTAAAAGTGCATTACTAATAATAATGTGTGTGTGTGTGTGTGTGTGTGTGTGTGTGTGTGTGTAAGCACATGTGCATGGAGATATATTTAAACTGGTTTTAATTTTAAAAATGTAGGATTTAGGATTTTCAGGAGGGCAAATAATTCTCAATTCTTACTTTTGTACATTAGCAATAAATTTCACATAAAAAGAGAACCCTCTGTAAACTTTGTAGGTCAATCTGTGTTCTAGACTGAGCGTTGCTTGTTTTATTATGTGTGACATGATCAGAGGCAAAATAATTTATGGTACCTCAGTCATGTGCAATAACTATTTCACATCAAAAAGCAAATAGCCAATCTGACTTTTACTATTACACGGTTCATAGGAAATGTGGTTACTAGACCTGAAACAGCAGGCAAGCATGAAATGCAATATTGTTTAACACTGGATGTAAAAATTATTTGCGGGGGGGAAAAAGAAGAAAAAATCTTAAAAGGAAAGGGGGTGGAAAGGTGGCAGGAAGAGAAACTTTGGAGAAATAAAATCTCTGAGCAATTGCATTGCTGCATGCCTCGGTCCTGGTGGTGATGGTCTGAGAGTCCGGTACATGGACCTGAGCAAACAGTAATTGATAAACTAAAGATGGCAGCTCTGCTGGTCATCCCATTGTCTTCAAAACAGAGTGGGAAAGCTTTGATGTGAGAGAATCTATTTTATTAGGAGGGAGTCTTGAGTCTCTACAAACACTGTATTTTGATCAAGTTTCTCTAAGTGCCAAAAATGTCTTCTGACTTGAACATTGAAGGGACTTCAAATTGTACGGCATCTTTGAGAAGAGGGAAATTTAACATTACCTACGCCCCAAAGGCAGAGAATCAGAATCAAGGAATCATTTATAAAGAGAAATGAAAACAAATAAACCCAAAAACAAGAGAAAGAAAGTGGGCAAAAGCTTTTCTTTTCTGTCTCAAAGTGGTAAAGTACATAAGTATAACTAAAAGGTTTTGTTTGTTTGTTTGTTTTTTGGTGTGGAAATGTTTGGTGAAAAGATAGAGGGACACCTGTGAAGCCAAAATAAATGTGTTCAAATAATTTTTTGCATCATTTTTTTAAAAATGGTAGCTCAACAATTACAAATGGACTTAAGAGTTATTTTCTGGGAGAAAGCTACTGACTTTGAAGTAAATAATTTTTGATGACTATAACCATTTTGTGACTGATAAAGAGGTTATAGGAATATGTATAAGTGTGAAGCTACTTCCAAAACCATACTTTTCCCCCCATAAGTTAGGCACAGACATTTGCTTGTATAAGAGCTAAGCTTAAAATTGCATTGTTTTCTATTAAACTGCACATATAGTTAATTCATTAAGTATTAATTACACAGTTATGTTTGACTATAGGCCTCGTGCATTAAATTCGTACACAGGTAGGGTCCCTAGGCCTGGCCGGCGATCAGGGCCGATCTGTGGGGTGACCGGCAGGGTGATTAGGGGCCCTCTCTGGCACCCACCTTGCCTGGCCTGGGGCCTGTGGGCTGGAGGCAGCTCCTGCATTGAACATCTGCCCCCTGGTGGTCATGCACAACATAGCAACCGGTCATTCCACCAGTTGTCCAGCCATTTGGTCAATTTGCATATTAGGCTTTTATTATACAGGATTGTTAGAGCTTAGAGTTTAATATTTGTAATAAAAATCATAAAAATAATTACAGTCTAAAGCTCAAATGTTAATTGTCATTAGGACGTAAAAATTAATTTGTGTGGGATTACAAAGAAGGGAAACAGTAGATAGGTAACATAATTTTAAAAAAATATTAGGAAGGGTGGTGCTTTTAGGCAGCAAGTTGAAGGTTAACTATAGTAGACAAAGTGTGGTTCTAAGTGGGGTGGGATGACTGGAGGACCCTGAGGAAAGGGAGGCCAGTATTGGGCCCAGTTTGATAGGAGAATGTGCATCTTGGGGAAAGTTAGTGTGCAAGAAGTAAATGTAAAGGAATCGAATGGATGCCAGGCTTCATGTTGTATTAATCTTTTAAGCAATAGACACCACGGGGAGCTTGAGCAGAGGGACCAGGTGAAGTGCTAATACTCTGAGGAGATTATTTTTGACCCAACTTTTCCTGACTGGGAGGCCTCCATCTCACCTAGAATTAAATGCATTTTTGTGTAGCTGTGTGTGTGTACAGTGGTTTGAGGTAGATAGCTAAGAGTTTTCTAAGCTAGAGTCTCCCACTAGGGACTTCTGATGGAAATCTCAGACTAGGAGCCTTGTCTTCTGAAATTATTTTCTGCAAAGTTAGTCATTTTTGACACTTAGGATGCCAAGCTCATTTATCAAGCTACTTGTAGTCATTTGGAACAAACATTGGACTTTGCTTGATTTTTATTATTTTTATTGTTATTACCAATATTTTTATTAATTTATTAGTTCATTACTTACTCTATCATCTACTTTACTATCAGATTAGAATATGTTTAATTTAGGATTCTGTTGTGTCTATATATGCATATATTATCTTTTCACGTTTTACTTCATTTCAGATTGAAACAGCGTTAGAGATTACTTTTGCCCCAAACCATGAAAGATGGATGAAGAAAATTCTTCTAGTTTGCTCCATGAAGACTCTATTCTCTCTGGAGTAATCAGCTGCAATAACCAAATAGTTTCTCTGTCCCTAAAAATAGCCCTCCAGGAATAATTTTTAACTTTCTACATGAAAGAATTGCTTTGGTAATTCAGAATTTGGAAGCAAAATCCTTCTTTTTCTCTAGTTTTCTCACTCAATAGATCAGGAAGTTAATAGTTTAGGAAAGCTGAGTAGTCATTAGGGAATGTTGCTCTAGCTATATCAGCAATGTTCAGTAGAAATGGAATGTGAACATCAGATAAAATTTAAATTTCTAGTAGCTACATTTAAAAAAATAAATAGGTGTAGTTAATTTTAATAATATATTTTGTTTAACCCAATGTACCTAAAATATTTTCATTTAATATGAATTGATAAAAATGATTAATGAAGTAGCCCACATTCTTTAGTTCATAGTGTCTCTGTAATCAGGTCTGTATGATGAATTTACTGCCTGGCCTATTTCAGATCAGGTTTGAAGGCCATATGTGCTATTTGACCACTGCACTGAATAGCAAGGACCTATCTAGATCATTGCCCCCATTCCTGGCTGAATAAAATCCCATTAAATGGTAGATATATCAGTGAGTTTTCAGTCTTATAAATGAGAAAATCACTGACTTAATAATCCTGACTTTAATACTAGATAATGAAAAATTTATCCTGAAGAAAAGGTATATGCTATAATCCTACATGTTCAATTCTAATAAAAATTCAGCTAATGATGACCTTTTGAAAAAGACTCTAAAACGAGATATATTTAAGTTATTAAATCCCCCCTTTATTAAGGTCTCTTTGTAGAAAAAAGGTTGGTTACTACTTATTCACCCTCAGTCAAGGGAAACTGTCTGGTGTTTTTGCTTTACAACTCTTACCAAAGTGATTATAAATGAGAAAATCACTGACTTAATAATCCTGACTTTAATACTAGATAATGAAAAATTTATCCTGAAGAAAAGGTATATGCTATAATCCTACATGTTCAATTCTAATAAAAATTCAGCTAATGATGACCTTTTGAAAAAGACTCTAAAACGAGATATATTTTAAGTTATTAAATCCCCCCTTTATTCTGGTCTCTTTGTAGAAAAAAGAATGTTACTACTTATTCACCCTCAGTCAAGGGAAACTGTCTGGTGTTTTTGCTTTACAACTCTTACCAAAGTGATGCTGACTGATCTAGGAAGAGTTCATAGGAGGAGAGTTGAGAAATTTAGACCCTAAACCTATTTCCATCTTTTCTCAATTGGATCTCACACAGATTTGTTCTTTTTTTCATCATAATCTCTCTCCATGTATATATCATTTTCATTTTTTATTTAGTTCATTAGTTATTTTTAAAAATGCAATAATCCATAAAACTACCTCCACACATAAAATCTAGGGTCCTGACAATAACCTACATATAACCATATGGTGCTACCTTCATCTTCCCAAAGTAAGCCCTATATTATCCCTCAAGTTATGCTTAATTTTGAATCCCATGCTCATAGTTTCCTCACTTTCCATTTTTGTATAGTTTTACTGAACCCATAAAAATTTCTGAAGACAAAGATTTTAAAGTTCTTTCAAGCATACAATGCAATATTGGAATATGATAGTATGGGAATGAATTTTTTTATTTTATTGCTAATATTTGTTTATACTATACAGCATTATTGTTCATTAGTTTGAAATACTGTTTCATTGTGTAGCTCTTCAGATATATTTACCCTCTCTCCATTAATGTGAGCTTACACTGTCTCAAGCTTTGTGCTCCCTTGAATAATGCTGCTACATCCTCTACGTCTCCTACTGTGCACACACCTTATTCTGTTTCATTTTTTTTTAAAAAAGTAAAATAAAAAGCAAAACAGTATATTTGGTAAAATGTATATGACTGAAACATTATCAATTGTTTATTGTATTACTTAAAGGGGAAAAACTGACCTAATGAAACCAGTTTGGAACAAATTTTACATGCGGATTTTGTGAAGATTGACTATTTTATCACTTTTGAACACAAAAATGTGATCATGTATAGATAGCCACAATATAGTCATCTATGAAAGATTTTTTTAATGGAAATTCACCAGCACTAGTATAATCTGAAGAAAATAATTATATATGTAAATACATAATGAAAACATCTAGTGTGTTCAATGACATACATAACCAGAAGGGAATATATCTTTTACTCATATAGTGATGGTTTAAGAGAGGATATATAACTTGAGGTAGCTCTCAAGCTGACTTAGAGGAAAAGTTTGAAATTTTAAACAGAAAAAAAAAAATGGCATTGGCAAAACCAGAAGCTAGAAAATATAAAATTCAAAATGGAAAGCTGGGGTTAGATAATTTTTATAATTCAGAATTTATGTCACAGATTATTGCATGATAAGAATAAAAAAGTGCTTAATAGTTGAAATCATATTGTGTGATTTATTGAAAATTGGGCCACTGTGTGTTTTCATACTATTATCTCATTGCATCATTGCAAAAACCCTGTCATGTCCCTGACCGGTTTGGCTCAGTGGATAGAGCATCGGCCTGTGGACTGAAAGGTCCCAGATTCCATTCCGGTCAAGGGCATGTACCTTGGTTGTGGGCACATCCCCAGTAGGAGGTGTGCAGGAGGCAGCTGATCAATGTGTCTCTCTCATTGATGTTTCTAACTCTCTATCCCTCTCTCTTCCTCTCTGTAAAAAAAATCAATAAAATATATTTTTAAAAAAACAACAACAAAAAAAACACAACCCTGTCATGTACTCAGGAAGCAATAGTATCACCTCATTTTAAGAACTAAGTTAAGAGGATTTCTTTTGCTTTCCTGGTCCAGAAGGGTCAGATAAATTACACAATAATATTACTCAGTAATGATGGTGAAGGAACATCTGTCCTTACCTCTATGGAGAGTCTACCCAGCCTTCTCCAAAGCTGTGGAATTTGTGTCATTCAGAATCAGTCGTGTTACTAAATATACTAACAGAGTGTAATTGATTGTGGATTCAAATGAGTAGGTCCCAGTTTGGGATAGTATGCTTATTTACAATCATTAATGGGGAACATCTCAAAGAAAAGAAGAGGTCCAGAGTTTTATAAAGTCATCTGAACAAGAAATCAACAGCTTATTTTAAGACATCTTGAAAATTATGTTCAAGCTAACATACTACAAAGTATAATAATCTTATTAAGCATAAATTTACATTTAAAAAATAATCTGAATCATTTGAATTAACACCAACTTATTCAATTAGCAAACCCACACAAGGTTAGGAAGAACATACTCATGTTGAATAAAAATGTTCACTTATATTATGTTTAATATTTAATACTATTATGTCAAAGTAAACACAGCTGTTTTTATTAAACCAAAAATATTAAACTTGTTTTGTTTGCCAAAGATGTACCTAAGTTATGTGAGTGTGAATTCTTGAAATCTTTCTGAGTTAAGTTCCAAAAGAATATGTTTTTCAGCACATTGAAAATATTAACTCAGTTTTCTTATTTTCTGGATTTCTTTAGGAATACTTAATTTATGTAAGCACTTCTTATTTTGTAAGCCGATCAGAATAGATCTCACTTAAGAGATTTTATAGTCTACCTTGGCAATACCATCTGGAGGCAGGACCCTCATACAATGAAAGGTAAAGGCCTTTCTGAATTAGAGACATACAGTAGGTCCTCGGGTTACATCGGAGATCCGTTCCCATGGCGAGATGTAAGCCATAGGAACCCACCTACATAAGCACCTACGTCACTCACACGGAGCACATACACAGCAGTAATCAAGTGAAACAGTAAAAAAAATAAAAGAAAGATAACAATTCCTGACCTTTACTTGTGGTAAATAAATAACAAAAACATAAAGCACAGATGTACATAGGTCAACATGATGGAACTTTATATATATATGGGAGATGGCGACGTAACCACGGAATGACGTACGTCGAGTCCGAAGTAACCCTAGGACTGCCTGTATAAACATTCAGACAGACGATGAAAACGAGTTTATAGCTTTTATTTTGAAATTTCAGCCTGTGACAAACATAGAAACAAAAATACAAAACTTACCCATCCAGATAGCTACTTCCCTGTCCAATAGACATGTTCTCAATTGATTTGAGCCAAAATAGACAAGGAGACAAACAGAAAACTCTAACAAACCAGATGAAGATATGCCTTGAACCATTAATCTCTTTACAGAGATACAAAAATGATCCAATATGGAAACAAACAAAATTGGCACGCGAAGCCAAGTGAATGCTAAAAATTAATCAAAGTCAAATCCTTACCGTGCTACCCACAGACAGGTCCGGAACACAACATCAGCAGCTGGGCTCACCATTGCACTGGGTCCCAGCTGTTAGAGGAATGGACACAGAGCACCTGTTTGGAGTAAAGGGAGATTGGGAGGTGAGGCCCAACATGCCCCATTCCAATCCAATCCTATTCTCAGGAAAGTGGTGAGAAAGGATGAAGATGGTCTTACCTGAGTCACTGGGGCCTGGTAGAGAAGGGTTTTATCTCAGAATGGGGAAGCCCGGTTGTCCTGGGCAGTCAGCATTTCTAGGAACACAAAGAGATAGGGATTCTCTATCATTGTTGCTTCTCAGGAACACAGGTTTCAGATAAAGTTCAACGTTGTCAATAGCTTCTGTTATTTGTGAGTGGATTCTTACTTTTAGAAAGATACATTAAATTACTTTTAGAAAGATACATCTTTTTTAGAATGATACACTGATGATTTCGAAAGCACAGACATTTACTTAAATACAAAAGTTTTGGATAGTTTAAGCACAGTTTTTTAGATGTGTTTACTTTGTTTTTGATAATTCCATTTCTAATTGGCAATTTTTATTTTTCAAAAATAAAGTTTATATTACAATTTTCTTACTCTGTTAATACTTATCGTAGTATATAAGTAACTACAAAAGTAAAATAAGAAAAGAAAGTCACCCACGTTTCTATCATTCAGTAGTAATGCATAGTAACATTTTCTAGCCATTTTCCCTAAAATTTATAGAATTGCTTCTCTAGTATTAACATGTATGTTACTATTATTATTTTTTTCTATATAAAAGTTATGAATACTGCTGGGAAAAATGTTTTAAATCTTTTGTGTTTTATCCAAAAATTAGAGTTTAGAATAGGGAATTACTCCTCCAAAGTGAATGAACCTTAACATTAAATATTTTCTAATGTCCAGTGTATAGATTAGAAACAAAATATAATAGCATTTTTATTTGAATAAGAAAATAAAAGTTCCCTACAACTCTATAATTCTGTCTCAGCTCTTAACCTCAGTAAGAACTTCCCTGAACATTTCACTAAAATAGGTCTCTTTCCTGCATTTGCTACCACAGCTCCTTTTCATTTCCTTCTTGGCACCTACCAAAACCACTGCCAACATCTGTGTGCATTTTCTTCCGTGGTTATTGTTCTATTCAAGACACAAGTTCTTCTCAAGGAAACTTTGATAATTTATATGTATTCTTAAAAAATATTGTTTTCATCATTTGGATTGTCAAATTAGCCAGACATATTATTATATTTAATCTTAACATGTCCTCTGAATAAGTATTTTCATCAAATTTGTGTGGTATTTGATTATTTTCATCTTCTCCAAATGATATTTTAAGTACTACAAGATAGTTTTCTTAAAATTTTTTTTATCATTTGGATATAAATATTTTATTCCTTCTGAAAAGCATTCATTATTTATTTTTTCCTGTTTTGCATATTCTGAATCTATCATTTTATAGCTGACATTGTAAATGTTAGTTCTGGTTTTTACAACCTTTGATTGTTATTGATTTATTTATTTAGCATATTTGACTAACAACCCTTCCTTATTTCACCTTTCTTGCTTTTCAGTTATCCTATGCAATACATACTTTGGAATGTCCTTTGTCTAATCCCAGCCTAATTTTTTAAAAGAAGTTTGTATGGCTCAAAATCCTGTAGAGATTTCAATATTTTCTTTGGTTGGCTGAAGCAGATTATTTTCAGAGACTGTTTCTTTCATTATTCAAAATGATAGTCCCTGTTTATTAGCCTTCAATATTTCTTCAGACATTTTATTCTTATTTTTCTGTTACTTAAATGTGAACAAAGATGTCATGTAAATTCAGTGTTTATTTGTTAAGAAATATGTTTTTGGGATTTTTTTTCCATGCCAATCTTATTCCCTTGCATTAAGTCAACTATTCTTCCTCGATAGACAGTTGGGCAAAAATTATATCTAATCAGATTTCCAGTGCTAGAACCTGTCACAGCTGTAAAAGTCAGGCATCTTGTTTAGTCCCTAGTTCCAAGATGCCTGAAAGACAGAGTAGATCAAGTTCCAGTAAGTCTATAAACCACATATTTCCTGGTATACCTGTGTCTTTGATCAATATAAACCTGTGCCGGCTTTATATTGGGAAGACTGCCTACCTTTCCTCAGATGTCCTCCGCTAACAGGCCCGTCCCTGAGCCCCATTCCTCCCAGGTTTATTCTGGAAACGGCAATTTGTCTATGTATGACAAAGAGGCACTCTTAGGATTTGGACAATGTTATTAAGAACCCCCCTAAAATCATTGGGCAGTTGGATAATTTTTAGTTTAATGTAGATATTGCATTTATACATTAGAGAGAAGCCAGTTGAAAAAGACCCAAGTTCTTTCTACATATTTTTCTGCAGGCTTGGACTCCTTCTTTTGCTATAGTACAATGCAGCTAATCAATCGAAATTATTTGAAATTATGTTTGGTAACTTTTGTCAGCCTTGCTGTTAGTCCACATTTTTTCTAGATTATGACAATTCATTGATTGTTGACCCCATTTGTGTGTGTGTGTGTGTGTGTGTGCGTGCGCGCGCATGCCTTCCTATTTTAATTCTGTCTTGGCTGTTATTTTGCTAGGAATTTAGAAAAGAGAGCCAGTGAATGCTGGCCAGATGCCATTTTAAACTTGAATTTCCAGGCACTAGGCTTTAAAGCTCAAAGTATCTATTGCCAAATTGTTTTCCCAAATTTTTCCCCAACCATATAATCCAACACGTGGTGTGTTAAAAGGACTGATATTGCCAATGTTCGTTTTTGCTAATTTTATCTGTGAAAACGGTAGTTAATTTTAATTTTTTTCATACATTTGTGTGAGTAGACTAATGGGTTAGACATTATAACAATATTAGCATAATGAACATTTGAGTTTCTTATATGTAAGGGATAGTAACTGATGGTGTAAAAGGACATCGTTTTTGAGAATTTCTTAGGCAGGATATATTCAGGCACCTACCCTCAAAGTTGTCTATAATGTGTTATATGAATCCCATAAACAAAGTACAAACAGAGGTTTAGAGGAGGTAGAAAAATGCTTCTGTCTGGGCTGTTAGGGAAGACTTCATAAAAGACAATGTCAGAATACGGCCTTGCAAGAGTGATAGGATAAAGAAATGGGTTGTGCGGGGCCCAAGGGGAGGAAGTGGTGTGAGCGACTTTCCAGAGCTGAGATAGTGCAACACAATCTCATGCCTTTGGGCTACCAGGCTTGTGTAAAGGAGATACAGGGAAGATCTTTAGAAAATGTGAACAGGCAGGGTTGGAGGACCAGATCACTTGTACTGGTGAAATGGAGAAAAAGCTGGAAATATACCACATAAATTTTAGAATATATTTGAGGAAATGTGTACTTTCTTGTAGACAATATGCCATGTATATTGTTCAACTAACCTACTTAACCAAAACTTAAAAATATAATTCTGAAACAAGTGTGAAGGGTTAACTATTTAAGACCAAGTGGAATTAAAGAGGCCATTTGAGAACATTCCATGACCAAGACATTTTTTAAAAGCACCTAAATTAAGGTAACTAGAGTGGATAGAAAAAAGTAGGTAAAAGAGTTGTTTGGAAGTCAAAAGCAGCAAGATATAGAACATGACTGGATATGAAAAAAGCATGAGGGGCTACTGATTGTAATTCTAAGACTAAAACCTAGATATCTAGAAGTGTTGTGGTGCCATTCACAAATAAGTTTAAGAAAAGGATGGTTTCATGAATTTTTTTGGCATTTTATGAATAATCAGTTTCTCTTTTATTGTGATTGGAAATAAATTAATATACTAAATTAAAAAATTTGAAATGTAAGTACCCAATTTCTGATGAGTAAATGCAAATTTCATTTTAAATGCTTCCTTTATCTACATTTCCAAAGAAACATATAATGAATAAGTGATGATGGTGTAACAATTAAAGTTGTAATTTGTTAACCACATATACGCTATAAATATCTTAACATTCTACTTTCCAATTATACTTTAATAAAGCTTAAAAATACAAAAATTGTCATTTGTTAAATAAGTGAATAAACTTTAGTTCTTTACTTTGTGTTAACAGATATATTTTAAAAATTCTGTCCTGTTGGCATTCAAAATTGTGTAAAGTAAAGTGGAATTTTGTTAAAGATAGAATAATTTCTTCTTCTCAGGTCCCAGAAATGCTGTGAGCTATGCTCAGTGTTAATTATTTCAGTGAGGAAAGTAAAAATAAACAGGCCACTCTTTTAACACTATGTTTTATTATAGTAAATAGAATTATCTGTAACATTTCCCAGTTTCTTTTTTCTTCTTTGACTTTCCCATCTGTTATTTTTTTATGCTTCACACCTGCTGAGTTTGTGGAAACTAGAAAAATCAACTTATTTTTTGCAAAGATGTATATTTATACATTGCTTTATTCTGAAACTAATAAAAATTGAAAATGTTACTTAAGATTTTGTGTGGTCTCTAATTTGTGGAAAATAGGAACTAACTCAATTAAATAAATTACTAGTCTTAACTGGAATAAAATAACATTTGGTACTATAGCAAATATGTGTATGTGAGTTGATTCAAATGCTTTTTTATGGGAAAATATAGATTCACCAGTATAAATTATACTTGTTTATTTAACAATAAGATTATTGTGTTAAACTTTATCTAGTGTTTAACTGTGGATAATTAAAAGTACATGTTTATAAAAATTAGTTGAGGACAATGGTGAAAAGGATCACTATTAATTGAAGAGTTCCTATAATATATTAAGGGTGTATGTCAAACATATGAAAGTAAGTGATTTTGGAATGCTGTGGAAAAGAGCGGAGAAGTGTTTAATGAGAATATTAATGAACTCGTGTCAAAGTGCCATAGGGGTACAAGCTGAGAAATGTGGCAGCAGGAACCTGTACCTTGGCGTTTGCTTAGCGTTGTCCTGAGGTGGAGTAAATGTGGTAGCAGTGATGCCCTGTGGCCCTCAGACCATCTTCATTGCCCGCCCCTCCCCAGGCACATCCGGAGAGTCCATGTCCCAGGCGCTCCGCACCTGGGTGAGTCCCTGTGACCAGACCTCGTGATGACAGGAGCTGGAGTCTGAATGGGATCCGCGCCCTTTAGCCCTTTAGGAAGAGGCGGGAGAGCCCCCTGGCTCCTTCCACCAGACAAGGAGAAGGACCCACCAGCTGGGAGCCAGGAAGAGAGCCCTCGCCAGGACGTGACCATGCTGGGGCTCTGACCCTGGGCTTCCCGCCTCCGGACGGTGAAAAGGAAGTTTCTGCTGTGTATAAGCCACCCGGGCCGTGGCATTTTTGTTACAGTAGCTCAAACGAACTAAGACATCATGCAAGCAAAGCGGGGCAGCCACTTTCAAGTGGGTGCCTGGTGTGTGTGTAGTGGGGGAGGGGGGAATGGGGGGGAAGGGTTCACTGTCAAGCTGATCTCTTTCTTTCTTTTTCCTCATTTCCCAGCCTCCCCCGCCCCATCATTTTCAAAGGAATTAAACAATGATTCTGAGTAAAAAAAAATGGACAGGAATAAAAAACGGTGGTGATGGTAGAAAAATATATTTTAAAGATATCTCTGAGGCGGCATTATCACGACTTCCCGACTGATGAGAAATGCAGGAGGAAAAAAGGCAAGAGCCAAACATTTGTACAAATTTTCTGGTTTAGGACAGCCAACACCAGAAACTGAAACAGGACATTGAAAAGCTAGGGTTTTTGTATATTTTTTGGCCGGGGCAGGAGCTAGCAGAGACGAGGCTATCTGATTTGTGATAACCGTGGCACATTTGGGAAGAGAAGCCAGATGGAAATTAAACTCAGGAGAGAATTTGACACCAAAATATGAGCTTATCCATAAAGAGTGCATAGAAAAGGCCTCAAACTTTTTGGAGTTTCCTAAGCCTTTTGATACACTCATCAAATTTATGGACCCTCTCCCATGGAAAATGAGCACCATAATCAGTGTTCATAGCCTCCCTAAAATTGTTTAACATGGAACTCAAGTTTTAAAAACACAAACAAAAGCCCCCTGAAAACCGGGAGGAAATAATAGGAAAACACAGACACACAGTTTCTCCAAAGCCAGGGAAACAGAAGAAATATACACAATGTTGGCATCAAATGCTGCAGAAAGACCACATAGAAAGATGGTTACAAATAATAGGCAATATCTTA
>NW_006290031.1:4099795-4109608 GCF_000327345.1 Myotis davidii | reverse complement strand
TCCCCTGCCCCCTGCAATATACCATACCGCCTCTCAAATAATATTGTTCAAGCTATTTGATTTGTTGATGTGGAAGCTACAGTGAGATGAGTGGTGACAAGGAGTCAAGAATCTGTAAAGACAGACCATCTTTTCAGGAGTACCTTTGGTGATAGAAAAAAAGACAAAGGGTTCAGGAATACAATCGAGTGGAAGCGTCGTGGCTAATTCGTTGAGAGGATAGATATCAATGGAGCAAGGTCCTGGAGGCCCCTGGAGAGGATGTGGTAAAGACCACCAGGGGAGGGTAAGCTGTAGTAACGTTAGAGCTAGATGCCGGCACAGGCTGCAGGTAAACGTATAGGAGGGAGGAAAGTCCTGGGAACCACATCTGATGGCCTCAGTTTCCTCTGCCCAGAGGAGGCTCATCATTCCGGTTTTGCATACAGAAGATCAAAGCCAATAAAAATTCCTAGTCAGCATTTCACTCCCAATATAAACGCTGTTGCTTTTAACATCATGCCGTCAATTGTAAGAAGAGATGTAAACACCATCTGTGCTTTCAAATCTTCAGTTCCTTCAATGTTACAAGAGATATATTCCAGATTGTACTCTGGCAGTATGGATCAGGAAGGAACCTTGCAGCCTCCCTTGTCTTCTTAGTTCAGGCTGCTATAATGAGCTGCCATCGTTTGGGCGGCTTATAAACAATAGAAACTTATTGCTCACAGTTCTGGAGGCTGGCGATCCAAGATGAGGATGCCAGCGTGCTCTGGGCCTGTTGAGATCCCTCTTTCAGTCTGGGAAGCAGACTTCTTGCTGTGCCCTCACATGGCAGAGAGTGGGTGAGCTCTCTGCCCTCTTCCTGTAAGGACACTGATCCCAATCAGGAGGGCTCCACACTCATGACCTGATTACTTCCCAAAGGCCCAAAGGCCGCACCTCTAAATGCTGTCACACTGGGGATTAGATCTCATCATATGCATTTTGGGGAGACACAAGTGTTCAGTCCCTAACACCTTGTCATACAGTTGCTCTGGGAGAATCCTGAAGAGACTGTTTAGTCATGTTACGTCTACATGGTGTCAAAAATAAACAAAATCACACTAAAGAGATAAGGACAGACTGCCATAGGGACAAGAGTGCAGCATGATCTGAACTCAACTTCAACTTGTATAGAGGTGACTGGGAGTCTTAGAGGTAGAATGAGGGGACAGGGAGTGGGGAGAGCAGGGACTCAGTAGAGTCAGGGAAGTGAAAAATTACAGAAAGTGGGAAGAGGGGAGTTGGTCCATGTGAAGCCCATCTGGGGTCTTTTTGTTAACGGTGCTTATCCACGTGAGGCTCCTATCCTTCCACAGACTGGAAGAGAGAGCCCTTGTGTTGGCTGGACCAGACAGTACATTCTTTTGGCAGCCTTGACTTTTCTCAGGTGGGTACTTTAAGGGGGCTCGGGTCACCTTAGGAAAGTGGCCTTGAGTTGTTAGAAACCATGCTGGCATTTTATTCAAGTCCTTATAAGCTAAGGTTGAAGCCTAGATGAGAATGCGCTCGAAGCAGCCTGGCTAGAGTTTAGTCAGGGAGAGGACCTTTGTCAATGGCTGTTCCTGATTCTGTCAGTGGAAACAACCATTCTCAATATCTGTTTTTCTTTCCATACTAATAACAGGACATCCATACAGTCTAGCCAGACAATTCAGTGTTTGTGTTTCACTAAAAAGTTCTGGAGTATTTTTCTTCTCATCTTTGTAGTCTTAGAATTAAATCCTTAATATCTGGTTAGATTCCCTCTTGCTAATTTACAGACATTTTGTCTTAAATAATTTTTTTAAAAATATATTTTATTAAGTTTTTACAGAGAGGAAAGGAGAGAGATAGAGAGTTAGAAACATCGATGAGAGAGAAACATCGACCAGCTGCCTCCTGCACACTCCCCACTGAGGATGTGCCCACAACCAAGGTACATGCCCTTGACCGGAATCGAACCTGGGACCCCTGAGTCCGCAAGCCGACGTTCTATCCACTGAGCCAAACCGGTTTTGGCTGTCTTAAATATTTTTGATAATATAAATCATCCTCTCCTGAAGCTCTTTATTCATTTTAATAAGTTAAAAGGTATGGTAAGTTTGCATGTGTAGCATAATAATTGGAGTTATGACCATGGATGGAAAAAAATACTCATAAGAGGCGAGAAGTGAAAGAAGGGAAAGTAGTGTCCACTGAATATCAAAAAATGTGCTTGATGCTATGCAAGCTGCTTTATAAATTGCTTCCTTTGTTTCTAAGAACAATATAGCAAAGAAACTAACACTCAGATAATTAATCTGTCAAAAATTATGCAATTTATAGATAGCAAATGCTTAGTTTTAAATCTGGATTTTTTTTGTGGAGTCCAATTTATTGTGCTGCCTCCCAAATAATATTCAACAGCCTACCACAGTTTCCAGGTTCCCTTTGTCTGCAGTGGGCTGAAATACATGATATTCATCTGATACTTTTTAGAGAAATGGTCTTACAGTAAGTGAAGTGCTTGGGTTTCTTCTTTATAATCAAGTTCGGATCTGTCATCCGAAAAAGGGGGATTGTGTACTCAGCACAAACACTCCCCTTGGTTTCCTCAATAGCAAATGTACAGAAATACTTCCCAGTATGTGCTATTATCTAACATATTTCTAACCATGTGACTTTGACTTAAGCATATAATTATGCTGATTTCACCCCCAACATCACAGCATTAAGAGTGAAAGGACAATAATAAATATAACAGAATTTACGGACTTGATCCGCATTCTATACTTAGAATAGGTTACCACTTCCAAACTATCAGGTTCTCAGCTTGTTAAAAGTTAAATTACTCATATGATTCTCATTTGTATAGGAAAAATTTAAAAGTACTCCCTTTTATTATCCTTGGTAATATGCCTAAGTAGTTCTTAGCCTGAATAATAATGGCAGAACTGTTTGTTTTGGAATCCAGCTTAATTCAACAAATATTTATTGAATACCTATATTTGGAAGGCAGTGTGATTAACATTTCGAAGGTGGTGATCCATTCTGAAATTTCACTTGCAGCTCTCTGATTTCTACTTTTATCCTCTCTTTCAAAGCTCCCATATGCAAACTAAGCAGCATGATATACAAACTGAGAATCCCCTTTTATCCCTGTCAAGGTTTTAATAGAACAAAGATCTGTCAAGTGGCATTTGGGAAGTGCATGGAACAGGAGGTGTGCTGGTCCACCAGCAGGCAGTGAGCGTTTGCTACCTTGTTCTCTGTCCTCGGCACTCACCCTGCGGTGGCAGCCACCGATGGGAAGGGTCCCATTGGCATCCACCTCTGCTCCTGTTTGGGTTTCTTCTTTGACCACTTATGCATTTTCCATGTAGCTCAGCTGCCAAGTCTCACACCTACAGGGTCAACCCTTCACTGTAAGTAGTTTAAGTAAAATTCCACATTGACTTCCAAAGTGATGCCTCTACCAAGGGATTTGCATTTGGAAAAAAATTAAAAAGTTAGGGGGCAGACATGTCATTTGGTACTATCTCACTTACAAATTACTCATGCAGACTCAGGGAGACTTCCTCCCCTTGCTAATGACTGGTCCAGATCTTCACTGCTCATCACAAGCTTTCCGTCCATTACAGCACCCACGTTAATGACTGCAGTACTTGTGCAATACTAAAAGTAGTATTTTCCCCAGCCTTATTAGATTTTTCTATAGGGACAATTTCCTGCTGTCACTGCAGTGAATCGTTCGGAACGAAGTCCCCAGTGAAACTCGCCTGGATAGTCAGTGCAGACCCCCTGGCACTGACTTAGCCTCCCTTCCTGGAAAGAAATAACACCCGAGATGGAGATCTGGTACCCATGGAATGCTAAGCAAAGTGAACTAAAAAGCAAAAGACATACTTTCCACTTCATTATTATTATCCTTTTAGCTTAGAATGTTTTTGTGAAAAGACATAGGTCAGAGGCTCAGTCTTGGGTTTCAGTACATACTTTGGCAAGTTCAGTGATTTGTGTGTGGCACTGAGACCTGCTTTAATTCTAAGTTTTTTTGTTTATCCAAAAGGATTACCTATCATGCCCTGACATATACTAGAGACTCTCATGGGAGGCCTATTTAAAAATGTAATCTATATAATAAAAGCCTAATATGCAAATTGACCAAACAACAGAATAACCGGTTGCTATGATGAGCACTGACCACTAGGGACAGATGCTCAACGCAGGAGCTGCCCCCAGCCTGCAGGCCCCGGGCCCATTGGTTGGCCCACAGATTGGTCCTGATTGCCGGCCAGGCCTAGGGACCCTACTGATGCATGAATTTTGTGCATCGGACCTCCAGTTAATAATAAGTAGAAAGTCCACTCTCATTATCTTCAGAACTTCTTTAGGGATTGATACATTTCTAGACCAAGTCACTGAGACATATTCAAATGTCAAATGATTCTCATTTGTATAGGATTGAATAAGAGAATAACAACAACAAAAAGTGAGAAATAAAAGATGAATGGTGGCTGAGCACCTACAGCATGCCAGTGATTGAATTTCACAGAAAATATTTTATATAGTCATAGATACTTGAGACTTATTAATGGCTTCTAGATATACGTATAGCACGCGAGTGGTTGGGAAAACTAACAAATCTGTTTTCTTAGGTGTACCTGTTGGAGATAGGTCCAAGGAAGAAAAGGAATGAAATACTATGGAGGCAAAAGACTACTTTCTTTATTCATTTTTTTCCCCACAAAGAAAAGAGGAAAGAGAAGCACAGAGCACAGAAAGGAGAAAAATAAGTAATTTTGCCATGCATTTTAAAATACTTTTCTGGTTGCCCTAACTGGTTTGGCTCAGTGGATAGAGCATTGGTCTGTGGACTCAAGGGTCCCATGTTTGATTCCTGTCAAGGGCATGTACCTAGGTTGAGGACACAAAATCAATAAAATATATTTTAAAAAAACTTTTCTAGTTAACCTATATTATTTAAGGAAAGAGATAAATTCTTACATCCCTATAGTTCTTGGTTTTGCTAATTGGATTAAAGTGTTCCATATTTCACCCCATTCTATTTGTTCTTGAACCAGATGGTGACACTTGGTCAGCCTAAACTTTGTTGTTTTTGTTTGGTTTGGTTTTGGTTGTTTGTTTTGTCTTATTTATTCCCAACAGATCATGTCTTAAGATTTAGAAGGTTGAATTATTTCAATAGAATCTAAAAGCATTATTATGTATTAACATTAGAAATGTGCCCGGGGGATTGTGCAGTAATACTCATGTTATGTTAATCCACCAAATTGTGTCTCTTCTACTGTGATTATTTCAAATGATTTATGAGGCATCGGATTTTTTTTTAAGTAAATTATCTAGGGAATTCTTTGCTAATTAAAGATTCTCCTTTCTTCTGATGATTTCAGAGAAAAAAAATACCTTCAGCCTAACTGGGAGTAAAAATCAAAATATTCTCTGATCATGACCATAAAATAACACTTCAGAGTCTATGGTGATTTCTGCTTAAGCAAGAGCTATTTTGTTTTCAAAAATGGTATCTAGAGAAGAAAGAGGAGGAGGAGATGAAACAAAAGAGAAAGACATACACCACAATCTCCAAGGTGGTGCCGAAGGTTAATGTAATTCTTCCCTAGGGTAGCAGTGGTAGGATTACACCACTGCGTGGAGGTCACTGTGGAAAGACTTAACCTAAGTCCCTCAGAGACTGGAACCACTCACCATCCCTCATTACTCAGTTCCTAAGAGGGACTTATATCTGCAACTAACCCTTCTCCCAAAAGTTCCTGATTCGGTGTTCCAAAGGAAATCAATTCATAGGCTTAAACTGATATTTCCCTTGGAGACAATTAAACTAAATCTTACCACTTTAGGTGACAAATGCATCTTACATCTATCTTGTTGTTTTTGGTGAAATACACCTTACCTAAAATGGGAATGCATATACAATTTCAAAAAAATGTTTAAAAATACTAACTGACCTGACAGTTTAAAAACTAAAAGTTTATTAGTAATGTTGAAGGCCCAGTATATCAGTCATTGATCCAATACCCTCACTCCTTCTCATAAAAGTTAGTATTATCTTAGATACTTAACCAATCAGTCTCTAATTTTGAAAATGTTATTATGTAAACATCTCTGAAAGATTTATGGCTTACTTTCCCCAATTTTGTGTAAAGACTAATACTTTGTCTTTGTGCTGTGATTTTGTTGTTTCACGTAGAATTATGTTTTTGGTTATTAATAAATTGGAGTTTATATGGTTGGGCTCTGTAGAACTCTGTTACAACCACACAAAAATGTATTTAGGTTGACAGACATTTGGGCTGTTAACAGTTTTTGCTAATAAAAATGATGTTAAATACATTATTATAAACATCTTCTGGACACATATGTGCAAGAATTTTCTGAGCACATATCTAAAAGTAGAATTTCTGGAACATAATGTAAGCACATGGTGAACTTTAAGTTATGCCAAACTGTTTTGCCATGTGGCTGTACCAGTTTATACTCCTATCAGTAACTTGGTGATTCCTGTTTCCTCTTTTATAAGGTGTCAGCTTCTGTCTTTACTTCATTTGATTAATTCTCTGACATATACTTAGGGATTTTTCTTCTGAATATCAGTTCTTAATTGACTACATGTGATGCAGATAGCTTCTCCAAGATTATGTGGCTTATCTTTACATTTTATCTGTTATTTTAGATTGTATATTCTTAATTATAATTTAGTCTTAATTTTAATTTAGTCAAGTTAATCATTTTTTATTATTTGCCCTGTCAAATCTCTATTTAAAAAACCAGTCAGTTTGACTATCCCCCTCACCCCGAGGTATCAGAGGCTGATACTTGTCCAATCAGATCCTGCTTTTGGCGCATGCAGCTGGTCACCCTTATTTCATGGCCATTTGAATGTTTCCAGCTTACTGAGAGATTCGATCAGGTGTAAAAGATAATGCCTACCTGTAATTATTCACCTCATGGATTCTATTCATCCCTCATTTAATTCTATAGACATTGAAATCAAAATAAAATATACCAAACCTCTTTGTAAACTTTTAAGTCTTATATCAAAATCATAGTATCTTCATCATAATTATATATATGCTCATCCACATCAAAGTATATTTCATAGTATAATATTCTTGTACGTTGTCATATTAAAAATAATAACATTGTCATGTTGATATTTCTTCAACTATAATCACATCTTGCAGAGACAGGGGTTGAACATTGTTTGGTTATCTATCAATGGTCAATTGTTGAACATTTTAAACTAATGTTTAACATTAGTTTTTAATATTAATTAATACTACTTAACATTAATTAATATTAAACTAAAAATAATATCTTACTATTGCTCTTAGTTGATTATTGCTTTGATTTTGACCCCATTATATTTTTAATATAGTACAGAACTTCATTTTTCATAAAGTTTTGCCTACAGACGGGCACAGGTGAGTCAGAATGCTACAGGTGTGTTGGCTGTCACTCCCAGGGCCGTGGCTATGAAGAGGCTCCGGGGGTTTGAAACCAGTGCCTGCCACTGAGAGGAGACTTGAGAGCACAGGCTCTTCCCACAGCGGTTGAGAAGCATCACCTGGTACCTGAAACACAGCGCACTCAGATGGCCTGCACGTCCATTTACATACGGCATTTGAGAGGAGTTTTCTATCATTACCACGTTTAGATTTCAGTTTTATCTTTTTGTGGCTGTTTTGGGCCTGACAGCATTTCACTAACAGGGACGCTGTCTGGAATTTTGGGCTTATTTTCTGGACAAAGCAATTTTCGAGATGCTTTTGAATCCAGGTTTTCATTTCAGTTAAAATAGCTACGCTTTTAAAGATTCATTTTGTATTAATTGAAGACTCAGGAGTATTTCTTTTCTTGTTCTTCATTATTACTTCTTCATTATTAAGCTAATGCAAATGGACATTAAGTTGTTAATCACCATATCAACAAATACAGATTGACTTAACTATATATTTGGAAAAAATTAACAGACTTATAACTTGAACATAATTGAATACAGAAGAGTAAGTTCTTAGATTTACCTAAATGGTTTACTTGGAGATGTGAGATAGGACTGGTTGCCTTCCTTATGTGCCTAGACCTGGGGATTGAGCCCACAATCCAGGCATGTGCCCTGACCTAGAATCAAACCTTGACCTCCTTGTTTGTAGGTCAATGCTCAATCACGCTGGCCAGGCTGAGATGGGTATTTTTAATGTTGAATATCTTAGCCAAGAGTGCATGTGCACATGAACACGCGTGTGCATGTGCGCGCGCATGCGCGCGCGCGCACACACACAAACACACACACACACACAATATGTTCTCTCTGTGATCTTACTGTGTTTTGAGAATTAACTCATTAGTAGGGAAAACACTGTACTATACACGCCCTAAGGATATTTGAGTGCTCATATAAGCACAGGAATGCTAATGTGAAGTGCCATTCATAGATGATGGCAGCCAGACATTTTTTAATTGAGTAACTGGAATTTCTCATAAATTAGCGAGGGGCTATATGAGATCTGTTGGCATAGGGAAAACACTTAGATAAAACTAATTATTAAAATGGCCACAATTTAATTTTGATAAACACTTTTCCCATTAAAATATTTTTGCTTTTTCATGTGAGAAACAAACCCTGTAAAACAGTGAATATATTATTAGCCTAATTTGACAGGTAGGAAAATGAAGGTTATTACAGGCTGAATTTTTTAGCACTCTGATGTGAAGATTGTGTACAAAGTGTGCTTAGGATTCATATTTGTGAAGGGGATGAGAAAGAAGCAGCATAAGCAATGGAAGATAGAAGAATCAAGACAGGCAAAGTTGAGTTGCAGTTCAGTGCGTCAGTAGACACTATGGGGTGTGTTCTAGATCTGGCATGACCGTTCAGCACTCTGATCTGGTAAGGGCATTGGGCTTGGTCTCTCCAGCATGCTTACCCCCCAGAAAGATGACAGCAAAAACCATTTGTGTGGTAGCATCCCAGCAACTAGGGAATAAGTCCTTTATATTTGAAGGCTTATCTGGGTAGCACAATACAGTCTCCACCATAGGGGCCATGGAGTTGCACATACAGAAGCTGCTTGCACCAAAAAACTTACACTGAATTTTAGAATTAGAAATTCTATTCCTAGAGTGTTACTGTACATTTGTAACTCTATATTCGGATATGTGAATTGTTCTATCATGTTGGGAACACATTTATGTGCCTTAACTCTCCACTCATAAATTAAACTGAGTTCTAAAACAGCATCCCATATAATAAAAGCCTAATATGCAAATTGTCCCCTCAACGGGAAGTTCCTCCAGGAGTTCGACTGCTTGCTATGATGTGTGCTGACCACCAGGGGGTGGGGTGGAACATGGTGGACGTGGCAACACAGCGCAGGCAGTGGGCAGCAGTGGTGGCGCTGCTGGCCCTGATGGGCCCCCATGAGAGCGGGACTGCGCCAGGATGGTGGAGCAGGTGAGGGGGAGATGCCAGGCCACAGCGGGGTGCCAGGTGGGGCTGTAGGGCTGTGAGGCTGGGGGTGCAAGCTGGGGCCACAAGTCTGGGGGCATGAGTTGGGGCCCGATCCCCGCAGTTAAATGTTTGACAGACTCCTGTGAGTCTTCTCTTTGATTAGGCCTCATCCTTTGCCTCTGTGCCTGGTCTGTCAAATTCAGTTTTAACAAAAATCATGCTAATTCAGTTTTGAAAGAATCCCATGTCCTCCATGTTGGATCACCTTGGCCTGCTGCTCTCAGTAAGAATTTTATTGAGTTGGTTCTGTAAGAATCCCTCTCCTCTTGTTCTTTCCTCTT
>NW_006290031.1:4072164-4096404 GCF_000327345.1 Myotis davidii | reverse complement strand
GATAAAATAGAACACACACAAATTTACATTTTTTAAAATGTATATTTTTATTGATTTCAGAGACGAAGAGGAGGGAGAGATAGGAACATCAATGATGAAAGAGAATCATTTATTGGCTGCCTCCTGCACGCCCCCTACTGAGGATTGAGCCCACAATCCAGGCATGTGCCCTGACCTAGAATCAAACCTTGACCTCCTTGTTTGTAGGTCAATGCTCAATCACGCTGGCCAGGCTGAGATGGGTATTTTTAATGTTGAATATCTTAGCCAAGAGTGCATGTGCACATGAACACGCGTGTGCATGTGCGCGCGCGTGCGCGCGCGCGCACACACACACACACACACACACACACAATATGTTCTCTCTGTGATATACTGGTATTGGAAGGGGCTCTGGGGAATATTGCTTTAAGGACTAAATTGCCTGGCCTAAGGTGCAGACCACCAAATGCAGCTAAGGTGTTTTGGGTTATATCCCAGAGAGTTTATGAAAAAAACCCAAAGGGGATAAAAGTTCTCCAGAGATCACATACAATGTGGTGCTGAAACTGTGTCAAATAGCCGATAGCAAGGTATGTACTATGTGCTGCAAAATGATGCAAAATAAATACTTACTGTGTTTTGAGAATTAACTCATTAGTAGGGAAAACACTGTACTATACACGCCCTAAGGATATTTGAGTGCTCATATAAGCACAGGAATGCTAATGTGAAGTGCCATTCATAGATGATGGCAGCCAGACATTTTTTAATTGAGTAACTGGAATTTCTCATAAATTAGCGAGGGGCTATATGAGATCTGTTGGCATAGGGAAAACACTTAGATAAAACTAATTATTAAAATGGCCACAATTTAATTTTGATAAACACTTTTCCCATTAAAATATTTTTGCTTTTTCATGTGAGAAACAAACCCTGTAAAACAGTGAATATATTATTAGCCTAATTTGACAGGTAGGAAAATGAAGGTTATTACAGGCTGAATTTTTTAGCACTCTGATGTGAAGATTGTGTACAAAGTGTGCTTAGGATTCATATTTGTGAAGGGGATGAGAAAGAAGCAGCATAAGCAATGGAAGATAGAAGAATCAAGACAGGCAAAGTTGAGTTGCAGTTCAGTGCGTCAGTAGACACTATGGGGTGTGTTCTAGATCTGGCATGACCGTTCAGCACTCTGATCTGGTAAGGGCATTGGGCTTGGTCTCTCCAGCATGCTTACCCCCCAGAAAGATGACAGCAAAAACCATTTGTGTGGTAGCATCCCAGCAACTAGGGAATAAGTCCTTTATATTTGAAGGCTTATCTGGGTAGCACAATACAGTCTCCACCATAGGGGCCATGGAGTTGCACATACAGAAGCTGCTTGCACCAAAAAACTTACACTGAATTTTAGAATTAGAAATTCTATTCCTAGAGTGTTACTGTACATTTGTAACTCTATATTCGGATATGTGAATTGTTCTATCATGTTGGGAACACATTTATGTGCCTTAACTCTCCACTCATAAATTAAACTGAGTTCTAAAACAGCATCCCATATAATAAAAGCCTAATATGCAAATTGTCCCCTCAACGGGAAGTTCCTCCAGGAGTTCGACTGCTTGCTATGATGTGTGCTGACCACCAGGGGGTGGGGTGGAACATGGTGGACGTGGCAACACAGCGCAGGCAGTGGGCAGCAGTGGTGGCGCTGCTGGCCCTGATGGGCCCCCATGAGAGCGGGACTGCGCCAGGATGGTGGAGCAGGTGAGGGGGAGACCAGGCCACACCCACAGGAGTGATGGTGGAGCAGGTAAGGCGGTGCCAGGCCAAGGCAGGGTGCCAGGTGGGGCTGTAGGGCTGTGAGGCTGGGGGTGCAAGCTGGGGCCACAAGTCTGGGGGCATGAGTTGGGGCCCGATCCCCGCAGGCCACCCTGAGGGGCCCCACCAGTGCATGAATTTGTGCACCAGGTCTCTAGTTCAACTATAAGCAAAGGAGCTTGTCTGCATTACAAAAGTGAAGTGGTATTAGCAAGACCGTTTTAGAATGATCACTGTCTGCACTGGTGAAAATGTCATAAAAAAGAAGTATTGGATATGCATCTGTCTATTCAGTTATAACTACCTATAAAAAGAATGAATACATGAGAATGAAGCCAATGATATTTTTGACTTGAAGCATCTGTAGATATCTATGGGGTGGGGGGCAGAGTGAGGTTTATAGAAAGGAGCATATCAACCTTGTCAAGGACTTTTTCAGTCAGTCCCGTCTCAACCCTGGGAGAAACTAAGGCCCAGTTCAGTATGTTGCAAATGCCTTCTTGGTTATATCTAGGAGGAGACTAAAAACTTTTCAGATTCTTTTTAGTAGAGAAGATAAGACCAAACATGCTGTCTCTTGGGAATATTGACCATCAGCCATAATATATATATTTGATTATGTAACAGAGTCTTAATTTCTACCCATTTCATCTCTAGGTGTGTAATGGAGTGGTGGGGAGCATGTGCATGGAGAAGGAGTTATGAAGCTGTTTAAACGAGCAGAAGAGAAAATAATGGTAGAGCAAAATAAGTGAAAGAATTCAGAAATCAGAGTGGAAAAACTGAAATCTGGGATAACAGGGACATTGTCTGATATGATTTCAGCAAGGACAGGCATGTTAGGCATTCTGAAGCCAGTAGAATAAATTTGGGGACTAATAGGATATGAAAAACAAAAGATGAACCTTACAAAGATCACAATGGGTGTTGAGCCCTGGGATTAAAGTGCTAGTAGACTCAAAAATTGTAGGAGGATAAAAAGATAATTTAATTTTTGCTACACAAAGAATAATCTACAATCAGCAAGAGCCACACTGGGAGCTAATTAGAAATGTAGAAATTCAACCCAACCTCCTCATCCACCAAAGCCTACTAAATCAGAATCTTCATTTAAGTAAGATCTTCATATGATTTATTGTATATGCATTAAAGTTTAAGAAGCAAGAAAAGATGACTTATACAAGAAAATATAATGTGATGGTATCACATTTAAAAATTCTTTGGCAATGGCAAAACATTCATTATCAGCTTTTCAGTGATATATATCTGGTCAATAGTCCTGATATCCAGAGGTTAACATAAATTAAAAATAAAAATAAAAATAACATTGGCAGTAAAAATGAATGAACAAAGAAAAAGCAGGGTGGTGATAGAGAAACAGCAGACAAAATGAAGTAGGGAGCAATGACTGCACTGTTTCCTGGCATGTTTGCCCACACCTGACCCAAATCTCCTCGGGCAGACTATCTGCTCCAATTCCCATGTAAGATAAATTGCAAACGTCCCTCCCTTTCTCTAATCAAGACCTATCTGTGCATCTGAGTCCTGACGCTTTGGCGGCAGAAAGCCTCAGCTAGCCTTCCCAGGCAGGATTGAGCAGAGGAGGCTGTGCTGGGCACTGCTTTCCTGCACTTCCCTTGATCATCGCTAATTGGAAGTGAAACTTTGCATACATCGAGAGTGACTTCAGTTGGACATGGGAGAACAATCTAGACAGCAGGGATCTGGAGGCCAAGCTGCTCTGGGTAATTTTTTCCCCATGATTAGGCAGAGCCAGTTCTTGTTAGAGTTTTCTGTCACCTTGCAAGTCGTTATCTGTTAAGCAGGGTGGGGGTGGGGACATCCCTTGATAAGCCACACTCATTTTGCCACAGATTATTTCAAAATTCTCAGCTCACATATAGAAGTTATAAAATTTTTGACAAAAGGATGAAATGGAGCAATACCGTCTGGAGTGGATGTCAGAAAATGTCATAAGATGCCAAGTGCCCTTGAGGGTTATAGAATTTGTAATGGAAAAGAGGTGTTTCTATGTTAAATAATGTACTGCTCTGAGATCACTGGTTTTCTGAACTATACTAGAGGCCCAGCACACAAGATTCATGCATGGGTAAGGTCCCTAAGCCTGGCCAGCGATCAGGGCCTATCAGGGCCTTCAGGCTGCCGGCCAGGGCCTTCCTTCATTCCACACTGCCCCCTGGTGGTCAGTGCACATCATAGCGAGAAATCAAACTCCCAGTCTCCCAGTTGAACTCCTGAGGGGACACTTTGCATATTAGCCGTTTATATATATAGATAACTGTTTGGATTTTCTATGGAATACCAATGGTAAGAGCCCATGGGAATAGTACAAGGATTTGTGATACGGGAGGTAAGTCAGTCAAGGCAGACAATTACTTTGGCCCCACAGGTCCCCTGGCCAGTGACATAGGTCACTATCATGAACTCTATTATCACCAGAAAGTAAAGTTTGTCAAGCCATAAAGACATGGCACGATTTATCTCGATAACTTTGAAATCCTTTAATATGTGGGCTTGAACATACCAATTTAATTTTTAACAATTGATACACTAACTGTTATTGTTTACATAATAGTAGATGCTGGACAGTGTGAAGACTATGAGGACAATGACAACCCATTTAAACTCCTAGCATGAATTACTACATATAAACACACAAATTCTATTTTAAAAAGTAAGAAATATGTTTGGAGGTTTTCAGACCAATGTAGTGTCCTTTATAAAAATACTGATGTAATCATGCACTTTATTCTGAAAGTGCAAAACACTTTCACAAAACATAAAATCACACTTTTCATGATCTTTTCTACAATCTGGACTTTTCCAAAATCAGGTAACATTTACTAACAAAATATACCCTGATGCACAATACCTATTTTAGGGAAATAGTGCTTGGGTGAAAGTGCTTCTGAAAGTATTCACCAAATACATATTGTTAAACCTCTATAGAGAGGAAATCATTTTTAATGGCATTCCATGTTCAGATTACATCTGGAAATGCACTTGAAAGGTCAATAGCTCAACCTAATTGCTTCTCTCTTAATTCAGGGGTAAGGCAATTCTCTGTCAAAGGGCGCTTCCTTTATCGCCCTCCCCTTCTCTTACTAAATGGTGTTATAGACACATCACTCAGGTGCAGCCTGACCTGCCTGCACGTTATCTGAATCTCTGGTCTTTGGGGAGACTGAGAGGAGTTTATAGTTGGTACAAAGAATGCTTTTTATTTGTTTGTTTTAATCCTCACCCAAGAGTAATTTTTCCATTGATTTTTTAGAGAGAGGGAAAAACAGAGAGAAATATTGATGTGAGAGAAACACATGGATTGGTTGCATGAGCCCTGACCAGGGCCCGGGCCTGGGAGGAGCCTGCAACTGAGGTATGTGCCCTTGACTGAAATTGAACCTGGGACCCTTAGGTCGGCAGGCGAACACTCTATCCACTGAGCCAAACCAGCAAGGGCAAGAATGCTTTTCAAATGTACTGCTTCTGTATTCTATATTAAACTGTGAAGATATTATAAGCCACTTCATGTAGGGTCAATATTAATACGCATGTAAAATACAACTGCACATTGGAAGAACTCATCAAGTTTCCACTAAAGTACATCCTTTAGCTGCACACAATCAATCTACCTGGAGTTCAAATATGCTCCTGGAGGTTCCTTTTAGATGTGGAAAAAATAAACACTTCGAATAAATTTCCTAAAGGGCTCAGCCAGTGTTGTTCAGTGGTTGAGCATCAACCCATGATCCAAGAGGTCTCTGATTCCATTCCTGGTCAGTGCACATGCCCAGGTTTTTAGTTTTAGGCGTGATCCCCAGTGGGGGGGGGGCATATAAGAGGAAGCCAATCAATAGATTTCTATCTCTCTCTCCTTTTCCCTTCCTCTCTCTCTAAAATCAATAAAAACATTTTGTAAAAGGAATCAGTAGGGGATAATAACTGTTTTTGACAAGATTCACAGCTTTTATCCTTTGGAACGGCTTGCAAAGGTCACAGTGCACATGAAAATGGAAAAGACTAGACACAATGGAACTGAGTTGGCCAAACATTTAGGTCAAGAACTATTTCAACAAGTTTTTAAGTCACCAATTTGAATGGCTTACTGCCTCTAGCTCATTCTACATGCACTGAAGAAGTGAAGTTTAAACTGGGAAAAATACAATACCCTTTAAGAAGTGAAACAGTTTGAGGCAAGAGTTTTTTGCTATAAATTCATACTTTATACACGTGCCCAAACATGTGTGTTATTTAATATAAAAGATGCCCTTCAATGCTGTTCAAGAGGGCTTTATCAAAGAAAAAATTGACTCTACTATCAACACCAGTTCATTTCATCTGTAGGATAACCAAATAAGGGTGTGTGTGTCTGTGTGCAGTGTCAACCTTATCAACAAAAACAGCTATTAAGACTTGGCTAAAACATAGGCTACTGGACAGAGATGTAATCAGAATATAGCTTACAAAATGAAAAATACACAATGGGTTTTATACTCTCAAGAAAAAGTTGTTTGGTGTGGCTAATATGAATAGAGTTCGAAATCCAGAGTAGGGAAATATATCAAAATGTTATAAGTCCCCTGAGGTGCAATTTAATTTCTGCATCAATTTCAGGGAAACAGACTCGCAGTGAACAATGCTGCCATGGTTTCTCCTGCCACATCAACTGGTATATTTATCATTTTTCTGGTTTGGTTTCCAGCAGGAGGGGCCCTCCTGTTCCAACACCTGCAGAGACAGGATGGGGCACCCTGACTGTCCAACCCCTGGATCCTGTGATGCTGAAACTGTTGAAGCTAAATGCAGGTCTGCCTGGGCTGCCAAGCTTGCACTAAGATTACTGAGGGTTTATTTATTTTTCCAAATCCAAATGTGGCCTTGGTGGTGCTGTTTCTACAACGAGAACCGGTTCCAAGACTTTCAGTTTGAAGAGCCTAAGCCACTCGCCTGCAAGTCAGTGCCAATCCCTGCGCTGAATCTGTTCTGAACTCCGCCCCAGGAATTCGGCCAAGGCTGCTCCACTTGCGTGGGGCTGAGCAGGGTGGGTCCGGGCCGAACCCTGGGCGCGTTCTACCTCTCCTTGGCTCCCGCCGACCTGACTTCAAATGCATCTACAGGGCTCCCCAGCATTGCAGTGAAGTTACTGTGCTCTAAGCACCTTCACATTTTTAATAATAGGCTGAAGTTGTACAGCCGAAGCTCAAATGTTGATGTTTTCTGCAGAGCCCTTGAAAAATCTTGAGGGTCTGTACGTGAATTTTTTTCTTGAGTGGCAAGACCGTTGTCTACTTCAAGCCACTGTCTGCCTTGCTGAAGTGACCCTGGGAACTGCGGAGCCATGGTTGTGACAATTCCCTAGAAGCTGCATTTTCATGATGAAGTTCAGCTCATAGTGTCTCAGTTCTGAGAGCTCTGTCTGCTTCATGGAACTCTTGAGTAAGTTCTAATTTCAAGGTATGGATACTGAGGATATTTTTCACTCACCCACTCACAGACGGTGGCGGAAGTGACTTTAAAGCCTTACTATTTTCCGATCCTTTAATCACTGCTTGACATTTTTCTTTCTGTATCCATTGTTTGTGCCTTCACAAATTTCTCAAGATTTTCCATATCCTGGCCAATGACACGAGGAAGAATTCTGTCCTTCGGTGCTTTATTATCTTTCAGTCACGCTCCTCTGTTGTCACCCTTTTTATGCTGTGAACGACTAAACCTTACGCCAGTGAGGTCTTCCTTGGCCACAGCTGAAGAAGCTACAGTAGTCCCAACGTCCAGCCTCGAGCCTCAAGTCCAAGTGTTGGTGTTATGTTTATACTTTGGAAACATCAAACCTCCCAAACCAGCCACGTCTGAGTCTAAGTGTAAGTGAACGGGTACATGGAAGTCTAAATTCAAGTCCAAGTGGAAGTCAGGCCAACCCTAGCCAAGTGTTGCTGATGTGCTTGTTGTTTTTGCTGTCGTTTCACCCGCATTATTTGGAGTGAATCCCAT
Source organism: Myotis davidii (assembly GCF_000327345.1). Lineage (NCBI taxonomy): Eukaryota > Metazoa > Chordata > Mammalia > Chiroptera > Vespertilionidae > Myotis > Myotis davidii. The sequence continues at coordinate 4,088,592 of NW_006290031.1, read as the reverse complement.
GGAAGCTCTGGAGTTGAGATCACAGTAGATGAAACGGTGCCACCAGCCACTGAACAGCAAGAATGGGGACAGTAAATGGTGCCGGAGGCCTCCTGCTTCCTAAGCTGGAACCTGTTAGAGCTGCAGATGTTGTGGCTGGCGCTCCCAGGGGCAACCTGGTAGTTATTGCCATTTCCGTCCTGTTCTGGAACAAACCCGATGGCAGGTTTATATCGGAAAAGTCTGGTTCCAAAGTTCTGAAGGAACAAATGTGGAAGCTGAAGGTGCAGATGTCAAGTTCCTAAACTGAGCCCCTCGTAGGGCCTTGGACAGAACCCATTGCTCGGGTGCCTGTTCAATTGTGTTTGCTCCTTGAAGGTCGGCAGCCTGGGGAAGGCCGTGGCACTGGACTCCTCTATTGCAGCTGTGGCTGTGGTGTTTGGAACCTAGCGTCTGGGTCCTGACAGAGATGCCTGTGAACCTGGCTGGATTCTCACTGCAAGGGATTTGAGATGTTCACACACGCAAAGATCAAAGCATCAAGCATTTTCAGGCCCAACCTGGTAGGAACTTCCAGCCACAACCGGGAACATGAGCTGATTTTGTTGTGTATCAGACTTTACTAGTAACAATTGAGCAAGTACCACTGAAACATTAGTATTCGTCACTCTAAAATAACTTACCATTAGACATTAGTAATGTACTGTTGTTGTTGTTGCACCTATATGTAATCTTCTATTTTAATTCCTAGGATATTTTCTACTATCACATAATGCTTTGAGGCAAGTTTTCTGGATGTTGAGTAATTTTCTTCCTTTCTTTCCCCCATATTTCTGGTTTGCGATAAGAAGACTTTCTTTTTGGTCATTGTTAGTCCTCACCTGATGACATTTCTCTATTGATTTTAGATAGAGTGGAAGTGAGGGTGAGAGGGAGAAACATTGATGTAAGAGAGATACTTCTATTGGAACCTGCAACCCAGGTGTGCGCCCTTTTAGTAGCAAATTGACAAGAACAAAAACAAGAACAACCCCCACCCCAATAAATTCAATAAAAAGGAAGAGAAAAAGGAACAGCTCCAATTGCTTGAAGAATAATCTAATTCAATGCAAGAGCATGTGCCACACATTGCTGGCCCTGCTCCAGGTTCTAGAGACATCAATACAGAAAACAGAACACCCTGTTCCTCTGACATGTGCATTCTGGTAGAGGTGAGAAAATAGAAAGTCAACAGCTAATGTCTCAAGTAGCAACAGGGGCTTTGAAGAAAAAAAAGCTGGATGACGAAAATATTATCTGGTATCAGTGAGGACAGGGTGTGGGTTTCAATGGAAGTCAAATCCACTCTGATAAGAAAAAACAGATGAAGTTAGGGAAAAAGACAACAATATCCCATTAAATTGTGTTTCAGGCAGAGGAAGCAACAAGTGCAAAGGCCCTAAGATGAGAATGTGTTTGAGAAGCAGAAGAAAAAAAAAATGTTGTATGGCAAGGCATCACAAGGGGTGGAGCAGAAAAAAGTGATATTGGGGAAGCAGTAGGGACCCACATCATGAAGGATCTATTGGGTTTTGGAGTTTATTCCATGTCATATGGGGAGCTTTGAGAGAATACTGAGCAGAGAAGCAGTGAGATCTTATTTCTGTTTTTAAAAGATCACTACCATCTGTGTGGTTAATAGACTGTGAAAGAATAAGGTTAAAGAAAGGAAGACTAATTGGGAGCTTATTTCATTAATTCAGGTGATTCCTGATGTTGCTCTGAACTAGGAAGGCAATGCAGAGGTGCGAGAAGTAGGAGGGTCTAAATATAGTTTGAAGGTGGAACAAAAATAATTTCCAAATATGAGGCTGCATGTTGGATATGGGAGAAAGAGAAAATATTTTCTGTGTACCTTGAAGAAGGCAAATACATGATAGGGACTTATTGGCTCAATTAACACAACCATACAAGAACCCTTTGATCACTTTTCTGGCTCTGTGTTTTGTGATTCCCTGTGTTATCATCCTCTATTGGCAAGCCTCACCCCTCACTGAACTAAAATGACTGTAGAAACTCAAGTGTCCCATGTCCACATCATACTATTCCAAAGGGAGAGATTTCTTCCAAATACTGTGAAATTAAAATCATAAATCTCCCTCTGACTCAATTAGATTATATTCCTATGTTGGCACCATCACCAGGGGCAGGAGAATGTCACAAGCCGAGAGGTTCTGAGAGTGCACTAACGATGTCACAGCACTGGCTTCGATACTCACAATGTGTCTTAAAAACCCTTTTTGTTGCATCAACCATCTATCTAAAAACTTAAGGCCCCTAGATAACCACATGTCATCTACTAATCTACTTGATATATTGACTTTAAAAGCCATTCAGTGAATCAGAGCTGTGTTTGGCCTGCCCAATGAGTATGGCAGTTTTTTGTCAATGCTTTAATTGTTCATGTTTTCCTTCTTTGGAACATTCCTTCTTCTTTAACTTCGACTAGCGATATTCTAATCATCCTCCACGGTGAGCACAAGCCCCGCCTCCTTCACAAGATCGTCCATGATTCCTTCAGCACCTCTGGTCTCTGCATCCATCAATCAGTAATTGGATTAGCAGCACGGGCTCTCACACTTGATGCTATTCTCTATTATATGGTCCTTTACATTCACTGAATGTATAGTATGTGCCTTCCTCAATTAGATTTTAAGAGCCAAAGCTGAGAGTAGGAAACATGACAAATACTAACTTTGTGTTCATTCACAGAGAGTCCTTGCTGAATAAGTATTTAAAATTAATAGGATAATAGCATGCATTTATTCTACTGATCATTAATAGTATTTTACATATATTGATTGTGATGAATTGGTTCATTGCTACAGCATCCTCTGATTACTGCTACTGACATCTTACTATCAACCATCTAGCATATAGATAATCATCACAAAACGATATTCCTAACATTTAAGCAAATAATCCACAGAAGAAAGTGGATAAATCAAAAGCAACATTGACTTACTATTTTATTTGAATTGCACTTCATTCTAGCCTCTTTATTGCCAGAAAGGTAAAAGGAAAACAGAGAAAGGAAAAGCAAAGAAGAGTAAGGAAAAGAAAAGAGAGCAGAGAAACAGAGAAGAGAGACTTGAAAACCACTATTTCAAAGCATCTAGTATTCAAACACAGATACATAGCTAGTAAAAATATTTTCCTGGTCATGAGTTTGTAGATAAAACGCTCAATATACATGATCCAAAAGTATAATCCATAAAAAATAGACAGGTTACATATTATGAAAATTATAATTTTTGCTTCACAAAAGACACTGTTAAGAGAATGAAAAGACAAGCCACAGACTGGGAGGAAATGGTAGCAAAGTGGTTATCTATTAATATTAAGTGTACTTATTCAAAATATACAAAGAACTCTAAAATTCAACAAGAAGAAAATAATCATTTTTAAAAAGTGGGCAAAAGATCTGAACAGGCACCTCACCAAAGATACACAGGTGACAAATAAGCATATAAAAAGATGTTCAACATTATTGTCATCATAGAATTGTAGATTAAAATAACAAGATATCACTCCACTTGTATTAGAATAGCTAAAATCCAAAACACTGGCAATATCAATTACTGGCAAGGATGGAGGGCAACAAAACTCTCATTCATTTCTGGTGGGAATTCAAAATGATACAGCCACTTTGGGAGAAAATTTGGCAGTCTCATACAAATCTAAACATAATCTTACCATATGATATAGCAGTTCTGCTCCTAGATTATTTACCTTACTGATTTGAAAACATTTGTCCACCCAAAAACTTGTATGCTTTATTCATAATTGTCAAAACTGGAAGCAACTAAGATGTCTTTCATAAGTGAATGAATAAATTGTGCTACCTTCATACAATAGAATATTATTCAGTAATAAAAACAAATGTTATTAAGCCATGGATGAGTCTTGAATGCATATTGTTAAGTGAAAAAAGTTAGTTTGAGAAAGCTACATAATCTATAATTCCAATTATATGATTTTATGGAAAAGGCAAGATATGACAATGGTAAAAATATTTCCAGGAGTTTGGGGGAGGAGAAGAGAGCTGAATAGATGAAGTACTGGGGATTTCTTAGAACAATGAAAGTATTCTGAATGATACAGTAACAGTAGATACATGAAATCGTGCATTTGTTAAAATACAGAGAACTTTATACCACAAAAAGTAAACCTTACTGTATGCAAATTTCAAAAAAAAATTGTTTAGGAGCTTGGGAGATCCCAGAATGGAATGTAGACTGTGAAAAGAATCTCACATATTACAAATATATGAAACAACTTCAAAAATGTTGCTGACCTAAGCAACTTTGAAAATGAGTGGAGTTTGTGAAACTAAAGTCAAAAGGACTTTATATAGCCTGGCTGGAGTGGCTCAGTGGTTGAGTGGTGACCAATGAACAGGGAGGCCACTGTTTGGTTCCTGGCCAGGGCACGTGCCTAGGTTGTGGGCTCAATCCCCAATAGGGGGGCATGCAGGAGGCAGCCAATCAATGATTCTCTCTCATCATTGATGTTTCTCTCTCTCTCTCTCCCTCTCCCTTCCTCTCTGAAATAAATAAAAATACATTATTTTTTTTAAAGAACCTTATACATTGTCACAGTGCGCCAGTTGATAAATGTGTTTCCTGCGGGTGTGCAAGTTAAAAACTCTGTAACGACTATGTATACTGGAATTGATTAAATCAATGGATGAAGGTTGGTTGAATCCAGGCTTCTTAGTGTTGCAGGGGTAGTTTGCAGATAAGAAAGAGGAAGTGGCTAGGATGATCCATTTAGTAAAGAATTAGAGTTTAAGTCATCATAATGAACTCAGATTTAGTTAATATATATAGATACAAGTATTTACATGTAAATCCTTACAGAGATGTATAAATTCAGAAGTTAACATACACACATAAATACATTTCCTTGCACTGCTGGCTGAGAGGCTCTAGAATCAATGACATACCAAAATCTATGTACACAGCCAGCACTTGGCTCTTGGTTTCTAATACTGTTGTTGAATAAAGGGAACCAGACTCCTTGAGGATGGCTGGTTCTAGGATTGGGGCAGGAAATATACATGAGAAGCCTGGAATATTTTGTAATGCCAGAAACTAAGAAAATGCTCGACACATACACACACCTCACATCACACACCTGCAAAGGTGAGGTAGATCAAAGTGGTATAGGAAACAACTGAAGAGCTCCCAATAGTTAGATGGACCCATTTGAGCAACAAAATAAATAGAAGTATCATTGAATTATAACGCAGGATATAAAACGAACATGAGCCCATACTAATGTAAGTAAACGATTAAATACGTGCATACCTACAGACATACATACACACATACACTGGAGAAGAGACAAAAAGCCCTGTGCAGAGGGATGACAGATAATTTGTGTGGATATTGTGCCTCAGGCGGGCAGCATGACTCCCCACTCCCGATGTGTGCACTGCACATGCCGACTTCCTTCCAAAGAGGCCCATGGAAAGGGGGGATCGGTAACTTCACAGTGAAGAAGCCTGAGAAACACTGCCTGGCCATGTGCTTAAGCTCAACGTGAGCAGCGGAGAGTCCTGCATCCTTGATAAGATATTAGGAAAATAGTGCTTTGCTTCCTGGGGTCTGCTTCCTCCAACTCCAGGAAAAAAAAAAAAAAATCCTACCAATTCCTTCTGAGGGACATTCTTGCAAACACAGTACCGGTATGCCTCAGAACCGTCCACGTCACCAAAGACAAGGGACATCTGAGAAACTGTCTCAGCCACGAGAGGCCTAACCTAAGGGTACATGATGAATACATGCAATGCGATGTCCTGCATGGGGATCTAGGAACACAGCCACCACCACAGCAAGAAACATTCGGTGAAAGTGAAGGCAATCTGAAGAGGCGATAGAGTTCAGTTAAACATAACATGTCAAATGTACCATACTGATGTGGGACGTCACTAATCGGGGAAATGGGCACAGAAATGCAAGAACTCTCTGAACTTCGGTTGTAAATGTTCATGTATCTAAAACGGTCCTAAAATAATAATAACCAATGTTTATTTAAACATAATATGTATCCCCACTCCTCCATAAAACAAAACCAAATAAAATATTGCTCCTTTAAACATGTCAATGAGCTCTGTCAATTTCTGGTGTGATGATAGGCTACGTAATACAGAACAGCCTAAGAGAGAACATTATACAAGTAGTTAACTCCTCCAACCCAAACTAATTTCTTAAGACTCCCGAACAGACTGTCTGGATGGCAAAGCAGTGGCAACCTTGGAATGTGGAAACATCTGCATGGTCACTATCTGTCTTTTATACTCTGTCTCTAAAAAATGTATGACTGAAGATTTTGAAGGAAAATAACATTAAAACACTCAGAATAGAAAGTGTTGGCAATATATTAAAATAAAAGGGTGCTAATTCTGATGGAAAAAGCATTTGCCATCAACAAAGCAATAACACTCCTTATTATTTATTATTGAAACCAAATCTTTAATGATAAAAAAACGCCTTTGTAATTCAGGCCTGTAGATATTTCTTCCCTTAGTGAAACCCTCCAAATGTCCTAAATAATTGAGTGTTCAGAAGCCAGCAACTCAAATTAAAGTTAGAAAGTGTTGTTTGTACAGGTGGTGTGCCTACTGGGAGAGAAGTTCTTACTTCTGTGTCCATATCAATTATTCTGAAGCTTTGTCTGTTCAGTGTCTGCCAATTTTTATAACAACAGAAAGACTCTTTAAAAATTGCTGATATAAGAATTATTAAAGTATCCTAAGAGTGACATTCTGTTTCTAAATAAAAGGAATCAAGAGTGGAGAGAAATGCATGGATGATTGAATATGAAGTCAGTTATATGATTCTCTCAGATTTAAACGTTTAAAATGTGTCAACTAAAATTAGGAAGATGCTGTCTGCAAACAATCCTGTCTGAAATACTTGAGATTCTTCATAAGTAATAGCATGTTAAAACACTCATCTCCAGAGTGTTTTATTGATTTTTAATAAATATATTTTATTGATTTTTTTAAAAATATATTTTATTGAGTTTTTACAGAGAGGAAGGGAGAGAGATAGAGAGTTAGAAACATCGATGAGAGAGAAACATCGATCAGCTGCCCAGGTACATGCCCTTGACCGGAATCGAACCCGGGACCCTTCAGTCCGCAGGCCGACGCTCTATCCACCGAGCCAAACCGGTTCCGGCTATTTTATTGATTTTTTACAGAGAGGAAGGGAGAGGGATAGAGAGTTAGAAACATTGATGAGAGAGAAACATTGATCAGCTGCCTCCTGCACACCCCCAACTGGGGATGTGCCCACAACAAGGTACATGCCCTTGACCGGAATCGAACCTGGGACTCTTCAGTGGCCGACGCTCTAGCCACTGAGCCAAACTGGTCAGGGCAGAGTTATAATTTTTTATTCTTGCTTTCTATTTGTGAAAGTTTGTTTCTTTTGAATTTTGATTCTTTAAAATGTATGTTTATCACTTGTTTTGAATTGTTATTGGAAAAATTAGATGACGTACACATAGAAAAACATACACAAGACTAATCATTATGAGAGCTCATGGAATTCTAATTAGGTAGGGATCCTCCAAACATTGGCAATGTGGATAACATTTTAAAAAACAACAGGAAATTAGCCAAAACCTGCCATTTGACCACAGCTTTCCTACCAGCCCTTAGACAGCCAAATAGCTGAGTGCTCACTGCCCAGTCTTTTCTGACAACTCTGAACTTGTTCATAATTAATGACTGTGACCATTACCATATCTAATCACTATTAATAACAGTAGTAATTTATTATGTTATTTGGGTTTATTATTAACTAGAGGCCCGATGCACAAAATTCGTGCAAGAGTAGGCCTTCCTTCCCCTGGCTGCCGGCACCGGCTTCCCTCTGGCACCCGGGACCCAGGCTTCCCTCCAGCATCCAGAACCTGGGCTTCCCTTGCAAACCCACCTTTGTCCAGAAGGTCGTCCAGAAGGATGTCTGGTCTAATTAGCATATTACATTATTATTATTATAGATAATTACATATGTATTTTAAAATATGAAAAGCATTCTTGATGTAACCAAAGTGACAATCTTATGTGCCTCATATGTTGAAATGTCATTTTAAGTATATTTACATATTTTTTACAAAAGGAAAATACTACTGTCATATTTGATGATGATTGTAATGTTGTGATTAAAAATAAATCTTTAAAATAGAGAAATATTTTAATAACTGATGTACCAATAGTGTAGTAGCTTGAAAGTCAGAGAAAATATTTCAATTCTCTTCAGCCATTAAGTGTTTTTGTTTTAACAGAAATCATACAGTAGTATAGTTCAAAATATGTTTTATCATAATTCCAAGCTTTTAGGATTATTTGCTACATTAACACTATAGGTAGGAAAAAATAACCTTTAAAGAATGTTTTTAATATTTTGTCATTTTGTAATTTTTAGGCCATGAATCTCTCAAGAACAATCCTATTTTAGAATTTCTTCACATATTGTGAGGATGAATTTAGAGCAAAATATTCATTTTAATGCCTCATGAAGAAGAAAATATCCAAAATAACAAATAATAAATATGGACTTTTTAAACATTTATTATTTTGCTTTGGTCAAAAACGTGGTTTTGGAGCCTGTCCACAAAGAGTGTTGGGTATTGTCCTAAGTGCTCTGCGTTTCTTAACTCAATATATTCTCAAACAGCCCAGTTTTACCAATGAGCTGAAGTTCACAGAAGTCTGAAGTTGACCCAGAACAAATGAATGGTATTGTCAGTATTGTCAATTATGAACTTAAGAACTTAGAATCAACACATGCTAGATCAATCCAGACATTAAAAATAAGTCATTTACCAATGGGCAAGAATGTCTCTAGAAGTACCACAAGAGGTTCTTGATCGAATATATTAACTTTATTAAAGAGAGGGCTGCTCAATTGGTTGGTGTTGGGAACAGGGTGGGGATGGCACAACCAGGAAATAGAAAAGGTCAGAGGCAAAAGAAGGTGATGGCCTTGACCCAAGTAAGCGCTGGGTGTGAAAAGTAATATTCTAGCAGTAAACCTCTGAATCATCTATGTACCTGTGGGAATGATGGTCAACCTTCACCTTCAAGAGTCACATATCTGCACAGGGGACATTTGCATTTCCCCTACTAACTATACAAAAAAAGGGAACATGAACTCCAGAGGTAAACATTGAGAATTACCACACAGAGAAAGAGAAGGCAAGGGAGATAGGGCAGCTTTTGGGTGCTCCAGCCAAGAGTGACCTCTGCCAGAGGGAAGGGTGGACACCAGAGCAGAGAGGTAGCATTGCTGGCGGGCCCACATGCAATTTAATAATAACCATTTATTCTTATTGAGAGTCCAAAATACTTTCAGGGGCCCATTCTCATGGCCCTCTGTGATGGCAATACTGTGTACAGAGGATTTTCCTGGGCTGAAAAGTTCTCGATCCATTTCTTGGAAGCTGGAGGCTTCTGAGCGCTCTCATTGGATTGGCAGCTGAGCCGGCGTGAAAAGAATCGCCAAGGTGCGGAGTTGCATCAATATCACAGCCCAGGAGGAGCTTCTTGTCCTGAATTCTTATTTGAAACCAAGCTCACCGAGCTAGCTAATGAACACAGCATGATTTCCCTGAAGGAGGATCAACAGGGGGAGAATATTTTGGCCAGAGGACTCAAGTGCCTGGTCCCCTCATAGTAAATTAGTAAAACAGGGCTTGGCTTTTAGAAATCAGTCCCTGGGGCTTATTTAATACCACCAGGCCCTTTAGAAATAGACAACTAGATTTCAGGGTCTGGAAAGGCTGAGGGCCAGACGCGGAGCCAGGCAAGCCTACCGAGGTAATGGGGCTCTAAGAGGTCTGTTGGAAGGCGGCCTGCTGGCATTCCCCAGCAGCGCTCCCTCTTCTTCCTGGCCGGTGCCAAGTCTGATCGTTTTTCCAAGGTGAACTCGGCACTGGGTACTTTGTAGTAACAGAGAATTAAAATAATACCGTTCATTTGTGCAGCTTGCTGTGGTTTAAAACATGTTTTCATAGAGCTGATCACATTTAAAGAGCAAATCTTTTAGCATATTTGTTGTTCCACTGGCTTCACAGATGAAGAAAATAACGCTGGGGTCGGTGTCAGGTGCCCCTCCATCTGCTCCCACGTTAGACTGATTTCCTTCAAAAATACTAACCTCTGAAGGCAGCGCGAGCAGGAGGTGCTCCTGGCGCTGGCCGCGTCCTGTTTATTGCCCTGGATGCTGGTTACACAGGTGTGTTCCGTTTGTGACAATCCATCAAGCTGTGTACACTTGTGACATGTTCATGTTTATGTTTCTTAACTTCAGAAAAGTAGATAAATGTTTAAAATGGCTAGAAATAAAAACAACGAATGCTTCTATTGTTGTTTTGTTTGTCTATCTTTAAATTTACTTAAAAAATGTCAGCCTGGTATAGTCTATAAGTTGCCAGCATATTTCCAGCTAAAAATGTTATCTAAGTCAGTAATCCCTTTCTCCTAAGTTTTAAAGCTATCCATATAATGGTGCCATCAAGTTTTTGGATGTTTAAAGATTAATAATGGAGAGTAGGAGAAATGATAGCAGTACGATGCCTACAGGTACATATTTGAAAACCTGATAAACCTTATGAATAAAGACCACAAATCACATTAAAATTCTTCGGATTCCATTGGACTAGACTAGAGATTTTAACTGGTGTGCTGCAAGAATGTTTAAACCATGCAATACCTGACTATTTAGTCAGGGACACTAACCTCTTTTTCCTTAGATTATCAGATAAAAAAATTGACAACAGCCAATACAATAATAGCTGTCCGGTGTGAATGAATCAGATTGACAAAAAATAGGATATATTTTTTGGTGTGCTGCAGAATTTTAGTAAGTAGTTTACGTTTGCCATGAGATGACCTTGCAGATTAAGGCTAGAAATTCTATGTGGGGGATGGGCTGTGAGATGGAGCAGCTAACTGAATACATATGTGACTGAATTAGACTAGAAGGAAAGTACATATGGATTTAATGGGAAGATCAGTGCACATGCCCACTCCCCATGTTTGACTATCTCACAAGGGGGAATTATAAATCCTCCCACTGTTGCCATTTCATTTGTGAAGACTGGTCTGGAAACACCCTAGAGAGAAAGGTGATGTGGCCTCAGATATTGGAAACTACAGCTGTGTCTCCAGGGTCTTTTTAAGGTAACCAGAGGAGAGCCGGCCGTGGACACGGGAGAAAGTAGGGCTCCATCAGGAAGTTGGGGGTTGTGCCACACAAACACAGAGGGTCATTTAATCTGCTCTAAAAATCTGAAGTCAAAACATAAATAAGTAAATAATTTTAAAAAATCGAGAAGTAGGAAGGCTTCTCTGAGGAAGTGACATTGTGGGTAACAGGAGAAATGAGTGGGGCTTAGCAACGGAATGAAGGACAAGACCACATTGTTTCCCTGCAAGGAGGAGGGCTGTCCCAAAGCAAGTTCTGGTTGAAAGAGGAAAACCCCTGATAACAGAGAAGCAAGTCCTGAACAAGACGCTCTGCAAAAACAAGACTTGTTAAACGTCTAATTCTTAGGATAATTTCCTTTTGGTGGATGTCATACAAAAGATTTCTAAAACTTCCGCCTCTCCCCATCTCATGTTCAGAGGGAAAGATTCACCCTCAGTCACAGGTGCCTTTGCAGGCACTGCATGAAGCCCGTCCAGAGCTCCCCATAAGAGTCCCCAGGAAAAGAATCTTTTCAGCTAGGTTACAACTCTCTGCTTGAAGAAAACAATGCCATCAGAAGCTGACAGCATGAGCCTGTGGCCCTTTAAGAAACCCAGTGAAGAAAGCCCATTGAAGGGACCTACCATTTGTCCCTACGTCCCTGCTTCTCAGAATTGTGTCCTAACCATCTCAGTAGGAAGTTTGTCCTGAGGTTCCCGAGCTGACATAAAGTGTATATATGTATACTTTTGCCACCTCTTCATAATCCCTGATAACCCCAAGGGATTAAAATCAAGTCACATTCCTCCTCCTCTTAAATTTTACTAGGACACGAGCAGTAACCATGCGTAAGGAAGGGACTCACTCAAAGCCTGTGGGCCACAAAGCCTGCACTCAGTATGCTTGCCCTTTGCACAAACTCTCAGGCCCTGAATTACGCTGAGTAATTATGCTGGTCAGTAAAGACAAACCCCTCCCATTACTACTGGTACATGGCGCTGTGGAGAAAGAAGGTCGTCCAGAGTAAAATCGTCTAACCCAATAGTCATTATTCCAGGGACAACCACCGAAAGAAAATAAAAACTTGAAGAAGGGGCGTACAGCAAAGATATCCAAGGCCTAACTAGCAGCAGCAGAAGGAGTGTCCCACAGCAGAACTAAGAGCAGACAGGAGAATCTAAAATGTAGAGGAACGGTTTCCAGGTGGAGCATTTAAGAAGGATTAAAAAAAAATGTTTCGGGAGAAACTAAGATGGCGGCAGAGATAAACACCGGGAAATTAAGGCCGCTCACAACAATTGATTAATACCCAAGAGAAACAACCTACTGGTACATGGCGCTGTGGAGAATAAAGAGACAGGAGAGTAAAATCGTCTAACCCAGGGACAACCACCGAAAGAAAATAAAAACTTGAAGAAGGGGCGTACAGCAAAGATATCCAAGGCCTAACTAGCAGCAGCAGAAGGAGTGTCCCACAGCAGAACTAAGAGCAGACAGGAGAATCTAAAATGTAGAGGAACGGTTTCCAGGTGGAGCATTTAAGAAGGATTAAAAAAAAATGTTTCTTCCTCCCAAATGAACTCCAGAGGAAGATGACTTTTGAGTTATCCGAATTCCCATTCCTTTCTTTCTTTTACACATCTTTTCCCCAATTCTCTGTCTAAAATAGGATCTTTACCAATGTTAATAGCTTTGGGGAGTGCTTCATTATGACAATGTGAGGACTGGAAAAGATAGAATAATTTTCATTCATAATATGCATGTTCAGAGTTAAAAACTAACAGCAAGTACAGATTTGCTGATATGCTCTGATGCCTGTACACTCTGTATATCAAACGCTTCTGAAAGTGATATCATGAGTGCTATGATTATCTCATCAAGCGGTAGAGTTTACTTCCCCCTCATTAAGTCTGGGCTGGGCTACTCTTGTGGAGGAAGTTACGGAGTGTCGGTGTCTAGTCCGTGCCTCTCATGCATGCTTCTCATACCTTTGGATCACAGCACTACCATCATGTGGACAGTTTCAGGGTCATCTGCTTGAGGACAAGGGGCCGGCCAGTCCTGCTGCCTCAGCCAACAGCCAGCTGAAAAGGGGATTTGTGAAAGAGATCACTAGACCCTCCAGGCTACAAGTTAATGTCAAATACATGAGCAAGCCCAGGCAAGGTCAGCACTATTGTCCAGCTGCCTCATAGACTCCAGAGAAATAATAAATCCTTGAGGTTTTATGCCACAGCATTTGTGCCTGTTTCTTATACTGCAAGATGTAACTGATAAACTAGTGTGTACAAGGGAAGTGTTTATTAACTTAAAAAGGATACTTGGATTTGAGAGCAAAGCGATGAGTTCATAATAGAAATATGGTGGGCATGTACTTAGTAGAGGCTGGAAAATGGGGGGAGATCAGTATTAGAGGCTGAAAAACAGAGAGCCTCATTATAAAAGAACAAAACAATTGGCAGGACTATACTAACAGATATGTTCCTTATAAATTGTTGGACTTTGGCAAACGACTTCCGGACAAAATGTTGAAAGTGTCAGTTGGCTTCTTTGAGCTGCAGATGATAAGGTAGTAGAGGAGCTACGTGTGTGAGAGCGGGGCTCCACACCCTTCTTCTGTGATGGCCAGATAGCGAGTGCCTCGGGCTTTAAGGACAGGCAGCCTGTCTCAGCTCTGCGCCTCTGCACTGCTGTGCGCCAGCAGCCCCAGCCAACGCAGAAATGAATGAGTGTGGATGTGATTCAGAAAACCTTATCTGTGAGCCCTGAAATGTGAGCATAACATAATTGGATGTCTCACACAATATTACCTTTTTTTAATTTTTTTGAACCATAAAAACTGTAAAAAAATAGTCTTAGTTCACAGGCCATACAAAACAAGGAGGTGGGTGGGCTGGATTTGGTTGCATATCTTAGTTTGCCAATCTCTGGACTAGAGAAAGAAATGGCCAGTTTTCAAGGAGGAATTTTAGAGGCTTATAAAAAAAAATAATAAAAACAAAATTGGTTCTCATCTTCTAGCTTCCCAAGCAGGAAGAGTCCCAGCATAAAACCAGCCTGAGAAGCAGATCTAATCTAATGTGTTAATATAAGACCCTTGAGGAAGACTTCAGTCAGTGCCCAGGCTTCCCTTTTTGCTAATAAAATGGTTTCTAAGAAACTGTTGAGTCTCATCCTATAACTTTTCAACATGGCCAACACAGTGGTCAGCCCAGAGAGAGATGAGGGCCTCTCAAGTAATATTGGAATCCACAAGGAGGTGGGTGGGCTGGATTTGGTTGCATATCTTAGTTTGCCAATCTCTGGACTAGAGAAAGAAATGGCCAGTTTTCAAGGAGGAATTTTAGAGGATTATAAAAAAAAATAATAAAAACAAAATTGGTTCTCATCTTCTAGCTTCCCAAGCAGGAAGAGTCCCAGCATAAAACCAGCCTGAGAAGCAGATCTAATCTAATGTGTTAATATAAGACCCTTGAGGACCTTTTTTTAATTTTTTTGAACCATAAAAACTGTAAAAAAATAGTCTTAGTTCACAGGCCATACAAAACAAGGAGGTGGGTGGGCTGGATTTGGTTGCATATTTTAGTTTGCCAATCTCTGGACTAGAAAAAGAAATGGCCAGTTTTCAAGGAGCAATTAGAGGATTATAAAAAAAATAATAAAAACAAAATTGGTTCTCATCTTCTATCTTCCCAAGCAGGAAGAGTCCCAGCATAAAACCAGCCTGAGAACCAGATCTAATCTAATGTGTTAATATAAGACCCCTGAGGAAGACTTCAGTCAGTGCCCAGGCTTCCCTTTTTGCTAATAAAATGGTTTCTAAGAAACTGTTGAGTCTCATCCTATAACTTTTCAACATGGCCAACACAGTGGTCAGCCCAGAGAGAGATGAGGGCCTCTCAAGTAATATTGGAATCCACTATTAGAACGGCCTTGAGTCTGACTCAGAGGAAGCCTATAAAGTACTTTCAAAAGAGCTTCATTCTCATGAATCCTGCTCAGTAAGCCAATGAATAGACCTGAACCAGCAGGTAAAAGAAACAAGTCACCTGGTCAACATGCAGGAACTCCCTGGAGCTGAGGCGACAAGGTGATTCACAAGAATCTACAGATCAGGAGGGAGGCTGGCCAGGCTGACCTGCAGACCCCTGAGCAATAATACTCACTTAACAGGCCACTAAATGGTGGGGTACCTGTTATACAGTGATAAGTAGCTGACACAAGATGTTCCATTATTTTGTTTATGCAGGGTGGAGGCCAAAGGAGTTTTACAGTTGTTCGTGTGAAATATAATACAATAATTAATAAAAAATAATACAAGAATACACTTTGTGTTTCACATACTCACAACCGTAAACCTAACTTTTGCCTGCCCCTGTATTGGGCAGGCATCTGTGGACATTAAAAATAGAGAGGTAGAGACTTTAACATTTTTTTGTAACCTCTGGATGGGTTTGTCATGAGGTCAGTTGGCCTTAGTGGATAAACTCACCTGAATATAGGACTCCCCAACAGAGCATAGCTTGCATTTAGCAGGTGCGTTGTTTATGAAGTAGGGGTATTCTCAGCAAGAGACACCATACACAGACTCTAACTTGCAGTCAGGTATAAGGTGGCATCAGCTGGCTAGTGTTCAGTCCATTCACTGGAAGATCAGCTTCATAATGACCCCAGTGACCTCTGACCCCTGACATCTTGGCTGAACTTCATCACAGACCCCAGGTCAGATCCACATTATTTGTCCCGGCTGAAAAAACTGCATGTGATAATATATGTTGATTATTTTAAGCTGCTGGGTTTTTGGATCTTTTGTTTCACAGCAATAAGTAGCCAATAACTGTTGCTAAGGCCATGGGAAAGGTGCTTACTTACTTAGCAATGGGACTTGGCAGTATAGTGTTTTCAGCCGCCACCGACTAAGTGGGCTGAGCCCAGGGCAATGATCAGTGCAAAGAGTAACAGAGTCACATATCTAGCTCATACCCATGGTGGATCCAACAGATGCCAGTTGCTAAATTAGTCTCTGTGAACTTATAACTCTGAGGACACACAGTGCCATTAATTCAACATTAGTTCTGTTTAACTGTAAAGATAACACCCTTAAACTGGCCTTCTTTTGTAGCTTCTGATAATTGTTAGCGTTTACTGAGCCAAAATCTGTGCTCACTACCATGCCACATCTCTCTTTCTCTCGAAAAAA
>NW_006290031.1:4057234-4071399 GCF_000327345.1 Myotis davidii | reverse complement strand
ACCTTTTTTTAATTTTTTTGAACCATAAAAACTGTAAAAAAATAGTCTTAGTTCACAGGCCATACAAAACAAGGAGGTGGGTGGGCTGGATTTGGTTGCATATTTTAGTTTGCCAATCTCTGGACTAGAAAAAGAAATGGCCAGTTTTCAAGGAGCAATTAGAGGATTATAAAAAAAATAATAAAAACAAAATTGGTTCTCATCTTCTATCTTCCCAAGCAGGAAGAGTCCCAGCATAAAACCAGCCTGAGAACCAGATCTAATCTAATGTGTTAATATAAGACCCCTGAGGAAGACTTCAGTCAGTGCCCAGGCTTCCCTTTTTGCTAATAAAATGGTTTCTAAGAAACTGTTGAGTCTCGTCCTATAACTTTTCACCATGGCCAACACAGTGGTCAGTCCAGAGAGAGATGAGTGCCTCCCAAGTAATATTGGAATCCGCTATTAGAACGGCCTTGAGTCTGACTCAGAGGAAGCCCATAAAGTACTTTCCAAAGAGCTTCGTTCTCATGAATCCTGCTCAGTTAGCCAATGAATAGACCAGTAAGCCAATGAATAGACCTGAACCAGCAGGTAAAAGAAACAAGTCACCTGGTCAACATGCAGGAACTCCCTGGAGCTGAGGCGACAAGGTGATTCACAAGAATCTACAGATCAGGAGGGAGGCTGGCCAGGCTGACCTGCAGACCCCTGAGCAATAATACTCACTTAACAGGCCACTAAATGGTGGGGTACCTGTTATACAGTGATAAGTAGCTGACACAAGATGTTCCATTATTTTGTTTATGCAGGGTGGAGGCCAAAGGAGTTTTACAGTTGTTAGTGTGAAATATAATACAATAATTAATAAAAAATAATACAAGAATACACTTTGTGTTTCACATACTCACAACCGTAAACCTACCTTTGTCTCACCTTGTACTAGCATTTTGATTGGAGGAGGCCTTAAATTGGAAAAGCAGACTATATTGGAATGTTTCTTATGGCCTAATGTATTTGCAAATGAAGAATAATAGTAAATACTAATCAGATTTGTATGGGCTGTCTATAATAAGATTTATTTATAGCTTCTTAAAATTAAGGAATAGTTCAGTTTGTTTTACTATGTAAGCAGTATATCTGAATGGATTTTTTTAACTCTAGTAGAGCGAGAAAGGCTTGTCAATAAAACTAGACCAAGTGTATAGTGCACAGTGTTCCAGGGCATGACACTTGCATTCTAATATGGAAAAAAGGATCTATAGATTGCTTTTTGTTATTGAGTCATAAGTCTCTAAGTATCTCTGGAGGTTAATGTCACATGTTTTGCTTAATCATCTTTATTTTCTCTAGAAAACATAAAGGCAAAAAAACAAAACAAGAGAGAGAGAAACCAAATGTAACTATTTGAATATTTAAGAGAAGGCTGACCATGCACCGAAGAAAAGTACATTCTCTGCGTCAGGTGAATGTTCAAGCTGCATGACCTGGAGGAATATGGCTCATGGAGTTTTCACACACATTGTAAAAGAGCAACATTTGAGACACTATACATTTTGTAGCTAAAATCTGTGAGAAGAAAATCAAGATTGACTCAACAGCAGGTCAATTAAACAATCCCTAATTGAGTCAATTTTCAGGCTCATTTTCATTGCTGATGGGAGGAGAGAGGGAAGCTTATATTCCGTTTGCTCATAAAATACCCGGTGCAAGAATGTCATTGTCTATATCTGCAGGTCCTTTAAAATCACTGTCAACACAAAAAGAGGGAGTGGAACTTTCTTAGATATTTGGTTAGCCTCTAGGTTTCTGTAAAATAAACTGTTTCTCTAAAATCAGCAGAACCAATGAAAAGGAAAAGGAATTAATTTTAAAAGATCAAACTGGAAAAAGTGACCAGAATTCCCTCTGGTCATTTTTTTTTTTAAATTCTGTGTTCTCTTAACCATCATTAACAGGCCACTTGAGAGACAAAAAAGGATGTTAAAGGCCCTGGAGATATTGTAGCTACATTAGCTAAGTACCAGAACTCATGTAAGAAGCTTGTAAAGCCTTTGGCACCACAAATCTGACATATAAATTGTGCTACAATTGTCCTCATTTCTTCCTGCCTTTGACTGGTTCTCGGTGTTTTATTCTGATGATAGCAATGATGACCAGATCAAAAATTTAAAAACGTTCCAATATGGAAATTTCCTACACTCCAAAATATTGTTCTAGGTGAAATTTTAAAATGGGAAGAGAAGCATACTGTATCTTCATTGAGATTATTGAATATAATGTTTGATTATGGCTCCCCAATCTCTTCATCCTTGATTGTGATTTTACATATCATATTGCTATGATATGTAAACCTTTCTGCAATTGGAGAATAATGCGCAATAAAGATGAACAGATATTATGTCAACACAATCACTTTGTAATTTTAAGAAATGAGAAAGTATTGGCTGTAATTGTTCAGTGTTAATGGCTAGTAAAAAAAATGTATTGCTTAACAGATGTTATATATGAGTGAGATTCAGAGTCATTATTATTAATGTCGAAATATATTTTGTTGTTTCCAGTGTTTATCAATGCTTAATAAACATTATTGAACAAAATAAGTCATATGAACTTATAAGAAACCATTAAAAAGGAAAATAGAAACCAGAATTGATTCTAAAACAACCTAATGAATTACAAATGGTGTGCAAAGCACTGAGAGTAATTAGAGAAAAAAAATTGAGGTATGACTTTTGCTTCCACTAAAGAGATACAATAAAAAAAATACCCAAACAGAGCAGTATATCATAAATGACTAATGATGTTATACTCAAAAATACCCTGTGGCTTACTTTCCCCCAATGTTACTTGATTAGATACCAGTCAAGTTCTGAAATACTGAGTATATTAGTTTCTATAAATTTATAGTCTGTTATTATTATTATTCAGGTATGTGTGTGAAAACTAAGAAATAATCTTTTGTTGGAGACAGTTTTACATCTAATGAAGCATTATACTATAGATAAAGTGATTGCCACATTTAACATATCTTATACATGACAAAATACACCAACTTGCATTTTTCCACAATTATTCTTAGAAAATGACTTTCATAATTGCATTTTTTAAATAAAAAGGTACTATTAAGGGAAGACACACTAGTCCAAAATGACTCATAATATTGCTAGTTTCTAGATATTTAAAGAAATCTATATTTATATTAAAATATAAAAATTCAGATTATTATATATATATTTAGATATTTATAGAGTCACTGAAGGAATATTAAAAAGTTATAAAATAAATTTAATACAGATGTAATGATTATTTTCAAATGTTAAGTATTGCAAGCAAGTCTTATAAATTCATTTTAAAAAGTCATGCAGTAAAAGGGTGGTAGACTGCACTAATATAATTGGCCACTGTGGTGTGGGATAAAATTTTATTACAATATGTACAGATTTAAAAATTGTCATATCCTAAATATTTTAGGAGGAAATGAAGTCAAAGCACACTAAAAACTTGTCTTATATTCCAAAAAGAGCCTTTAGAGATAATGGCTTATGCCAAAAACAGAGATCAAAATTTGAATAGGTTAATTTATACAATGTAATAGGGAAAAAACCCATTTTGTAGTTAAGTGCATTTTTATAGCAGATATAATTAAACATTTCTAAACTGTTAATACATCTAAAATATTATTCTTAGCTCTGCTTTTTGGAGAAAGGGATAATGTTTGTAGCTTTAGCTTGGAATAAATAGTATTGTTAAAATGCTTTAGTGATTATGGGAAAAATATTATGAAGTTGATGTGGTGGAAATTAAATTTAGAGAATAGTGTTGAAATGAAAAATAACTTTGATATTCCAGGAAATAGGCAGACATTATGGAAAATACAACATTTTTAGTTAAGAAAAGTGAATTCCAGAAATAAAGATGAGGGAAAGTTGGACTTATTTGAGGATAGTGTAAAAATGATCTTAGGGACAAAAGGTTAGCAATGCTAGTATGAGTCATTGTGATGTTTTTATCACTAAACTAGAATGTAAAGATCTGGTATTTAGCTTTGCCTTACCCCCTAAGTCAATGTTAGTTTTATTGTTTGGTCATTATTTCAAAATGTAAGAATTATGGTTCTCTATCTTAAAATGTTTACATAAACACACCATTTAGCTAATAAATTCTGGAGGCTATGGGACCAAGATAAGAACCCCTGTTTTTTTTGCCTTCAAGTAATTAATGTCCACCTTCAAGTAATTAAGGTGCCTTGTCTCCCACTCAGGCCAATGACTTCTCTGTCTTGGCGCTAAAAACTGGGAAACAAGAATTTTTCTCAACAGACAAACAAAAAAATCTCTGTAATCAAATAATTAGTATAAGTACTAATTATATTCTTGAATAGATTTTTGGAAAATAGAATATTTAAGGCAGATTTAAAAAACACACACTTAAGCACTGGAATCAACTCAACTCTAAGAGTAGCAATTCTCTTTTTTAAAAATAGTTTTGTCAGCATTAACATCGGGTGCCTTTCCAGAGGTTTTACACTATTACTGTCTTTCTGACCAAACTGAAGACTTGGAAAGCAGAAGCTGTGTATCAATAGCTGTAACCCCAGGAACTAAAGCAACTAAACTCAAGTGTCTAGTAGCATTTGCTACCCCTGAACACATACATGGGTGCAAACACTCCTGCAACTGCTACAACTGCGACACCACGGAGGAGACTCACTGCCTCGGCCTTCAAAGCCTTTGCCTCCCATCTGCGGAGCCTGACTGCAGAGCACAGCTGTCCACTTTACAATCTCTATGTGGCTTCCAGAGCCTCCCCTCATTTACAGAGCAAGCTTACATCAACATCAAGTGCACACTCAATTGCAGTCTTTGATAAGCTGAGCTGTCCTTCTGCTAACAGAACTATTAGAGGAAACAAGTCTGTTACTTTCTGTATTATTAAAGTATCTTTTTAAACAATGTGTGTAAACTCTGAACAGTAAGAAAATAGTAATGGGCCGGGAAGGCCGGGGAGGGTTCGGGGGCGAAAGGTAGGGGGGTAAGAGATCAACCAAAGGACTTGTATGCATGCATATAAGCCTAACAAATGGACATAAAACACTGGGGAATAAGGGAGGCTGGGGGACTGTCTAGGGCGGGGAAAAAAATGGACACATATGTAATACCCTTTGTAATAAAAAATAAAATTTGAAAAAAAAAAAAAAAGAAAATAGTAATGGGATCTAAAAAGTGTGTAAGCATGTGCCAGGCAATGTGCTAAGTACTTTAAACCACTATCCCATTTAATCTACTTTATAACCCTTTTATATTACACTAGAGGCCTGGTGCACACATTCATGCACCGGTGGGGTCCCTTGGCCTGGCCTGTGCCCTCTTGCAATCCAGGACCCCTTGGGGGATGTAACAGAGCTGGTTTTGGCCTGATCCCTGCAGGCCAGGACGAGGGACCCCACCTGTGCATGAATCTGTGCACTGGGCCTATAATATGCATATCAGATCTTTGGTTAATCTCTTCCCTCCCTCTTCCCTCCCTTCTTCCCTCTGAGATTCATCAGTCTGTTCCATGTTTCCATGCCTGTGGTTTCCACTCCTGCATTGAGCATCTGTCCCCTGGTGGTCAGTGCAGGTCATAGCTACCAGTTGCCACTGGTTGGCCAGTTGCTTAGCCTTTTATACTAGAGGTCTGGTGCACGAAATTCATGCCCAGCCAGCACCCTCTCCAATTCGGGACCCCTCGGGCGATGTCCAACTGCCAGTTTAGGCCCAATCCCTAGCAGTTGGACATCCCTCTCACAATCCAGGACCGCTGGCTCCTAACTCACCTGTCTGCCTGCTTGCCTGATCACCCCTAACGGCCCCCCATGCCCGTTTGGTTGTCCCTCACTAACCCCCCTGCCGGCCTGGTCACCCCACGCAGCCTGCTGGTCGTTACTGTTACTGTGATGGTGAACCGAACAATTTGCATATTCCTCTATTATTAGTTTAGATAGATAAGTCAATTAACTTGCTTAAAAGTCCATTCAGTAACTAATAAAACAAAGGCTCCTAGAGCCATGTCTATTCTACTGGAAAGCCTCTAACCTCATTTGCAGTCCTATATGCCCTTAAGAATAAAAAAGACAATAGCAGGGAGAATCAGAAAACTTCTCACTTTATTTAGTAAGAATTCCATTCAAATAATGCCCTGCTTCAGATTATAGAATTTTACAAGATAAAGGTCATAATGAGCATCAAAAAGTACTAAAGCCTTTGAAAATCTGCTGTGAGGACAGGCTTTTGAAGGGCTATTTAGAATTTTGAGAGCAAAATGATGGTGTTGGATTTGTTTAGTATACTTATTTAAATAAATATAAGAGTAATATCTGAATACTACTCCACTTTTTGTATCTACAAAATATCTTTTTAAAAAAATAATGACTGAGTTTAATCTTGAATGGTTCAACTGATTACAATTAATTTGTGAGGACTCAGGCAGTACCAACTGGAGGGGAGATATTTGAAACTTAAACATGAAAATGGATTTAGTAAAATGTTTGGCACTCCTGTGTCAATACAATTAAAGAGCTGGTGTGAAATGACAATCTTACATGGATGTTTTGTTCAATGTCTCAAATGTTCTCACTTTTTCTCACTTCTATCCCTGACTTCCTTTGTCTCATCCACCAGCCAATATTCCCCCACTATGCCCTGGCCAGGGTGGTCAGTGGGTTGGAGCATCGTTCTGTACACCAAAAGATTGCAGGTCGGTTCCCCAGTTAAGGGGCATACAGGAGGCAATCAATCAATGTTTCTCCTTCTCTCTCTCCCTTCCTCTTGCCCTAAAATCAATAAAGCATATCATCAGGTGAAGATAAAAAAAAATTCTCCAACAACCTGCTATATATCTTCAACCCTCAGCTACCACCACCTTTACCACAAAATACATTCACTTAGGCATTTATTAATATCTCATTCTCCCTTATAAAACTTATTCTAAAAAATAATAAAAAATCACACGATGGAAAATAGCCTAAATTCTTACCCTCAGGAATTTTTTGCAATTTAATATAGGTCAAAGCAATAATTAAAAAAATTAAACTCTCTAATCTTACTGCCCCCAAACCTTTCCCCCTGGACAGTAGAGACATTTGGGAGAGAAAATCATTTCCTCCAAAACACGACTACTTTTTCTCCCATTTTGTCCTTAAGGAGGATGTTATTTCTTCTAGAAGTAGACTTCAACTTTTAGAGAATAAGTGTTTCTTTGCATTTTTGTATTGAAGAAGATAATCATTGATATAAAACATCTCAAGTAATTCTGGCTGCTTATAGATTTCACGAAAAATGAATATCGCCCTGAATATGAGACAAGAAAACATAACTGTACTTGAATACTGTTAACTGTCATTTCAGTCATTTTATATGCAAAAAGAGCTACCAGTTTGGTAGGTTTTGGAAATTGCTTTTAAAAATCTTAGATATTATGAGAAATTTATTTTTGTCTGGGGTGAATCCTTTACAGTTTGGGAAGATTTTCAAGGAAAATATCAGTCTAGGTAAATCTATTAGCCAAAGATCTTGAAATCTGATTAAATTTGATATTTCAGAAAGCTTTATTACATCTTTTATATTTGAGAGTTGTATTTAGTTGCACAGCTTAGCTGCTAAATTTAATTTTCCAGTAATTTTTGAATGTTTAAGTTATATGTTTGTTCTGTGCTGAATCGTGTGCCCTGAGAAGTCATATATTGAAGCCTTAACCCCCAGTCCCTCAGAGTGTGACTGTATTTGGGCCTTTACGGAGGCAATGAAGTTGAAAAGAGGTCATTAAGTGAGCCCTAATGATATGTTACAACAGCACCAGCATCCTTAGAAGAGAATAGGACACATTCAACAAAGACGGAAGGATGACCCATTGAGGGCAAAGTGAGAAGATGGCCATTTGCAAGGCTAAGATAGAGGCCTCCTTCTCTTTCAGAGGAATCGAACCTACTGACACCTTAATCTTGTACTTTTAGCTCCCAGAATTGTAAGGAAATAAATTTCTGTTGTTTAAGCCACCCCATCTGCGTTACTTTGTTATGGCAGCCCTAGCAAATGAAAGCAATTTTGTAGTCTAAAAGGTAATTTAAAATCTACACCCTAACATCTATGTTCTCCATACAAAGCATTAGGCCTTTAATTCCTAGAGATCTAAATAATTTAGATTGGTTAATTATACCAGTTTCATATCAAAATATCCTATATGAACCAACTTAAAAACTATCTAAAATATAAAGAATATCGTAAATGATGACTTTACTTATATCCTTGATCAGAGATGCAAATTCTAGATGTTTGAGATCATTGCAATTTCTCACCCATGGTTTTCCCCCAAAGCCTGAACATGTGTGCTGGGTAGCATTTAACGTGGTTTACGGTCACAGTAGTCGGTGTATCTCCTTCTCGATGGGCAGAACGTGGCTCTGCCCTCATTTCCCAGGTCTTTGATTTCCAGAGAGGAGCTTTGGGAGCACAGAGAGCTAGGAGATGTCTGGGTCAAGATGAAACCACCCAGGGAAGCGAAACATCTGTTCACATGTAGACAGATTGTCTTGTCTGCTCCTGTGAAACCTCATGAATGTATACCGGTTCCTGCTCTCGTCTTATTTCACTCCTTCTCCCGAGTGCCTGCATGCATCAGGGCTTCATACGTGCTTCAGGATGAACAAGTAGGTACATGCATTGATGGAGGCCATTTCTCTATTCTTTCTGAGAAAGTGGATTAGTAAAGAGTAAGAAGACAGGGGAATTATGGATGGAAATGTGGTGTTTGGCAAAGCCAAATAAACAGTTTAGCTGTTCTACTTTTTAAAGTCTTTCAAAGTCTGAACTGAGATACTTGTTTACCTTAAACAAATAAATCAGAAAATAGTAAGCAGACTTTCACCCTAGATTTACATGAATCTGTATCTATTTTTAGACACTTTCTTACAATGATAATTTCTGAAGAGTTTAATCTGCCTGATTTACTTTAACATGGCTTATCATTACTATGAAATCTGAATCGATATCTCAGAAAAATTAGAGTAATATTCTATTTTTTTATTTGAAAAGAAAACATCATATTTTGTCAGATAGAATTAGAGCTTTTCTCTAAATGACACAAGCAATGTACAATATTGATTTTAGGATGACCTAATTGAGTGCATGCTCAAAACTACACACCCATATGTGTGAAAATTGTCTTTCTCATCTATCTGAGAATTAAAATTTTGATGCAATGGTATTTGACCTTGAAGGCTGAATTCAAAGACAGATAGCTCATAATGGGAACATAAAATGCTCATATCAGTGTCTCTCTCTTTTTTTCTTAGTCTAGCTGTTTTTATACTGTGTATTTTGCTTGATGTAATGACCAATTGAGAATTGCAATGTGTTTTTTTTAGGATAGGCTAATTGACATAACAAATCACTCCCAAAGCATATACTGGCTCAAACATAATAGACGTGTACAGCTAGCAACCTCTGCTCCATAACATAAAAATAATTTATTTCTCCATAGTCTTCCACATAAATAAAATACTTTTCTTTTGTCATGGCCCAAAAAGAGAACATGAACTCATTCTCAGATCTGGAATGCATGAAGTCATCTGATCTGATAGCCCAATTTAAATCGCAGTATTTAATTTACCATATTACAATCAGGAAAAATGATGAGCTTTGCCAGGACTGTTCATCGCCTTTTCTCAGGGAACGAACAGAAGAAAACATTCCTAATACACCGGTAAGAGAATAAACCTTTAAAATAATTTAACCAGAATAAACCAAGTAGTAAAATGAATTTCCAGATCTCAAAATGGCATTATCCTCCAGAAATACGTCAAATTCCTATTCGTTTACTTCTTTGGGTGCTTTCTCAGAGTGATGGAGACTGATACTTGCCATCTGTGACATGTGATGTGGGAACCAGTAACAAGATCCTTGCACAGACTTGTGTGGACAATTTCAAATTCATAAACTTCACTTTTACTTCCAAATTTTACATTCTGATTCTAAGACACTCAAGGCTTATAATGAGTTGACCATATTTAGACAAAGATATTCTAAGCTACACAATTTTAGATTACCGCATTGTCTGATCTATAATAGTTAATAGAGATTTTTGGCTGAATTAATACATTTCATCCCAAGGGATCATCATCATCATTACCATCACCATCAAAGTAATAGTAATTATTACTGAATACGAATTATTCTTTCCTAGTTCAGGAGGCTAGACGTCCAAAATCAAGGTGTTGGCAGAGCTGTGCTTCCTTTGAAGAGAAAAATCCTTTATTGCTCCTTCCCAGCTCTGGCTTAGAATCCTTGGCGCTACTAGGTTTGTGGCAACATAATCCAATCTTGGCCTTTGTCATCACCTGTCCTTCTTCCCTGGGTCTGTCTGTGTCTCTCAATCTATCCCTCCTTATGAGGACAACAGAGTTGGATTTAGGCTCACCCTTATCCAATATGACCACATCTCTACTTGATTACATCTGCAAAGACCCTATTTCCATAAAGGTCATATTCCCTGTGGATTAGGACTTCAACATATCCTTTGGGATATAATTTAACTCCTAACAGTCATAACCATAATCATCAATTACATTGATATAGTGTTTCCTATGTGCCAGGTATTAAGCGCTTTATGCGTATTAGTTTATTTAATGCCCCAGAATGATTCTATAGGGTAGATACAATCATTATCTCCACATCACAGAGTAGGAAAGTGAGGCAGAGAAGATTTTCTTCAGGATCACAAATCCAGCATTCAAATCCTAGTTGGAGTTGGTGCTTTACACATGGACGTCCATAGCCTCTAAAATAAGAGAGGACTCATTCACTGAAAACATGTATTTTTTAGTATCTTTGATGTTTGTAGTAGAGCCTGTGTTTAATGCTTGAGGGATTTTGATAAAAATCTGAGAGTTCAAGGTACATATATGTTTATTTTAATATGAGCTTGGGGAGGTAGTTTGGACTTGGATACAGATTATTTATCCTTTCTGTGTGACTTTAGACAAATTATTCCAGCTTTCTTTGGCTGAGACTTATTGTGAAGTATTGAAGATTTAAAAAGTTAAACGTGTGTACATTGTTTAGAAGAGAGCCTGCGGTAAGTACTATCATTATGCTCTTAATCATTACAATTATCATTAGTATTGACAATACATTCTGGTTGTTCACTTTACATATAAATAAAAACAAATATATTTTACTTCTTCCACTTCCACTTGAGAAAAATTGCTTATTTACTTGAAAACAGCTGTAAGCACCCAGACTTAGGAGGAAATTCTCCCCTTTCCTGCTGTCTGATGGGGGGCCACCTGCCTCAAAACTGGGGTGGAGGAAGCGAAGGGCAGGGTGTGCCTGGTGCTCACGGCTCCGGCAGGTCAGTGCTGTGACTGTCATCGCTGACACCTTCCTGAGGTCCCCCCACGAGGCGTGGGAAGTGACAGAGCTACAGCAGCCTCAGACGAGTGTAAACACAAGTTTGAACCTGTGAGTGTGAGTCTGCTTGTTATCATAACTCCCTGAGATGAGAGGAACAATCTCATCAAGCTCTACACTTACTTCATTTCCAGAGTTAGACACTTTTTGGATGACACCACGCCTCACAGCATGCCATGTGCCCTCACCTGAATTATTTATTCTTCCTGGGAAGCCAATGTCCTTTATATTTAGAATTAAGAGACAATAATCAAAGTCCATCTAGAATTATTTTTTCCTAACAACTCCCTTGTTTTCCTCTATGCAAAATATAAATAAGGAAGAGCTTGTATCTTTGATTTCTGTATTTCAAAAAATGGAGTTCTTTTCCTTCAAGATTAACGTGATAATGACTTTCAGTTAGTAAAGTGGAAAACTTGGAAGTAAGATGGATTTGAGGACAAGAAGTTAAGTTTAATTAAAAGGAAACTTCATTCAGCATTTACTTTCCGCCTGGGACACTAATGTTGAAATGGATAGAAACATGCATGACCAAGCTAGAAGAAGTGAAAAGATAAGCCACTATATGTTATCAGATGCTTACAAAAGTATATTTATAAGATAATATTTAAAACTCAAAGTATGTTTGCATTTATTATTTTTCAGGAATAACACAAAGTATGTTGAAAGAAAAAAAAGTTAAATAAATCATTGATTTTAAAAAAATCATATATAGACTGTATGCTGTGTAGCAGAGAAAAAAAAGAGTGATTATTGATTTGCATAATTCTACTACAGTGAATATGTATGAATGCTGAAATTTCCCCAGCTTGGAAAATATCGGCTTTCTTTGTTCTACTTCAAGTCTCAGCTTAGGTTTAAAGTACAGTAGTTTGGAAGAAAAAAGAGAGAAAAAGCTTCTGGTCTGCCTTTAAGTGATAAAACAGATATCATGTAGTAATTTCTAGTAGTATTACCATGTTTCCTGAATATATTGTCCCTAGCCTTTTCTTTTAGTTCAAAAACAGTAGCTCAGGGACAAGAGCAAAATCTTAGAGTAAGAAAGGAAAAATGTCCCCGTCTTAATAAATATACCAGGGGACAGGAAGGAATGAGCCTTGTGGGGCAGAATGCCATGGGTGCAAGGTAAAGGGATTCCCAAGGATACCACAAATGATTCCCCAAGTCTATGCTTCCTAAGGAAGATGACTCTGCTACATATTGAAGCATTTAATGCAATTTAATGAAAATAAGCAGAGACTATATATTGCAAAGCACATATGTGTTACAGATTGGAGCTTTTCATCAGTAACATAATAACTCCCCTAAGGTTTCATAGCCCTTTTGCAAACAGACACAGAGACACATGTGATGTGGGTGGAAAAAGATGGCTTTGCTTCTGCGAGATCAGTAGTTGGATTAAGCTGATCAAAACAGAGGTTGTCTATTTTGTTTCTACTAGGAAATTTCTGGTCTCCTGACAAATCTAATTCACCTAAAAAAAAGGAAATAGAAGAGTATCTTAAGTATATGAACTGTATAATGTGTGAGTCCATTAGGAGACCTGAGCATTTTCTCCATGTATGTGGAAATCGTCTTGTACACAACAAATCTATTGCACATCATCTGGGTATTCACCCCACATAAATAGATACGTGAATTACGCTTGCACACATTCTGTAAAATAAAGAGCTGTCCCTGATGAGTAGGTACGTGGGATCCCGGAGGACTGCGTTGTAATTAATACTGATGGTGAAACCAAAGTCAGGCATTTCTCTAGCGGATCCACTGGAACGCACTTCCATCTTGGTGGCCTAGGCTCACCCTAGGTGGCACGATACAGGTGCAAAGCTCACTGGCCGAAAAGAACGCAGCAGGTTGGACACAACCACCAAGGTCAGGGTCAGTTCACTTTTTTTTCACAGGCCAGATAGTAAATATTTTAAAATGTATAGGCCTTAGGCTCTGCATCACAACTCCTTAACACTGCTGGTACCGGCTGGTGCAGGCTGGAAGCAGCCACAAGCGATATGCAAATGGATGGATGTAGCTGAGTTCCAATAAAATTTTATTTAGATACCCGTAATCTAGACATCATAAAGTTTTCCAAAAAGTTAAGAAGTTTGGTGTGAATTTGCTCATGAATGTGAGTGTCCTTTTGAATCTATGGCTTTCTACTTACTTCATTCTTTTGTACACATTTTAAACTGTTGTAATCACATTGAAATGTCCTTTGTTCTAGCCTCAGAAGTTCTTTTGTTGAATTTATTTAATTAAATAAAATGTTTACACCCTATTGTATCCTAGAAAGTTTTAATGAAGGCTGACAAAAATGTCTACAGGCCAAAATAAAGTTAAAATAGATGAGAAAAATGAGGCATGGGGCTATGGTAGGAAAAAAAGATAAAATTAAATGTTGCGGGATGAGATGGAAAGGGGACAGGTCATGAAATTCCATGCATGTTCTAGAAGTGAACCACCTATTCATATATAGTCCGTGTAAACAGCTAATGTGAAGAAAGAAACACAAGCAGGTACACAGGTCATAGAGGTCAAGTGGGGAAATCTCATTCATGCCACTGCTAGGAGCCATGGAAGATTATAAATTTTGATACATGAGAGAAACTGCCCTGTGGTTTCCATCACGAAAACTATGATAATGTGCTTATAACTTATTCTACTGTCAAAAATACATTTCCAATAAACTCATCGAATGGGTTTCTGGGCACCTTAATTGAGACTTTTGATAAAAAATTTATT
>NW_006290031.1:4045459-4057131 GCF_000327345.1 Myotis davidii | reverse complement strand
ATGAGAACAGAGAATCAGTCTGGCACCCGTCTAAGGTTAATGCTATACGTGGGTTTTGTACCCAAAGAAAACACATGGCAAGGAATGGAGACAGCCAAACCTTATTGAGTCAACACCAAGGAAGTGTTAGCAGAAAGAGGAGCCATGGTGCATTGGAACAAGCAGAGAGAAAAGTCTATGACTTAGTTTGACAACATTGTCAGTAACTATGTAAAGCAAAAATATAGAGACCAAAATGCAGATGAGAAATAGTAGCAGCAAAGAAGATCCTTGAAGATTAGAAAAAGTACTCAGATCTAGAGTCTTACAAAAAAAATCAGGAGTTACCTTTTTAGAGATATTTCTCCCAGAAAAGATGATCAGCTTGGTAGTAACATGCTGATGGCAAGTTCCAGCAGCTCATAATTATGCAAGAAGTTCATCAGAAGGCTGTTGGACCTCGGGGCTTCAGCAGGGCTGAAGATCGGCAACAGTTGTAGGCATGTCCCCTAGCCTGGTCATCTTTTCCTGTTTATCAAACTTTACCCGTTTGCATTCCCAAAGGGCCAATATGTTTTCCAGCAAATAAAAAGCCGTGGGTCCGGACATTCGGAGAGCCTACTTCACTAGAATGAGTGGCCTCCCCTGGCTTCCCCATGCCTCCCAAATTTATATTTCTTGTCTAGTCTCTTTATTCATTTACATCGCAGCCCCTTCTCCAGATTCCTAAACCTTTGCTGTGGAAAGACCCTAGCAGTAACACACACACAAATAAAGCAAGATCCCTATTGTAAAATATTAAAATGTTACTGAATCTGATTTTTTTTTCTATTTTTAGAAAGCGTGGATGAAACTGTAGCAGTTACTTTGGTGGGGGAAAGCTAGCATTTACAAGTGGAACACATTTCATTTCACATTTATATTTTCAACTGAAGTTTGGAAGAATACTGACTGACTCTGAACTTCAGGAACATCGAGCACTTTTCTTAAGGCCTCACACACAGTCACCTGGTGTTGGCACACTGCCGCTCACTACAGTTCCCTTCCTGGACGGACAGCAATGTAGGGACAAGCATGAGGACTAGAGAAGGCAAACTGCTTTGGTTGGATCTTGACTCAGCCGCTTCATGGCTTTGGGACCTTGGGTGTGATACTTCTCTTCTCTGTACTTCAGGTTCCACACCCATAAAATGCAGGTAATAGAACCTGCCTCACAGGAACCGAGTGAAGATGAAATGAGAGGACACCTGCCAAGTTCTTCATAGGAGCTGGAAGAACCACCATATTTCAAAGCTCCCCATTACATCCCTGATCTTGTGCAAAGTCACAGGATCGAATGACAAGCACATAGCAAATACTTAATAAGAAATTATTACAACCCAAGCAAAATGCACATGTTTCAAAGAAGACTTGTTGGCTACCTGTCGCATTGTCATAGTTCTTGTATGAAAAATAACTGTAAGAAATCTCTCCATCCCACCAAAAATTAGCTACCCCCCCATATTTCCTACCATTAGAATTCTTTATTTCAACTTTATTTATTTATATTCTAGACAATGAGGGATTGAGTTTATTTTCCTAAGCTATGTCCAATAAAAGCTTCATGTACAAATGCTCATATTGAATTAACAGCTAATATTTCTTTCAATAAATGACATAATACTTCTTTATAATTTACAAAATCCAGTTTGAACTCATATTTGCTTGGCTTCTGTGAGGGCCAAAAACCCAACCACAGTATGTTATGGCAAGTAGAAGAGATTTTACTAAAGATTTTATGGAGAGATGCTCACCTTAAAGTAAATTTTTATAAAGTATATTCTGAATTATTTTTACTTTTGCCCCTTTAAGCTCTCCTATTAGCGGCCTCATGCCTTCCTTCCCAGAGTCCTCCAAATCCCTCCCATTCCCCAGAGATTCCCACCTTGGTTTAATATACTCAGGAAAACAAAACCCTGAAATTAGATAATTTCTTAAGGCAGTTTCCTTAGAAAACAGCTTTGCCAAAAGAAAGAGCTGAGTCATTTGCTTCTCAACATCCCCCTCAACCCCTTTCAATAATTTAAATGCTCACGGGGACACCTAATGCTACACAGCCAATCCACTGGGCTTGCCTGTTTGACCTTCACTGCGCTATGTCCCTCTGCCTGAGTGCCCTTCCGACTAGAGCAGCATCAGAGTTGGGCTCAGCGGCCCTGCTCACATCTGTGCCACCTGTGCCCTGGCCAGGCAGCTGCCAGCACAGCCTGAGGCAACCGGATCAGGTAAGAGGATAAGATGCTCTCAGCCGATCTCCAGTTTTGGTGTCTTTCTCAGTGAAGTTGCTCTGCTACATATGTGGTTGTAGAATAAGTAGCAGAGCAGTTTATGTTTGTCTTTTAAAAAGTGCAGAGCTGATTTAATGCATATTCATGTTTCAAGATGCATTCTATGGTGTGTCATCTGTTGTGAAATTTCTCTCTATATACTATATGTTATATCATATAGCTATGCCTTCCCTATCTCCCCTCTGGCATATCTGACTATTACTGTGTGACAAGGGAGGGAACATTATGATCTCATTCCCTTAAAGCTTTGTTGTTGTGTCAATATTTTTCCTACCTAGAATATATCTACTCTTCTCCAAAACCTATTCACATACACGATCCTTTCTGAACCCTCCCTATTTCTGACTCTTCAGAATTGCCTCCTCCTCAAATATATCCCCGATTATTCTAATAAAGTTTCTTCTGCTTAAACTTCACAAAAGCTTTGCATAATTGAACATATTGAAGCTGATGAGACTGACTCCTGGTCTGACTTTGCAGATGGCAATTTTGATAAGCAGTGGTTTTGCAGTTGATTTGTCACCGATGAACAAAATGTATTTAATGCAGATGGGGAAAAGTGAACAAAACTTGTGGTCCAACTCACAAAAAATTTCTACTAGCAAATATGTATAATAAAGGCAAACCAAAGGACTGTTTTCCCAAAATTGCTGTCACACTAAGAAAGGACTTATCACTCGTTTCCTACTGGAATGAAGCTTAGTTGTTTATATTGTGCAGTGTAGATAAGTTATCATACATTTTTTTTATCTGACTTTTCTCAAAACTAGCTTGTGAACCAGCGTGTGTGGGGCGGGGGGAGGGGAGTAGGGAGGGCAGACTGTGTGAGTATGTGTGTGAGAACACAGGGCTAAGGAACTTGCTTCAGTGATGACATCCTGTGGGCGCTAATTGGCAGTGACATTATCTTGTGCCTGTAAACACAGGAACATACCAACCACCGGCCTCTTTCTAAACATATAGCTATGTCCCCAAACAGTGACAGTGAGAGTGGGGAAGGGCACGCAATGAGAATAGAGCCACTGTTGTCTAATAATTATTCACCTCACTAACGGTAGATAAGAAGTTTTCTTACAGGCCCTGGGAAACGGGAGGATGAAACAAGGCTGTAAAAAGATAAGATGCCTCAATGGCCCATTACGCAGAAAAGAAATGCATTTTGAGAACGGACCAAGGACAGGGCACACTTTGGTTTGGTTGCTGCACCTGGGCCCTGATCCCCTCCAGGAGTTTTTCTCAGGAACGCTGACCATTCTCCGGTCCCAGGAACAGGCTGGGCTGTTTGTAACATCACAGAAGATTAGCCACCTTGTTATCGGACTTAGAGCTCCTGAGGCCGGACTGGAGACTCTATCCTCCCCTGTCCATGCTACACTTGTAGCTCACAGCTGCACGTGGCTATCTTCGCCCTCCTGTGTATATAACCAGCCACTGGCAAGGGGGCTCAGAGCAGATGTTTGTGGGTGACGGACTGCTCTCCCATACTGCCAGCACTATTGGCATAAACACTCATACACAGTGCAACCTTGTCTAGGCTTAATTGGCTCAAGTGGTGACAGGCAGCATGGACCCCTTGGTTGTCCGGTTACAACAGGACTCGACTGTGATCAACAGAATGCAAGTTGGAAACATAATTCTACTGTAATCACTATTTCTTTTTCATAGATACACTAACCTAATATATTATTTTCCATGGAAATGTCTAAACTGCTACAAAAATAATTCAGGAATATACCTATTAATCTTCAGTCAAAACAATTTCTGTCTTTTCAGTGGTTTAAATTCATTTTACTTCCAACCACTTCAAGAGCAGCTCTTGGCTTTATTTAAAAATCCCTCTTAAAAAGCTCAAATTTGTAAAAAAAAACAAAAAAACAACAACACACAAATTCTTTTTTATAATGAATGATATTTCTATAACTTTCAAGAGAGTCTTCGGTACATTTGCTTTTTATTCCAAAGTCTTAGGTGGAAGTGAAAATTGCTTCCAAGTAATAACGTTGACATGAATTGTTATTTTTCTACTCTCAAATAATCATCTGAAATTAAAGTTCAGAATAACCCACTTAACTTGCCTTGAGTTACTTTTTCTGTATTGTTTATTTATTTATTTTTTAAAAATATATTTTATTGATTTTTTTTTACAGAGAGGAAGGGAGAGGGACAGAGAGTTAGAAACATCGATGAGAGAGAAACATCGATCAGCTGCCTCCTGCACACTCCCCACTGGGGATGTGCCCGCAACCCAGGTACATCCCCTTGACCGGAATCGAACCTTGGACCCATGAGTCCGCAGGCCGACACTCTACCCGCTGAGCCAAACCGGTTAGGGCTGTATTGTTTATTGATAACAATATCTGGCCCTGACACTCTATAGAATTTTCTTCAAAATATTGGCTCTGAGATATTGTTTTGTGACAATAAAATCTGTTATTAATTTTATACATCATGGCATAAAAAAACTCCCAAACAGCTAATTACAATTAGACAAATAGTAATAAAGTATTCCAGAAATGCAACAAAACATCCATATTGCCTGAAGGTGTGTGCTGAAGATATCATGAGTTGCACCTCAAATTTGTTAACCTTGGCTTTCTGAGGACTAACAATGTGGCTGATCTGTTAGCTTGATTTGGTCCTGATTTTTAAAATCCTTCTTTAACTCAGATGCCTGCACTGACTATTCACTTCTAAACTTCAACATCACTGTCCTAACCATGATTGTATACAATCTATACTAATAATAGCCTAGGT
This sequence comes from Myotis davidii, assembly GCF_000327345.1. Lineage (NCBI taxonomy): Eukaryota > Metazoa > Chordata > Mammalia > Chiroptera > Vespertilionidae > Myotis > Myotis davidii. Next base: position 4,052,071 of record NW_006290031.1, on the reverse strand, counting down.
GATCATCACACCCTCACACATCATGCCCTAATGTTGTCACAAGATGGCTGTCACAAGATGGCCATCACAAGGGCCACACGCACAGCGGAGGTGGGGCCCAGCGGCAGGGGAGGGCAGTTGGGGGTGATCAGGCCAGCAGGAAAGCAATTAGGTGTCAATTTGGCCAGCAGGGAAGCAGTTAAGGGGGCAATCAGCCTGGCAGGCAGAAGTGGTTAAGGGCAATCAGGCAGGAGGCAGGCGAGTGGTTAGGAGCCAGGGGTCCCGGATTGTGAGAGGGATTTCCTGCGGGGATCGGTCCTAAACCAGCAGTCAGACATCCCCTGAGGGGTCCCAGATTGGAGAGGGTGCAGGCCAGGCTGAGGGACACCCCCTTGCACCCCCATGTATAAATTTCCTGCACCAGTAGAACTAAAAAAGGCGAGAAGCATTCCTTCTGTCAACACGACCTACTCTATATGAAGCATCTACCTTATGTTTGGTTTTCTGAAAGCTAGTGATTTGAGGAGAAAATAAAGAAGTTGATTGCCCCTAAGATGAAATTATATGAAAATGGTGAGTCCCTACTAAATGCAAGCTTTATAATTGGCTAGAAAAGAAGCTCCGTCTGGAGAGGAAAGTTTTGGCAGCCCTTCAGGAAGGGACTGGTGGCTGGGGTCCTGAAAAGCTTCTGACAAGAAATAGCATCACTTGGGGTTTGCAGCCCAGGGCCAGTCTGTGCCAAACTCCTGCCTTCATCAATATGTATGAGTGGGCGCTGCCATCTCATTAGAATTTAATTCAGAGACGACAGGTGCAGGCAATGATTGCTCAAGCTCGGCCAAGTAACTTTGTTAGTATGTTCCAAGTTTTACGTTTAGAAGAATCTGCAGAGGATGGTCTCTGTGACTTCTTGGTTTATTCATTTCATTTATTTTTTATCATGTTGGCCGGGCCCTTCTAAATGTGGGTGATTTGCTTCCAATGAGCCATTGTCTAGCTGGGACAACTGACACCTAATGAAAGATTACACAAATAATCATTTAATTACACGTGGAATCGCCTGTAAGTGTGTATCACTGGATGGTCTGCCTCCTGCAGGGTAAATAGGCACCTGGGAGTTGCAAGGTGTGTCAAGTTCACCAGGCCCAGTGGAGGGGGAGAGGAATGGAAGAGGACCACTCCAGAGAGTGAGAGACGCCCAGATGAGGGCCCCGAGGCAGGATGGCACTTGGTCCCTTCCACGAACAGAGAAAAGACCAGAGTAGCTGGGGCATGATGAGTCAAAAAGGGAGCAGTGAAAAATGAGACGAGCAAAACAATCTGAGGTAAGACCTTAGAGTTTATAGACCATGCTGCAAGATCATTCATTTATCCAGTACGTTCAACATGTATCTACTGATGACTGCATCTGTGCCAGGCACTGCTCCAAGCACTGGGGCTATGGCAGAGATTGGGAAAAAAAAAGTAAAAGAAAAACCCAATTCTCACACAGCTTAAATACCAGGGGGGAGACAGAAAATAAAGGAGTGAATATAAAGTAGGTCGAGAAGTGCTATAGAGAAAAATAAATAGGGTAGGGAAGAGAGGAAATACCTAACACAGGAGTGTGATTTTACTTCAGGGGCTCAGGGAAGGCCTTATTATATGGGACACTTAAGTTGAGAATTAAAGGACGCAAAATATGAGTAATGCAGATACCTGGGAAAAGAATGTTTCATTAAGAAAGATTTTTAAATTTGGACTTCTGCCTAGAACTCAGGTAGTCCATGAACTTGATTTAGAAAAAAAAAAATTAACTATTATGCTCATTAACCTCTAGCTGAAATTTAGTATTCTCTCAAATTTTACCAGAAATCCACAGGAATCCTAGCAGCAACTATAATTTAGCCAAACAATTTACAGATATTTTTATCTATAATAATACAAGTATAATATGCTAATTAGACCAGACGTCCTTCTGGGAGGAAGCCAGGGCTGCAGCCTCAGGATCCAGGCACTGGCTGTGAGGGAGGGATCCAGGCAGCTGTCCCAGACTGTGAGGGAGGGATCCAGGCAGCTGCCCACAGCTGCGAGGCCTAGGCAGCTACCCTGGTTGCGAAGGCCTGCTCTTACATGAATTTCATGCATCAGGCCTCTAGTTTTAGATAACAGTCTTCAGACCTTATGAAAAACATTTGCATTCACTAGCATTTCGACATTACAGTTATTGTTAGACCTCTCTCTGGATCTGGTTATGTGGATGAATTAATAAGGAAGCATATGTGTTGCTGTACAACACCTGTAGTTTAAAAATATTTTTGATAGCATTATTTTGATATGGTTGGTTGCATTAATAACCCAGTATATTGTGTGCATTGTGAAACAGCATCTGAGAAGTGGACATTGGCTGTATGCTCCACTGCTAGACTTCCAGGGACGGCCTGCGGGCAGGACGTGCGAAAAGGATAAAAGCCCTGTTGTAGGAGGGACTTGATGCCTTCATGGGACAGTGCAGAGGCCAGTGAGGAGGAAGCAAAGGGAGCAATGGGGAGAGGAGGTGTTTGTGAGTGTGGGGAGGAAGGATGGGGGAGTGGTAGGAAAAGAGAGGAGCAAGGTAGAGGCCCAGATCAGCAGATGGGGATTTATACACACACAATGAGAAATGGGTTTCAAGTTAAAAAAATAAAATTAAGAAAAATTCACAAAGCTTGATAAAGAAAAATAAATTACCTAAAAACTAGTACGCAGAAATTTCTACCTAAAGGGGGTAATAGCTTGCTCCCTATGAGAGCCATGAAATGCATTGCTTTCCTCCAAAGCACTCTGCTTGTTAAATCTAATGTTTCGGGCTCAGGGCTGTGCGACACTTTATCAGTGGAAAATGGAACCATGTGAATTAGAATCCTAGCTAGAAACAATTTCCTTCCCTGCTTTCAATTATCTACATGCTGAGCTTCCTAAATTTGCATTTGCTTTTCTTCCCACTAAATTTGCCTCCTTTCGCCTTGTCTTAATTTATTTTACATCTTCAATATCAAAGTTTCCATGGGGAAGACCTGGAGTTAACTAGAGGCATTTATTGCCTTGTGTACAAGGAAAGAAAGCAGATGTGTTTTTTATCAGCTTGGCTATTGCGTGCTTGTGACAATGCATTTGCCAGGCCTGCCCATCCTTCCCAGCCTGGCTCTGTGAAGCCTCATCCTCCCAGCTCAACACTCCTATGAGCTACTTCCCATCCCCTGTGTGGACGCCACTGGGTGTTTGTGTCTTGTGACATCTGAGAAGTATATACCAGACCATAATGATTTTCATTCCTGTTTACACAAACTTCCCTAGGTTCGTACTTTGGCATGCTCACCATTTGTTTATTTACCAGCTTTTCTTCCTCCAGCTAGGAAGATACTGGTTTTAATTGTTGCTGTTTTTAATAGCTAAATCTAATGGTCTTTCTGCTGTCCTTCCAATGTAACGTTTTTCCTCTTAGATCTTCCGTAAATTCAAAGTTTTAGGGGTCTCTTAATGTTATTTCAGATCTTTCTTTCCATATATTTGGTTTGTTTGTCTTTTCCAATTTGCTTGTTTGATACATTCACTTTTATTAGCTAACATTTATTAGAACTGTTTACTGAAATGTTTTTTTAAAGAGAGAGAACTCACTTTTAAACAGATAGAAATGAAAGAAAGAATAATGATTTGCCAGGAGACATTACTCAAGTTTTCTCTTGTCAACTAAGAATTTTGAATGGACTTCAAAAAAATTGAGACACCAGCTTGGGGAACATAGACTTGGCCATATAAAATGCTCAATGACTGTTTTGTTTTGTTTTCATTCATTTATCAAATATTTGAGTCTTTAATAGATATCAGGCATTGCAACAGTATTTGGGGACATAGAACTGACTGTGCTCGGCATGATTTCATGCCTCCATGGAACTTGCAATAGAATGGGTCAGTAGCAAATAAATAAAATTGTAAATAGCATTTAATTGCTATACATTTTTAAAACTCTCAAGATCAAGAGGGTGGTGACATATTTAAATGGCGCCCAGCTTGACTTCTCAAAGGAGATGCTGTTCATGCTGACTCATGAAGAGGACCTGGGCTGCATGGCCTGGGAGAGCCTTTTGGGCAAGGGATTAGGCATTTGCATCCCTGATGATGAAAGCTGAGAGAACAGTGGGAAGAGATGAGGCAGAAGAGGTGGGCAGAGCCAGGTCATGGTGGGCATTGTAGGGCATTGTAAGTTTGTAGGATTGTGTTTCCATGGGAAATGGAAAACAAATAAAGGATTTATAGCATAAAATTGAAGCAGATGATTTGTATTTTATAAAAGAAATTTCCTGGAAATATTACGCAAAATGAATTTAAGAGAAAAAGTAAATGCTGGTATTTTGTTTTGAAAGAAATGATTTCAGTGATGGCTTTTAGCATTGAGAAAAGAAATAAGCGTACCTGCTTGGGCAATACAAGGGAAGCATAAGCCACAGAAGTTGTGTGCGGTTGTGTGGGGGATGAGGAAGATAAATGATGAGTCAGAACTTTGGATATCACACTGGAATGGGCAGTAGTGCTTTGGACAAGTGAGAGTACACTGGTGGGAAGAAGGAGATGGTTAGGATCTTAATTTGAAACATGTTCAGTGTGGGATGTTAGTGAAAAATTCAAGTGGAGATGACAAGTGGCAAGATGGATATATGAACCCTACTCTGAGTGGTCTTGGTTCAAGACCACAAGGGAACACAGAGCATAGAGATACGGAACAAAGGCATGACTTCGCAGACAGCAAGCCCAAGGAAGACCCTGGAGAAGATATGGACATTTAACATTCGGAGTTGATGGGTCAGTGGATGCATGAAAAGATGTCCACCATTTGCCAGGTTTCACTTGAATCTAGCTTCCTGTACAGGGACTGGATCAAGGTGTGGGCATGTGACTTCGTTCTGGGTGAAGGCTAAATGCTGTCTTGTAAGGCTGCTCCAGCCATTGATCTGCACAGTCACACGTGTCTGGAGTGCACACCCAGGAAGCCTGGAGGCCCAGGTGACCCGGATGACATTACATTCCAAGACCCATAGGTGGAACTTCCTGAAAACAATGGGAACATTTAACTCATTATTACAGCGAGACTTTTCCTACCAGAAATCTTGATGTCACTGAGGGGTAGGAATGGGAGGAGGGAGAGAAAGTACAGAGGAACACCAATAGCGAGGCTGACTTAGGGGAGCCCCTAAGTCATCTAAGTCTTTAATGAAGAACAAATTTTCTGATGGGGAGGGTAGAAAACAACAAACTCACTGTTCTCCCTGCTGCATCACCCTGCATATTAAACTCTGCCTCACTTTGATATGAAGGTGATCAGAAGAACAAGAGCCAACCGATGTGCTACCAATCTTGTGGATTGAAATCAGCAAAATACTGCAAGCACTATTGCCTGATCTCTCTTCCCCTTAATGATAAGCCCAGGATGAGGGCCTAAAATTCAAGTAGGAATACATTTTGAAAAAATAGTATCTTTTCCATACTTATTATTACTACATTTCTTTTTAACTTTATAAGATCAAGGTCTGGCTGAAGAGAAAGATAGTAGAGCTGTTCTCAAAATCAACGAAGTTGGAATCCTCTAGTATTTATACCTGGCTTCTCAGAGAATGAATGAAAAATGCTGTCATGAATGGATCTGAAAACCTGGGGCAGATACCAGAGGCCTTTAGTAGCAGTGCAGGGAATAGGATATTGTAAACTTTATGAGCTTAAAGGGTGTTTACTCTTTGAAATGCATAATCTATACCCATGATGGTTTGATGTTGCATTTTCAGGGCAAATAAGGGATGGATGAAGGCAAGAATAGTAATGATAAATTAATTACATCCCAGATCCTTTTTTGTGTTCAGTACCTTGATGAGAGCATGCACACACAAACATTGTAGAGTTAGAAACATCGATGAGAGAGAAACATCGATCAGCTGCCTCCTGCACATCTCCCACTGGTGATGTGCCCGCAGCCCAGGCACATGCCGTTGACCGGAATCGAACCGGGGACCCTTCAGTCCGCAGGCCGACGCTCTATCCACTGAGCCAAACCGGTTTCGGCCTGTGCTGTAGTCTTGATTTATATGAACTACCTGGATCTATAGGAGGAATGATAACTGGGAACAAGGGTCCACCATGAGAATGTTAAAAAGAAGTACCTAGAAATGACCTCATTCAATCATTCACATTTGCTTACTGAGTGTCCACCACCTGCCGTGGCCGGCTCGCTCACAGATGCGCAGGATGCCACAGTGAACAGAACAGCGACGGCTCTGCTCTCGTGGGCCTTACAGTGTTTATGAGGAGAAGTTGTTAATTATAAAAACACAAACTAATCAAGTGGATGTATAGCGTAAATCAGAGATGCTGAGAGCTATGAAAAAATATGAAGTGAGGAAGAGGGTGGGCCGAGGTCCTTAGGATGGGGTGTGGTATTTTATAGGATCCCCAGAAGGTGACACATGAGCAGGGCCTGATCGATGTTGAGAAGACTTGTCAGAACCCAGGCTGGGAACAGAGCATTTCAGAGAGAAGGAACAGCAGGAGCAAAGGCACCAAACCAGGGACAGGTTTTGTCTGTTCAAGAACCAGGAAAACTGCCTTTTATACTCAACACGTCCTTGG
>NW_006290031.1:4045085-4045406 GCF_000327345.1 Myotis davidii | reverse complement strand
ATATATATTTTAACTGATCTGCTTTTTAAAGCAAACTCTCTTAGGGGACAAAAATGAATTATTTAAGTAAGGAGATAGATTAATTTTTATGTAAGTCGATGTGACAGATTGAAGCTATGATACTATTTCTTACATAGGTAAGTATGAAAGATGGTTTCTTTTTCAAATTTTATAATTCTGTTTATGGTGGTCAGTAGAATGTTCCATTGAATATTGGTTCAACATTCATTAATCATCATGAAATAAAGTGCATCTCTATTTCTGTGGTTCTCTTTAAAGTGATTTATTCTCAGGGCAGCTCTCTGCAAAATAACACACTAT